>NW_027332227.1:12435932-13044290 GCF_041222505.1 Epargyreus clarus | reverse complement strand
CTCATATTATTACCGCATCGGAACAAGACCTCAACTATCGGAGAAGATCAGCAAGCAACTCAGCGGGTTCATCTTTTATGTTTATTATTTAGTTTATTACCGTTTTTTACGCGAATTTCTTACATGAAATAAAAAGTAGCTCCACACATATATTTAGGCAAATGTAAGGCAAGATAGATCTTGGCATACGTCATCATTAACTTAGTATATTTTCATAGTAATGTGGTATTTGGAATAACAATACTTTACTACGTAACATATACGTAAGACCTAAGAACTTGTTTTTATGTAAACCTCAAAGTTTAAAGGAAGGTAAACTATGTCATACTATAGGAGCTGTATACTATAGGAACTATTGGGATTGATAAACGTTACAATAGATTTCCTTACATTATAAACCACCAAAGTACTCGTATCCTACTGGAAATGTGTATAGTTGTATACTTTTAAAGTAATTCCCGTAAAGAATACCTTTTAAAGTTTTAGACATGTTTCGAACTCTTAGCGCTGTTAAATATAAATAAGTACTAAATCAAGTAGGAGGGTTTAAGAACTGTAAGCCATAGAGAGTAAACACAGAAGCACGGTTAATAAGCAAGAGAAACAACGCACGTTTATTCTTTCGCATTTTTTTAAGAACCGTTACGTTTTATTTCTAAACGATTTACCCGAAAAGGACTTTTTATAGACAATCGTCAGGCAACCCGTGACCTTGAAATAACGGAAAGCCGATGATCCGGAGCCAGGAGAACATAAAAATATACCGAAAGGTGCGTTTATATACAAGATGTCCGCAGATTTGAATATAAATTGGCATGATTTTATATTGACCATAGGGATAAGAGGGTTGTAAAAAAATGTATTCTATATACATTTTTTTACAACCCTCATATAGATCTGTGTCTATAGCACAAGAACCCAAGGGTAGTAGGTATCTGGGAGATAATAGCATTTAAAAAAATGGCAATAATGTTATGGTACTTTTTATTTTATAATCATTAATCCCCTATCGTTCCTGTATTAGTACCATTAACACTTAAAAGACGGTAGACAAAGGCCTAAAACTTAGAATAAATATATGAATTCAACATTTTGGTGTTTTCCTAATATGGGATATTATATATTATATATTATATATTATATATTATATATTATATATTATATATTATATATTATATATAGATATTATGGGATAATAAGGTACTCTCTGCATGTAACTCGGGTTGGTAGACCAGATATTTTGAAAAAAAAAATATGTATTATTGGTCTAGTATATAAAAATTCTATTATTGTTACTTGATGTAGATAAAAAACGCAAACAAAGCTTCTTTATAAGAACCCTTACACATAGGTATCAGTCGTTACCTCAACTCAACCTTTGAGGTTGCGCAATTTGCCCTTTCTTTGGTCTTGACATTGACGAGGCTTTGTTTCAGAACCTTTGCGAAATCTCCTTGATATTTGATGATGATCTAATAGAGTTATGTTCTTTGTAAAGTTCAAAAATCCGCAGTTTTTGTGACACACTGATAAGGTATTTTTGTATGTTTATCCGAAAATTCTTACGAGTTAGCTTAGAAGAATATCTTCAAAGTTATGATATGTATGCTTCTACACTCACCGTGTATATAGCAAGTGTTTTCTCAACAAGAGTTATTTCATAACTATAGGATAGTTTAGATCCTTCCAAAATACTACATTTATGTTCATTTATTTAATTAAGAGACTTTGGGGGCGTCCATGGAAAACAATTTTTTTAACTCCTCAACTCCTCCCTTCTCTCAAATTACGCCCGTTAGTATCAATTATGCGAAACATTGCGTAGATTAATAATTAACATCGGGACTAAATCCTTCTCCATATCCAATTAAAATTAAGACCTATTACTTCGTATAGTTCAGTACCCTTACCAGGAGTTTTTACCTTTCGATAAATATGACTGTTTTGGTATTTGTTTACGTATTGGCCCATACGATTTCCTAGTTCTGACACAATCCGCTAGGGGCGCTGATTGGAATTTGTATGGGCAAATACGTAAACAAATACCAAAACAGTCATATTAGTCGAAACGTAAAATCTCCTGGTAAGGGTACATACCAACTTGAAATTTTATTGAGTTGAAGCTAGGAATCTTCATAAACGGGCTTAAAATCTATAAACAGTAAACGTAACGAAACGAGCAACCCTTACGATACTCCACCCTGTCCTCGCTCTTGACATTGGCGCGGCTTTGCTTCGGAACCCTTAGTCCGCCCTGAATGCTACTTACCTAACATGTACGTGATAGATTTATGATATATCGTACGTTAATGTACTGTGACAAACGGATAGAAACGTTAACTTTGTAATAGTATTGAAGGTGGTAGAACCCTCTGTGGATCAACTCCGGCGGCACCACCGCCACACCTATTTCTGCCTCATAATAGCAGTTAAAGCAAATGTTAATCAATTGTCAAGACGGACATAAGGGAGAATCCATTAATTACATTCGGCATATAAGGGGAAGGGGGTTGAGCCAAATCTCACTCAATCTTGCGTTGGAAAGAGGGGGTCTCGGAGAAGATCGCTTATTTATTTCCACAAGAAATGTATAGCATTACTAGAAAACTGTGTTAAATTAAGTAAAACATGCTTTTGTACTGAAGTATGACAAAATTTTATACAATCCCTACTATACGCATAGATTAGTAAAGATTACTCACTCCTAACAAGAAAATGTACCCAGTTTTGTGAATTGAAACAGTTGCGTAAAAAATTTTTGCCACGTTTCCGTGCTAAAATGTCCCTAAAATATTTGAAATTGTTATTATAAATTATTTAATTATCATGAAAATTACGCAGTATTAGCTATTTATTCGTAAATTTTCTCTAAAAATGTTTTTATTTGTCAAGAATTCAAAAAAAGAACTTACTATAATAAGCCATTTGCGGCTTCATTCAATTTCAAGGCGGCGAAGTATCTTAACTAATCTATGACTATACGTAATCTACAAACATAATTGTATATGTATAAATATAGAAGTAGTTTCTTTCAAACTTTATTTCTGTGTACTTATCAAGGGATTTGATCCGAAGAACTTAAAAAGTTCCGTCTGCGTTTTATTTGATCACGTTCCAAGGTAATAGAATTACGTAACGCAAAAATAGTACAGTCGTCATCTGTTTATTTTTTTCAGTCCCTATTTTTATTTGTGGCGTTTAAGATTTTTAATGTTACATAAATAGTATAATAATTATGTAATGTTGAGATACTTATGTAAGTATTATATTTATTCCAGGTTATATGCCGACACAGATTATTTCAATTTTAATTAACTACATGTATATGTCTTTCTAAACTATAAAAAATAAGTTGTTCGGTTTTAGAAATATGTTGGTAGCTACTACAATACAGACGATACGTAGATAGCTTAAGAACCTCCATACAAAAATACTAAGAAATGTCAACTTACTTGGTGATCAATCAAACAAGGTCAGGGTGTAACTCAAACAGATACCTTTTCTATAAAGAAATATCAAACAAGCATGTAGTCTACCTGATAGTAAGTGGTTACAGCCGCTTTGTAATCAATTTCAAATAAGATTACAATCCTACCTAAGGTCGGACACGTATGTGTTGCTACGTCTAAGGATTGAAGCGCTCCGGATAAGTACGTCTCCTTTACCACTTCTTTTAAACCGGAATACAGCAGCATTTAAGACTGCTATTGGGCAGAAATATTTAAGTACCATCATCGATTTTTATATATCTGGATTTCAAGCTTTTATCCTGTCTATCAAATGTATGTTTTATCAAAGAGAAATTTCCGATCGCGCGACGATTTACGACCCTAGGGATTCTATAAAAGTGTCATAAAAGAAATTGCTGCAAAAGTGAAGTTGCTTTATAGTGTGAGTTCTAGCCTTATCTGATGTTAGTTGACTAAATTGGAACGCCTCGTTTATATCCTCGTATTTCTGCAGTAGAACGCGAATGATTTTCTGTAAACTGCAATATTTATAGGTTACAAATAGAAACAGTAGGTATATCTATTAAGAAATGTTTAGATAAATTAGGAATTTGTAAGACTCGAACATTAGTACGTTTTAAGATAAAGTTTAGAACTAATGAACACTAGCTTTTCCTTTTATACTAACGAAGAAGAGGAAACCACGATACTCAGAATATATTTATAATACGAGTAATAGCTACATTAATTATTCGTGAAGTAGATTGCCTAACCAAACCTTTCCAACTGGAACCAAAACTGACAAAGCCAGATGCTTCATATCATTGTTATAAGCCGGACATGGTTATACTATGGAGGTATAACATATAGATATGGTTCTAGTACTGATGCTATCGAACCAAAGTTCAGCTTTTAGTAGTGTAACGTAAGGGTCTAGCATTAAATATGAGGTTCGTTTAAAATATACTTACTCGAGATATTCCTTACACTTCAGGAGTATCAATGCATGCATGAGCGACTACTTACTGGCTACTTAGTTACTGATGTATGAAGGTGGTAGAATCCTTTACGGTTCGAGTCCAGTGGCACCACCGCCACACGTATTTCTACCTCATAACAGCAGTGTTAAATGCTGCTGTGTTTTGGTCGAAGGGTGTCGTCGGGGAGATATACTTTTCCGAGGCGTTCCAGCTTAGACATCAGGGGTAGCGGCGCATCTGTGGTTGACCTTGTGGTTGACCTCAGGTAGGAATCTCTAATCCTATCTGGTGTTGTTTACAGATCTCCATGGGCGGCAGGAACCACTTACCATCAAGTGTACTGCACGCTTGTCTCCTACTCCTAAATTATAAAAAGAAAGATGTTTTCATGGAAATAATAACACCAAACAAACTCCAACCGATCATTTCAAGTTTAACTGATAGTAAGCGATCACCGCCCGGAACTTTCCAAAGCAATTCCCGTAACACCATATTCATATTGCGTTACGGGAATTGATTGATGATCGCTGAGCGCGTGCCGACTGGATGTCGGGGAATATTAATCTCCATATTGCTCAATATTAGCTGTTATTTTTAGGTCATCGATGTTACAATTAATGTTGATTTGATGAAGCAATAAATTAATGACGTATACCTCTGTAAATAGACTTTTTAAAGGGAAGATGCTATTTTTTGAGACTAATTTGGAAACTATTGACCTTGTTAACGGGATTTTCGGACTTTGGAAATAGGTAAAAAATAGGATATTATACTGCTTTCTACTAGAATAGGCTACCGTAAGGTACGATAAGGTTTTAGGGATGTAAATCCCTTAATTTATAGAGCTCATTCAATCGGATTAAAATATCAAATTATTCCAAATATTCGGTTTTTTTGTCTCATTATACAAATGTAATATTAAATTGTTACATTGCATCATACTAATGTGATATTAGTATAATGTTACATTATCCTTTCCACACCCAGTAGTTTATCTAATTTCGCAGAATTAAACTTTGTTGGTAGATGTATACATATTCATGAGGGCTCAGACCTAAACCTTTCTGCTCCCAATAATGTAAAATGCATGATTGATGATTTGCTCGTCCCTCAGAAGGGTATTTTCGGCTCCAGCCTTTGCTCACCTGAATCTTATAAATATTTGTGATTTTGTCTAATGAATATTGATGTTAGGAATTTCAGTCAAAGATGTTTTACTGAGTGGCAAAGAAGTTTGCACTTCATCTGATGATAAATAGTCACTACCGCAAATATACTGTGAAAACTATGTTATACTTTTCACAGTTTGCGTACGAGATACTTGGTACGTTACATATAAGAGTCTTACAAAGTAGCGTTTATATTCCAAATATTGGAATATTAAGCCGTTGGTTTGTTAGTAATAATAATTTCTTCTTGAGTAGAGGATAATAATTAATTTGGAAATTATTCGTATTTGATCAATATGGTGGAGTAAGTTTCAATCTTCTGCAACTATGGGAAGATCTGAACAACATGAAAATGTTACAGTCAGACATATTACGGGGAATAGCGTCGAAATTCTCGGATTCGTAATTTGATAACCAAAGTTTGAAGACGAAAGACGTCCTTGGATCATTACGTAAATAAAAGTTATAGCTAACATACTAAAGAATGATACCAACTTAAATTATGTCTCGGTATAGAATTTCCCTACAATTCATGCGACACGTGCAGGCCAATTTATTCCCGTCAGGCTATAAAAGAACTATTTACGAGAAAATAAAACGGATTTTCTCTTCGAATATTCTGCCACCAAGTGAAATTGTTTGAGCTAATGCCGCTTATAATTTTATTAATAGCCAGATAATAACTTGAGGGTGTTTTGGTCAGGCTATTTTGCACAAATAAGCTGCGAATTTTCACGCAGATATATTTTATTATTTAGCTGTCACGACCAGACGCTTTGATTCAAATATTTTTAATAATGTCTTTTTGTAATTTACAAGAAATGGTACAGTTATGTAGTCGAACGGGAGATTAGAATTTCAAAAACCAAGTATTTCCGGGAGTCGAACCCGCAACTCGACGCGTGGTAGACAGGCGTATAGAGCGAGCAATGCACAGGTCAACAGAATTGAGATTAATAAATTAAATATTGATTAAAAGGGATTGGATTAACAAATTGAAATTGAGATTGCTTTTATTGCTGGATTCAGCTGATACAATTCTTAAAATATTATAAATTTACAGGTAAATCCTAATAATTGTCTAAATTACTATAATTAACCATTTATATTTATATCACTAATCACGAAAATTATTAAGACAATATTAAATTAAATTATGTAGATATGTAAATAGACATTAAAATGATGTAATATAACCCTTTGTGTTTCGATTGCGAAGGCACGTGTATACTTTTTTATGCCCTAAAGAGTTAGTTAACGATGTTCATGTGACCACCTATGAAGTAGAATGAATAATACAAAATGACAGTCTGTCTTTATTTTTGCAAGATTGGGACACATGACATAAAGGTAAATGCCCGAAGTCGGAATGTGCCATTAAACGTTTATCGGAATTCGGCCCGCAATCTGATTTCCCGGGAATCTCCTGTGTTACAGTGGCTAATATTATATTCCCATTGTAATATTACAAAGATAGGTATTATGAAATTCATTAAGTCACAAATAGGTGGAAATCTAATTCAGATTTTATATTCTTACTAGCTGACCTGGCAAACGTTGTGTTGCCATATAAATAAAAAAACGTTAATGGTGAACAATCTTTTATCACTTAGGGGTATGAAAAATAGATAGCAGCCGATTCTCAGAACTACTGAATATGTATATAAAATTTGGTGAAAATCTGTAAAGCCGTTTCGGAGGAGTACGGTAACTAACATTGTGACACGAGAATTTTTTACATAAAATTATTGTGTTTCAAATATCGTAGTTCAAGAATTGTAAATGTATAGTTTTATTGCGATAATAGTAATTACTCAAGATAACTTGTTTCGGAAACTTTAGAACGTTATTTCCAATGAAAATTTTCCATTTCCCGCAAACCGCGTCACGGTTTCTCATTACTTTACGAACATTAAGAAGTTTTCGAAAACTCCTTTTCACTTGCAGTTCCGAAGTGACATTATAACAATAACTTGTTATTAAGCGGAATTAAACGTTAATTCTAAACATGAACTTTTCTGTTTCACGTCTAGAATGGCTTTTGTTTAAAAAAATAATTATTGGTTAAATAATACTTTGTGAATTTCCTGAAATGTATTTTTTTATAATATAGGAGTAAGTGGAGTAACAGACGAGCATACAGTCCACCTGATGGTAAGTGGCTATTGCCGCCCATCGACATCTGTAATCAACCCCAGATAGGATTAGGTGTTCCTACCTAACGTCGGCCACAGATGCGCCGCTACCCCTGAGGACTAAGCTGGAACGCCTCGGAAAAGTCGGTCTCCCTTACCACACCCTTCAAACCGGAACACAGCAGCGCCTAACACTGCTGTTATTAGTTAGAAATAGGAGTGGCGGTGGTACCGCCGGAGTCGAACCACAAAGGGTTCTACCGCCTTCAACTGAAACTTATTTACTGAAATACCTATACTAATAATAACAATGTAGGTACCTATTATGAATTTTGTAAAGAAAAGTATATTTGTAATTGATAAACTCTGAAACGATTGATAAGACCATAGTAACCCTTTTACGTTGAAAAACCTATGTTATAATACTAGCTAAATAGAAAGAAATATCATAAGCTATATGTTATTTTTGTAATATTAATGTTCAGCGTGAAATATTGTAATATGTAAAGCAGGTCAGATTACGAGAACTAAATTGCTTTATCAGCGTTCGCTGACATATTAATCCCTAAAGAGAAGAGTACTTTTGGCGAATTTTCTCTGCTTCAAGGCAATTTATGAAGACACATTTTATGTTTCATCTATGACAGCCTGGCTTTATTTGTTTTCGTTGAGAATAATAAAACTTATGATACTGTTTACGGCAAAGGATTGAACAACCTTAGCTAAGCCAATAATAATGTTAGCATGATTATTATCATTATTGTCCCACTACTGGGTAAAAGCATCCATCCACGAAACAAAAAAACTAGGCACCTTCTCATGCAGTAAATATTGATTATTATATATTTTATTAGTATATATTTTAATGTTACCTTTATTACATGAGCTTGGCTATTTGCTTAATTTTTGGAAGTTAGTTATGTTGAGTAAGCCACTTACTGCAAACTTGGTGGCAAGTTTGGTCCTAAGTTTTAGTTACCCCTTAGTTCGCTGCTTTTGAAATATACATTACAACATATAACTGGGTTTAACATCAAACTCATCCAAACTGTTTGGGGCATTGCGTCGTTCGCAAAATCGTTACGAAAATGTTACAAACATTTGATCTTATACAACATGACTTATCTTATACAATGTTTACACATGACATTACTTCCACTATTAGACAAGCAGTGGGGTTACAATTAATCATGGCGTGCTGGCTAAGTATAGATTAGCAGAATTCACACACCTTTAAAACCTTTAAAACTCTGAGGCATGTATTTACTTACACATAGTAACTCTGTTAGGCAAGTGGTAAAAATGTTTAGGATTCCATCTAGAAAACTTTAGTATCCAACATCAAATTTTATGCTCTTGTCTCATAGCATAAACTAAACAAGTCATAAATAGTAAGTCGATCTATATATCTCGGAGAGCGCCATAACTATTGCTCGTAGCGCTATGAAATCTAATACTTTCCGCGAGATTGCATTGCATTGCAGCTTCATAACGAAACCAATTTACTGGCAGAAAGTAGTGCACGTCAATGTAGATCGTCTATATATAATAAAGGAAGTTGTGGTGTATACGAGTGTGCGTGCGGTAGAAGTTATACTTCTTTGGTTTTATTTCGTATTAATTGACAATCTCGATGTTAATACTATCTGTATTTACATGGAGATTATCAAAAAATTCTGACGTTGCATAATGTAATTAGTATATATATAGAGGGTGTTAATATAAAACATTATATTAGAAGGAACAAATTCGTGTGCATATGTTATGTGGGTACCAAATTGAATGAATATATTTCTGAAACATTTTGGAAATAAGAAAATAAATTCTCACATATGTTTCAGCTGTTACTTTAGAAAAATGTTACGAAAGAACACATACTTACCATTGAACTGAGAAAAATATTGCTTGAATGATTTCAGTGTAAAACTCGCATCGTTCTGAAAGCTTCGAAGGCTTTTGATGAAAATCACGGATTACGGCTTTATTGAGTCATGAAATTGATCTGTACGGATCTTTGTTCAGTATTTATTTAAAAAATGCGGCCTGGGAAGGTTAATGAATTCTATTTTGCTTTAAATACGACGGAATTTTTTCGAAAACGATATTATAACCGCAATTGAAATACATGGCAAATAATGTATTGTACAGTCACGGAATGGCATTGCATAAATTAGGTTGATCAATTATTTTCTTTCAGAACCAAGCTAGTTAAATCAATTTGCAAGTATGTAATATCGTTTAACACACACACTCTTTATCTTTTAATACACACATCTTTTAAGAATGTTGTAATAATTCAAATGTGCATGTTTCCTTGCGAAGATTACCTTCGTAATTGAAGTACAAATTCATTAATTTACGTAGTTTTATAACAAAGATACACAGGCGAGCTAGACAGAGTTCTGAACATTTATCAAACATATAGTACCATATACATACATAGTGCCAGAATATCTCAGGGGACATAACGCAGTTAGGGTCGAGCTTAACACAAACACATTCCGAAACCGCTTTTGTACCGGCCCGCCTGTTTGAGTTGCCTGTTTGTTTACAACTTCCAAAATTGAACACGTGTACGTATCACATAACGGATTTATTTGTTCGATTTATATAAAGTGGTGGGCGGTCATCTGTTTGCTAAGCCTATCGGAGGTTTATGTAACTTATAATCCGAACGTTCTATTTTTACTAGGATTGAAATGATATTACATATTACGAATAGCTCTATTTTATATCGTCATATTTTAATAAAATACGACAAAAAGGATCTTAAGTATAATTTGGGAAATATTATCCTGCATAATGTTATCTTCGAACTACAAAGGGGTTCTTTTTTAATAGATGATCTTGAATAGGAGATTTTTTGCCGACATCATATCTAACCCTACGATGCAAGAACACGTGGGTGTACTATTTCAATTCATTTGATTTATTTTCGGTATAAAATGTTCACCTTATAACTATAACACCTATAAGAAACCTTACCTTGAAACAATAAACGGTGTAGTAAGAAAGAAGATGCAAGTTCGAAACAATATATTCTCGTTCGAATAATATCAAACGACTTGTCTTTCACGGATTCCCAGAAGAAATGGTCGTTCTTGTGAGCAGAAGACGTGTTTTATTATTTTAAGTATATCTTGTATTGCACGTAGTCAAAATACTCTAGGAATACGCTTTTGACGGTGGAAAATAAATTGAATAATCATTTTTCAAATAAAAATTGAAAACAGATACATGTTATGTCGATTTATGGGTCCATGTTGTTTATTGAATTTCGTTTTAAAGTTTAGTCACAACTACAGATGTACCTATTTGTAAACGTAAATAAATATACAATATTTGATTATTTTTGAAGTAGTAAATCATCATCATCATCAACCCATTACTGTCCCACTGCTGGGCAAGAGTCTCCTCTCATAATGAGAAGGATTAGGCCATAGTTAACCGCGCTGGCCAAGTGTGTATTGGTAGACTGTATAGTGCAATGATGCCCCTAGCGGATTGTATCAGAACTATAGTAACGTAACATTAAATGTCTAAATTGACAAAATGGCGCTTTATGTTTTCTCTCTCTTTTATGCGAACGTGTGAGGTAGACAAAAAGACTTGAGCACTTACTTATTGTTACGTTTACTCAGTTTACTAAGCAAACGGAACAGAATAATAGATTGAGTAAACGTAACGTAAAATTGTGGTATATTTTGAAAACTCATGGTAGGGGTACAGTTGGTCTCCACTCTTCATGTTCGTTTGCTACTCCAGTCTTATAAAAAAAAGTAAAAAAAGTAAAAAACAAGTGTACTTACACATTCTAAACTGACATTTTTATACATTGCACAGTCTTGGAAAACGAATCAAATGATTGCAAAATACTGAAACACTCGTGTTTTCCCAGGCTACTTTACCATATAATACAAATTTTATTACGTCTGTCTGCTGGCGCTGCTTTAGAAAAATAGAATGAAACTCAGTTCACAGACAATTTCTAGTAAAGCTGAATATAAAATGCGTAGAATACGTTTCTCTCTTTTAAATAACATGGCTAAAAATGGCACGTTTTATAATTTTAATGGACTAGCGGTAGAAGTAATACTTTTTTGATGTTAATGAATATACTTTTACTAACATATAGGTACATACATATTATGCTACTGTTACAACAACAGTTATAAATTGACAACAATTATAAAGTAAATAATCTCAATATGTGATATACTTGTATAAAAATATTTATTTGTCTCATAAGAATTATAAAAAATTGAAACAAAAATAGATATCTCATCAGGAACTGTCAATCATGTCGTTTTTGTGTAACGATGAGGATACACATATTCGTATTGTTACTTTATATCTTATACTTGTTTTTTAACTCCATGAAGATACAATTCGCTAAACGAATTTTCAGCATAAAGCGTAGTTTCAAAAATTCGATGGAGAGCGGTGGGACATTTCTCGCAAAAGTTACAGGTTTAATGACTCGATCTGGAGTGGGCCGGAATTTTAATGGTGGAAGAACCATTGACTTGGGATATTTCATTAAGCGGAATAACGTTATCATTTTCGGCGAGGGACTGAAGTTTCAACGGCTCGGAAAATCAGAACTATGCATAAAGCTCTGTATAATCTTGGGTTTCAGTACGGCTATGCATATTACAATTTATAAGCGTGCGCTAAATGCTAAAGTAAATACTGGGCTATGTTTTAAGTTTCAAATCTTTATACTAAGAATGCAGTTTCAAATCAAAAGCGAAATTTGTAACCAAGAATTAGTAAAACAGACACGACAGTGGATTAATGTTGTAAGACCATCCATGCATCTCACTACTTCTGAGTTATCTTTAAGCTTCAAGCTTCTAACTCATGGGAAGATGGTTAAAACGTAATATTGTAATCCTACAGATCCGACCTACCTTTTAACCTCTCGATGAAAATCGATTTAATTCTTATCGAATACACAGACAAAGCTAGATCTCATCATCAAGCCAGATCATATATCAGAATTATAAGGATTAGGCCATAGTCCACCGCACTGGCCAAGTGCGTATTCGCAAGCTACATCTACTACAGAAAAAATACGTCTAGTTAAACATAGGACCTCCTCCTTTTTTGAAGTATGTAAAATGTGTTCATATAGTTCTATAAATAATGTGTTTAATTATACCGTAATTTCGCAACCGAGTCCATCTAGTATTTGTCGGACCACGTGCAAAATGTCGCCTACGGGTTGACCTACAAACGTTGAATATTTCGAATTAACTCCAAAAACAGTTTTAATAAAGCCGTTGGCGAAACTAATTCCAGGACAATTAAGGTTTTGCGGACCAAAGGAACTATTACTTAAGCTCCAATTCCTATAATAATTATCTTTTACCTTTAAATTAATGCCGTGACCAAAGTTTTAAGAAGAAGAATTCCACAGAATAAGTAATTTCTATTTTGTGGGTTTTTACTTTTTTATAAGATTGAAGTGGCAAACGAGCATGCAGCTAAAGGTTAGTGGTCTTTGCTGCCTATGGACATCTGTAACCCATTAACAACAATATAAACAGAGTTTATTTGATCGGTACAGATGCTTTGTTACTTCTGACGACGTTCAACTTATAAGTTAGTCACCTGGCATCCATTCCAAAAAAGACTTCACCATTACGTCAATATCGAGGCGATCC
Organism: Epargyreus clarus; assembly: GCF_041222505.1. Classification (NCBI taxonomy): domain Eukaryota; kingdom Metazoa; phylum Arthropoda; class Insecta; order Lepidoptera; family Hesperiidae; genus Epargyreus; species Epargyreus clarus. Next base: position 13,030,888 of record NW_027332227.1, on the reverse strand, counting down.
AGCTCCTCGATACGACGGACCTAGTGAGAAGACTCAAAAGGACCCTTTGAGTTAGTGATATGCCACAGTGTAGTGTTAGTGAAATAGTGATAAGTGAACATTATAGAACACAAGAACAATGTGTCTATTCCTTTCTTTGATAAGACAAAGAAGTGCAGTGTCAGACTACCTTCATTATATGATTATTTAGCAATTTAAGTTAGCGTAGAATAACTCATATTAGTCTTCAATTAGGCTAGATTGTAATTAATACAAAGTACTTTATTATTCACTTGGTACTTTATATATACAAAAAAAGAACCTGGCATCCATAACCTAACATCGAAGCGCAGGACTTACGTTAAGCTGGGATTAGTAACCGTATACCTTACCGTTCAAATTTCACTGGTTTCACCTTTCAAAGAGATGATGTTGGTATTTCTAATATGGTTCATACAGAAGAGTAAAGTGTAGAATATCTGTTACAGGTAACAACTTTATATTCACAACCTCGTAGGTAGTAATTAAAACAAATGGGGTAATGAATTCTACACTATTTATGTTATAGAGATGCGCATTCAAAATAAATGTGGTTCTCCATTATATTACACGTATAATATGCTAGATTTTCCGGATTATTACGAAACACCTGTCGCATATTTTCTCCTCTGTGCGACGTAAAATTTTGCAAACAACAAACAACAATTATTTTAATAAATTATCCACTTCAACAACAATCGATAAACTGAAAGTTTGTGAACTGGTAAGCCTGTGTGATAAGTAATGTGAAAATACAAAAAGCCTTTTGAAGGTGGTACATTTCTTTGTGGTTTGTCTCCGGAGGCATCACTGCCGCACCTATGTCTGCCTAATAACAGCAGTGTTTTGCGCTGATGTATTCAGGGGAATTTATTAAAAACCTTATGTATTTTTCCATCGTTACGATTTAATTTACATAAAAGATGGCCGCGAAAACGTAAAATGTCTTCATGGTCATTACTAACACATTACCGTACTCTTTGTTGGACAATGATAAATATAGGTTTCTACCTGAGTAATTCAGGTCAGTACGAACATTTTACTTTAAATATAAGTTTTGGGTCAGTTCGCTCCTAATTTCGCAAACCTTTTTGCTACGTGTACGTGACTTTCCAATTAATTTTCCTTTGCAGTTCTAATAACCGTTAATTTTCGCAATGAGGTTATAGGGTAACTGGCCTTAATTTTGTCGAGTAATGCACTCAGACTAACGTATTTTACTCATTCTCATTTTACATAAGATACAGATTACATTATGTATTACAATTCCATTTTACGTCAAATGGAAATTAGCAATTCTGAAATAAAATATGCTAGGAGAAAGAAGACTGAAATAAACTTGTTAAATTAAAGTTCATTTTCCCTTTCAGTACAAAATACATAAGTATAAAGCCTTTTAACAAAAAAATCTAGCTCTGGATTTTAGGTAATCTATCTAAGTTTATGAATTAAGGTGTTAACCATCATGAAAAACAGTTCAAACAATTCTTTTACAAGACCAAAAATATTCATAAGGCCTATGATTTCATAAAATTATCGTAATGGAAATAATAATGTATTCTGAGCCATGTGTGGGTAGGCTCTTTTATTTCAAAATATAGAATGTTATCCAAAGTAACATTAATAAGTTTTATAAATATCTTCATCATATTTTAATCGGAAAGTTTTACTGTAGCAACGTCGTAGAACTGCTACGCTAAGCTACGACGTTATTAAATAGGACTACGGGAGATCTACGTCGGCAAAAAGTAAATATTAACAGTTGTATTTATAAAAATATGAGCCTCTTTTCAAGGTATTATCTGGAATTAGCTTTTTTCCAAGAAATTCTACTATTTGAAATGTCTTTTAAAATTGACTTTTCGACCTTAATTCACTACGCCAGGAAGAAGTGATTCAGTTGACTAATTCAGTTGACTAATTCAGTTGACTATTCGTGAATACACTTTTGTGAGTGGAGAACTTACATACCTAAAATGTATGTTCCTTATGTTTTTTACTGTTAAAGGAAAGAATAATAAATACGTAATATTGAAATGTCTGCGTGACCGGAAATGGAAAGTGGGCCCTTTATGTGCCTGACTTAGTCACACTGGTCTGTAATATCTACAGCCTGTACTTGTTCAATTACGCCTAAATATGACACAAATAATAAATTATGATAGAACATGTCATGATTACTTAACACCAGAATATCAATAAGCGAAACCTTAGTAATATTGCGTACATGCCACAATCAGTACGATAATAGCACAGCTAAATATATTTAAATAGTGACAACATACTGAATAATTCATGTAGTTTGCGTAATCCCGTCTGGGATATCGTGTCGAATGGGACGTTTTATAGTTATTGCGTTGACGTTGTTCTTTTAATAGATTCTACCTCTGATAAATTCTATATTATTGTAGGTATTTGAAGGTGTTAGAATCCTTTGTGATTTGACTCAAGGGCTATCTCTCGGCTATACCTATTTTAGTTTTATGACAGCGATGTTTAGCGCTGGTGTGTTCTAGTTTGAAGGGTGTTATAAGATACAATTATACGAGGCATTCCAGCTTAGATCTCACGAGCAGCAACTTAATTAGCTAACCTTAGGTACTATATTAGAATTTGAAATCAGAAAAAAAGCTAGTGTGGATTGATTACAATGTGCAACATGGCTATTTACCATCAAATTGACTGCATAACTGCTACTTTTATATAATAAAGAAGTTCTATCAGAGGTTAGTAATAGAAAAATGAGCAACGATCACTTAAAAAATTTCATTTACTCTTTTTATTATAAAAAAACAGCGTCTCTAAAAGCAAATACACAGCAAAGTGTGTACCTATAGTAGTATAGTAGCATAATCAATATGCTAATATTGGCGTGAAGCTTTATGAAGCTCAAACTACCTTCGCACACTAATGAGCTGCGGAGCGTTCAGTCGTAAAACGTTTGATCTCGCAGGTGACGGAGTTAGAAGGAACTGATCAATGGAAAGTTACTTGGCTTTAGTAATAGCGTTATATGGTTTGTGAAGTTTTCTTTGGCAAACCTACATATAAACCTCAAAATTCTCTATGAACTAAACCTTCTCAAAGGTATGCCAAGTGTAGAAACCTGTACTTAGCCAAAGAGGTGGACTTGATTTCCTTCGCATGATGATCCCAGCAGTAGGATACACTTCAGATTAGTAGATATACAGTTAATTTTTTTTGCGTAATTTTGTTTAAAGATACATAGTTAGATAATCCCTTACGAAGGTTGAATACATTTATTTTTGTATTCATTACTACAGATACCCAAATTGTCAGTCCAGTTATTAATAACTAAGCCATCCAATGTTAGCCTACCAATGATTGAAATTGGACGGTCTAGTAGGAAGAAATTGTCAAATATCTTGAATGACAAAACGCCTGGGTATAAATACTCTATCATCCTAATAGTGTGGGTATATAAAAATCATAAATAAATAACATAACTGTTTATCTTAACACAGATAAATACAAAATTAGTTTGGCAAAGGCAGAGTTATTTTTGAAAACCTTTGATAAGAACCGTAATCCTCTTACACGTGTATCGTCCGATAAAATAGATGAATCAAGATGAAAGAAGTCTTTCAAAGGAAAATAAAGTTGTATTTTACTTTCATTGAAAAATCAGCCAACACTGGTCTGTGACTACGCTGTTACATGTATTAAACATAATTATTGTTTGTCCATTTATGCGCCTGTAACTCGAAATGTAATTCAATTTAGACGATTCGTTTTTTATTGTTAATGAAACGAAAAAGAAACAAATTATTTCCTTTAATTATTGCAATCTAGTAACTTTGTCTTGAACTTTCGTTAAGGCGCCCGAACACCGACGAAAATCGTTAATCCCGATGATTCTGATGAGGACAATGGAATAAATTATTAAAATAGTGTATTGTTCATGATAATTTTTCAAAATTTAGAATTCGACTGAGCGTTCAAAGTGTTAAAAAATCGAATTTAATAATTCCTTTATGTACAAAAAGTAACAGGTCAAGCTAATAAAAGCGTCGTTATATAAATAAAAGCGTTGACTAAAATTACTTTTTATTTCTGTTTCTCGGATTAAAGAAAAAATAATTGAAGTTCGATACTCCCCAAATCTCCCTTGGGAAATCTGTGGTCGTCTTAAGAGGGGTAACGACAGGAAAATTAAAAGATCATTTCCCGTAACCTCCAGCGACTTTTTCTTTGGCTATGTTTGACTACAAATGGGTAAATCGTAAGCGATAGAGAGAAAATAGATAAAGCGGGGGCTTTATCTATTTTTGCGTTTAACAGTGTAGCACTTTTTTGTTCTGATTTTAAGATCGCAATGTTTATTGGTGGTATGCATTCACTTTTTAAGACATTCTATATTAGTCCGTATGAGTAGTTACGTATAGTCCGCACCAAATTGCTAGTCCGCTCTGAAGTTGTTGCGAGCTGGTCTACTCATACAATTTGCTATGGCGACGCGATTTCTATATTTGGAGCGGACTAGCAGTTTTACGCGGACTATACTTGTGGTCAATTTTAGGTAGAATTCATGATTTTGATTGTAGATACGTATGCAACGGCTATTTAACATAAAATGTTTGCTACTTCCATTTCATAAAATAAACCTCCGGATTGGTTGAAGTTATCTCATCGGTTTTGGTAGAACAAGGTTTTTAGGCATTCAATAAACAACTCCACGGTACGATTCGTAATTTATACAACACGTCAGGCGTGTAATGCTCGCCTTGTGGATTAACATCCATGGATGTAGTAACCACGAATTGCTTAGACTGCTAATGAATGATGACATTTATACAGAAAGTGGAAACTGTGAATCACTATCATCTTATTTATGCAGAGGTAGATAAATACACGTTAATTTGAATACTAATTGAATTGCTCTATGTGCACTTAGCTTAATAAAGATACTTATGCACTTAAGATTGGCTTGTACAAGAAAGCAATATAAGCAAATAATATTGTGTTTCTGTAAAGTACATGACGGCTGTGTGTATTAAAATGACAACATTGCACTCAAAAAGTACGCTATATAATGTAACCAATTGTGGCGACCTCCCACTACTCGACAAGAGATGGCGCCACGAGTATTCTGAATCACGCTATCGAAGTTTTCTAAATATCCTGCATATATACAAGCTCCGAACTGAGACTGCGGAGCACGGCCGCTCCCCGGGTATGATCACCTAGCCCGGCGGGAGATCTCCCTTTGCCAAAGTGGTGACCCCTGACAAGAATACGTCCTTTCTGACCCTCATCGATGGTGGCAACCTCACTCCCTGGATGGACTGCACCCTCACATCACCAGTTCAGCTGTCCATCAGGTTCATCGCAGCGCACGAAGACACGCTTCCTGATCCTGATCCAGCTACTCTCCGGTACTTCACGGACGGCTTGAGTAGCCATTACTCGCCCTCCTCACTTCGCTCCAACCTCAAGGCCTTGGTTCTCCCTCACATCTCGACTCACCGCAGACAGAGGGCGTTCCGAGGCGCTTGTAAGCTTAGGCGAAGATTTCACAAGTACGGAACACCGAAATCAACTGGTATCGACCTCCGGTCTGAGCAGGGGGTGATGTGGCGACCTCCCACTACTCGACAAGAGATGGCGCCACGAGTATTCTGAATCACGCTATCGAAGTTTTCTAAATATCCTGCATATATACAAGCTCCGAACTGAGACTGTCGGAGCACGGCCGCTCCCCGGGCATGATCACCTAGCCCGGCGGGAGATCTCCCTTTGCCAAATTCCCTATCGACCGTAGACACGGTCTCTGGGGGGGAGTGATGTGGGCACTTCACCCACATTATCATTATTTATGTGTATTTAGTTTATATATTATATTACACATACACGTACACACGAACATATAAAATATTCATGTAAGTATATTTATACACACACACACACTTACATACATACACACATATACACACAGTTACAGCGACACATATGTACACACACAGACACCTCAATAATACACCCCGGACTCGAACCCGGGACACTCGGTGTGTGTCGGAGTTGATCGGGCGCGACCGCTATATTCATGCGCGTACGCAGCGCGCCGCGGCCGACCCCCGTCGCCCGCGCACCGCTCTGGCCTGCGGTCTTCCCGCGGCCGCCGCGCCCGGTCGACAGTCGGCTAACCCTCGTCCCACGCTGTACCTGTGTCGCTCGTTACGCCTGACGGCCTCGCTATCGAATACGCGTAGTGCTTTCGCTTGTGCCTAAGACTTACCTGTGCTTTATAGACTATCGCTGTGTGCATTTAGACTTTGTAGACAATTGTTAGTGTTTAAGTTTAGTGCCTAAGTTCTGACTATCGTTTCTCTCACTCCTTCTTATTTAAATATGGTAGATTTAAGTGCGGACTATTGTTTAGCTTTAAGTTCTAGTGTTAGTGCATGTTAAGGACCCTAAGTTTCTAGTGCTTGTGCAATAAACTGTTTTTATCGTACGGACTTGTGCATCATTTGCTTAGCCCTTCCTGCACACTCATTAGGACATTTACACCGCACACTCACACGCATCTCCATACAATAATGTTTATCTACATAAGTATTTTTTGACTGACCGTGTCACATGTTCCATTAAGACTCTATTTGATTACTTCGTCTACGTTACTCCCATTTCGGAACGTACCCTTTCTACCATGAGATCGTTGATCGACGTCGTTCGCCTGTTTGACAAAGCAATTTGCTGTGGAGATAAGTGTTATTGACAGCACATTTGCTTATCCGTAGCCTTGTTCATACACTTCGAAGCACTTGAATTACACAATTATCGGTTCCTAGAATTGAACTGCTGACTATCGGCCTCTCTAGGCAGATTTAATTGACGTAGACAGGAAGTCAACGTTGGTAGAACGTTGTGGTTCGATTCCGGAGACATGCCTGAATTAACTAATAAAGCGCTCAGCACTGCTGTGATGTGGTATGTAGGGTGTGATAAGGGAAACATTCTTATCTTAGGCTCTCCAACTTAGCCCTAAAGGGTGACAATGCATCCGTGGTCGACCTTTACTTGACGCCGACATCACAATTTTAATGAAGTAGCATGTAGTCTATCTGATGGTAAGAGGAAACTGCCGCACATGGACATTTGTAATCAACCCCAGATTCGATTGGAGTCCTAAAGTATGCTGGCTAAAGAGCTGTTTTGTACTATACCACTCAAACCTAATTTTTGCAGCTGAAACTTCTGTTATGAGGCATCAGTAGGTAAGGTGCTTCCGAAATCGAAGAACGTAGTGTTCTACCACCTTTATTAGTGGTATCTAAAAAGTCGTACCACAAAGTATTCTACCACCTTTATTAATCCAATCTGACTCCATAATCAACTGAACAATGCGAAAACAAATTATTAACCCGAATAAACAAGTAGGTTTATCTTATTTATAAACTGAAGTCGAGTCTTGTTTATCGAAGAGATAAGCTGAAGACGGCTTAGAATCGTTTGTGGCATTTGTATGCAAATGAGGGCCTCATCAATATTGCTCCCTTGTTGTTCATATTATTTGAAAAGTCTTTAATATACTTTAATAAGTATTAGGTCTTTACATTTATTAATCTAGGCCTGAGATTAAGGACATTTCGTAGGTCAACAGCGCACACATAAAACATTAAAGAATAGAAGAAATATTATTATGTGCTAATAATTCTGCAATTGCCGTCACCACTGTAACTACATCACTCTGTACCCTCACCATGAGTTTTTACGTTTAGACAAATATGACTGTTTTGGTATTTGTTTACGTATTGGCCTATGCAATTTTCAAGTTCTGACACAGTCCGCTAGGGGCGCTGATTGGAAATAGTATGGGAAAATACGTAAACAAATACCAAAACAGTCATATTTGTCAAAACGTAAAAACTTATGGTAAGGGTACTTGTGCCACATACATTTGAGATAAATTTTTTATCGTATTAGGTGTTGGTTATAATTATCAAGACTTCATGGTTATTACACAACTGCGGCGGGTAATGGTTTTCGAGTGTATGTTTATGTACCTGTACCTATACAGGTGTATGTGTCTCTTTTTTTGGTATGCCCTACAACGTAAACAGTTTGACGGATTTCAACATATGGGTTGTCGTAAGATACATCTTAATTGTAGGAGAGATCACATTATTAACTAGTGGATTTTTGTTTCGATAAAAATTACTATTTTGCTAATTTTATTACTTATTTTGAAATAGTTAAATTCATTAAATAAAATTTATTTTGTATAGGCCTACGGAAGCACTGACAAATTGTCAGTTACAATTTTTTTTTCTTAAACTACTACCGAATCGGAACGTGTCCAATAATATACTACACCATTGCAAGCATTTACTATCTGCAACATATATTATAAAATGTTCATTTGAACGTGAAAACTAGTTTTAATACGCGTGAACAGAATCACATTAGCTCTAGTCACTCCCAGTGAAACATAATTCAATAAGCTTTTAACTAGAAATGCAATTTCTAACTTCACATCTACTGGTAAAATATTATTATGTATATGACGATCTCAGACTCCTTCAAGTTAAATTAAAATTAAATTTCTGCATATAATATGGTAGGCTGTCCCTGTAGTTCCGGGACCAGAATAGGGTATGATCTGCCTGTCTACGGTATCCTCTGCTTGTCGTAACAGGCGACAAAAAAGCTTTAGGGATTAGGGAGCTTTCGGGATTGCGAGCGGCAAAAGTGGGAGCTCTAATCCCCCAGCTAGCAACCCCGGGAAAAACGATGGTGTGTGTAACCGCATACCGTTGTACGCTCCATAAGGAGTGGCGAGCCTCATGGTAATCTGAGCGGAGCCCGACGTGGCAACGCGCTAAGAGGACACCGGTTGCGTTCCTTAGAAGATCCCAGAGTCCTCTACGCAGCGCCGAGGACGGTCACAGGGGCGGTTTTTAGTGCGGTAGAAGTCCCACAAAACCCATTGTCGCTCCCACGGCGTCCGGTACCTTTTGAAGGTTCCCCTTCGTCAAAAAAAAGGCCTTACAATAATATTCGTACTCATATGAATAATTATAATTGTTTATGTAAAAATGTATATGTTCTAATTACAAAACACAAAATAACTACAAAATATCACTCAAATGAATAAAAAATACAAACACAGTAGCGCTTACCGCTGCTATTATAAGACAGAATAAGTGTGCCAATTGTGTCAGCGTTTTCTACTTTTATGAACGTAATTTTGTGTTGAGTGCAACTTCTATGACACAATTTTGCGGTTGGGGCAACTTTTATGAGTTTAGTTTTAGACAACCCATTTGGGGGAGGCAATGGTTTGCCGTGCCATACGTGTATGAAATCGTATGATACGCAAAGGGTTCCAAATTTAGTCTTGGGCCAGACAGGCATCTAAATTATGAAAATAAATTTACATTTCTTTTATGAATCTGAATGTTTATATACCTATTTATGCTTATTTCACCTAATTAAATACTTTACAAAGGTGTGAATAGTTCCCATGTGTTGATATTCTGCGTGGGGCTATGAATGTAAAAAGCATCAATTTAAAACAGTATAGAATTATCCACTGAATTCTACTTCAATTTGCTTCAAGTTAATTGCATCAGTGCTCGTCGGCGATGGAACGATGAAACGCATAATTCGATAAGCCACTTAACTACTAGGAATTCAATTTTGTACTTGTATTATGCAGTTTTCTTTTTTAAATATCATCATCATCATCAACCCATTAATTTCCCACTGCTGGGCACAGGTCTCCTCTCAGAATGAGAAGGATTAGGAAGGATTTTTAAATATAGGAGTACGGATGGTAAGTACGTAACCATTTCTGAGGAGTGAGGACGAAGCTGGAATGCCTCCAAAATATGTCTCCTTTACCAAACTCTTCATGAAGAACGCAGCAGTGTCTAACACTGCTGTTATTAGGCCGTCGGAGTCGAATTACAAAGGGCTCTACTACCTTCACATGTCGTAATAAAAAATACATATGTGGTAAAAAAGATAACAACGGTTGCTTTTCTAAAAACATAATTATTATTATAACATATTTTGATGTTTTTAAATTCACTTCATTAATTATTGACCATATTTATTGTCCATTTATTATAAAGCATAGGCACATTGTTTCAGAAAAAAAACTATCATTTATAATTTTAATTTGATTTTTTTAAATTCACTACATTAATTATTGACCATATTTATTGTCCATTTATTATAAAGCATAGGCACATTGTTTCAGAAAAAAAATACTATCATTTCTAATTTTTATTTAAGCGTGAAATTGGTTAATATTTTTGTGACCTATATACGGCATTTTAGCATCTAAAGCTTCACGGAAAGGTGTTAAACATAAAATCGAAAGACAAAAGAAAAATAAATCGTGGCACTGCTCACAAAAGACTTCAAACACTAGATTTTAATTATAGAATGTACGTATGTTATGTGCCACATACCTACTCGTAATTAGTGAAGAAGCTCGCACTCAATAATTAAACTTAATTACCGCGCTGTATGTTCGTATACGAGTAATGTACGGTTGGCGTAATTGCTAACATGGAGAAAACGACTTTGTGAAATTTTAATATCTTTAAGCTTACTTTTCGGCGTGACTTTCATCATCAACCTAGTACTGTCCCACTGCTGGGCACGGGTCTCCTCTCAGAATAAGATGGATTAGGCCATAGTCTACCGCGCTGGCCAAGTGCGTTTTGGTAGACTTCACATACCTTTGAGATTTTTTTATGAATCTCTCAGGTATGCAGGTTTCCTCGAAATGTTTTCCTTCATCGTTTAAGCAAGTGATGATTAATTTCTAATACGCACATAATTTTGAAAAATCAGATGCCTGGGATTTGAACCTCGGATCCCTCGATCAACGCCGAGTTTCTTAACCACTAGGCTATCACTGCCTATTTTCGGCGGTTATTAACTGCTATTTTTCCTACTAGGATCACACAATAGTCGAAATTCGAAGGATTAAAAAAAAATATGCCCATAGATGGTTACATGGGATAGATACCTTTCCCCTCTAAGAATCTCACCTACGTTCCATCGCAATGAAACATACATTCTACTAAATCTGGATTGTTCTACAAAAATAATAATATATGTATCATCGCGATACATGGAGGGAACATTCTAAGAATCGTACTACACGGCGACATATCGCGTATTTATATCTTTTATTACGTTTAACACGTTTTCTTTCAAAAGTCGCAACAAGACACGTGTCGGAGACACTATATCAGCCTGATCCGCTGAGGGTCCCGTTTCGATCCCTGGTTGTATAGATTTAAACGATGCACGCGGAAGTTGGTGCGATAGTCTGTATACAATTTCTGAATGCCAGGCCAACCATGCGAATAAATATTCATTCGCATGGTTGGCCTGGAACATACCACACCACACTTCTCCAATACTGATAAGTTTTATTATTAAATCTTTCGATTGCAGTTGCTTAACTTTGTAGATCAGCCACGTTATATATAGATGTTGGTCTTTCTTTATGTAAAACTTCTGTTATATCGATAAAATATGTTTAGTTCACTAAAATTACGTTAATTTATCATAAATAATATTTGCAACTAGGCTTAGGTTCTCGATAGGCAGTTAGTAAAGATTTTAACTTTGCAATAAGATTGCCTTTAAGCTTCTTAAGGGCTTAGTAAGTATAATCCTCAAAGGCAGCAGCTAGTAAGGACGTCTTTATAAAGCTCAAGCTGGCCGTCTTAAGGAACACAGTTTTTTCGTTGCTCGTGACTACGTAGTAATAAGGTTTTGGACTAGAATTTGTGTCATGAAAGTAGTTGGGAAATTGAAAATCTTTATAATGTTGAAGCATTACAAAGTGATAATATGACCTAATTAGCAACAAAGGAAATAGTTGTTTTGATAGGTCATTATGGAGATAATGGGTCCCTTGAGGTAGACTTTAAATCAATGGACTTAAGGGCTTTACAAACTTAGCTACAGCAAGAAAGAAATCATACGCTTTTAAAGCAACTCTTAATACAAAATCGAAAATTATTATTTCGTTAACCAAATGTGAGTCGTAAATAACGTAGGTACTTCATAACTTAATATAGGAGTAGGAGACGAGCATGCAGTCCACCTGATGGTAAGTGGCTACTGCCGCCCATGGACATCTGTAATCAACCCCAGATAGGATTAAATATTCATACCTGAGGTCGGCCACAGATGCGCCGCTACCCCTGAGGACTAAGCTGGAACGCCTCGGAAATGTATGTCTCCCTTACCACACCCTTCAAAACGAAACACAGCAGCGCCTAACACTGCTGTTATTAGGCAAAAATAGGTGTGGCGGTGGTGCTGTCGGAGTCGAACCACAAAGGGTTCTACTACCTTCAAACGTTGAAAATGAACGACATATTACGTCCAAGCGTTATTTGAAAGAACTTGATCATCGGACTAGTTATTTGTATATACAGTTATGTACAAGGAAGTTATATTATCATTGGATAACACTGCGTATGACGTAATAAACCGTCGTATAAACATGTCCAATGATCCGATGTTTATGGGTTGTATTTATGGGCGGAAGAAGATTAACTATATTTTATAGCTCTTAAGTGTGACGATAAGTTATTATTATGTGTATTTATTTAATATAAAGGAACCATGAAGGCAAACGAGCTTGAAGTAAAGCTGATACTTTTGCATATAGTCATCTCTAACTGACTTCATAATAGTTCCACCTAAAACCATACATACCTTTATTTTAAACTTGATTTTATTTTTTGATTTTTTGTGACGGAGCAGTAGCAGATAGTTAAATAATTTTAAAACATAACTTAAATTAATATTTAAAAAATCATAGAAAAAATTAATTCCTATTATCATAAATTTAATATCGTTTTACAATAAAAGTATTTCTGACATTTATCATTACTTATAAATAACCTATAAAGACCATAAAACATATATCTTAAGAAAATTATCCCATAACTAAAAGATATTTTCCACTGTAATACTGTACCTATCTATATTTATCTATCTGATTCTTCGATTCTATGTGGCAATATGACGGTATTGAATCAACGTTTGATGTAGGTGTTACCCGGAAATCTCTTGAATTTTTCATGAACTATCAATCTAACCAAACTCTATTTTTATAAGGAATCCGTTTTCATATATCCTCTTTTATACGGGATAAGGCAATAAATTGCTGCGTAATACACTGTATCTGTGTAAATAAATTGAAAGTGTCTTGGCTAAATCATTGCGATTTTCTGGGATATTTTCAAACTTATTTTGTTTCCAATCTACTTATTATTCTACAGCAACATAAATTCTGTACAGCTGAGTCTTAGAAACGATAAAAACAATTTTGAATAAACTTTTATTGAAAATATAAAGTACTTAACAATAATAATATAGGTAAATATTAAATTCAAAGTACCCCAAAATTAAACACATCACAAATAATATAAATACTTACATAATGCAAACAAAGGCTTTATAATTTTATTCGAGAAAATATTTAAATGCTACAGTATGAATATTTCATGGCCATTTGTCCTCTTTATATGACATGTTCTATGAATTACAAATGATAAATACGCCGAGAATTTATTGTCGCAATTTATGCTACTTAGAAAGTGGTATTGAGATAATTTAGGATATTTTGTATATACGAGTACATAATATATTTATAAGCACAAACGTGCGTAATTATGCGACCGGTCTGACGCGCAAACGTTCCGGGTTCGATCCCCGGCCAGACAGCCACTTGAATGAATTTGGATATCTGGATCTGGGTGTTTGTGTATTGGGCTTTATTTGTGTCCATTTATTTGCACCCACAACACAGATAATCCTATGTAGGACTGTGAGTGTGATTATTTAAAAAACCATACATATAATACTATTACGATAGCCATATGACAATAGAGTGATAAATTATCTATTAAATAACATATCTTTCAGTAAAAATAAGTTCGTAAATAGTTTATAAAAGCCGTTTTTGTAAATACCACGGAATTTGGTGCCAATTTCAGAACCCATCGGCATTAGGTGACTTTACCTTAATTTCTTATGGAACAAATGCTTTATCTCAGCAATAAATACCAAATTGTGAATCTAATTAGGCTTCTGTAACATTGCGTTTTATGTTATTACTCGAAAAAGAAACTGGAATGTCGGTTTAATATTGTCAACGTGAAATTCTATTGCTTGAGAATTTTATATGAAACATATTTCAGCGGGATTTTGGTTTCCTTTTTAGTGAAATTTATATAATAAGTTTATTATATGGGTCTTATAATACTTTGTACTTGGACTGCAGTATACTTTTGTCACTGAGAAGACTATGTTTGTAATTTAAGTGATTCGTAATAATGCGGTCCAAACTAACTACGCGTATATTTACCGACATAGTTTTCAGAACAAGCAGGCTAAATTGAAGTAATAATCCATCAATTACAAATAGTTACAATTCATTAACTATAAATTGTTGAAATCATTAATTTGTTTAATTAGGGAAGAATGGTTCTCGAAGTAATGTCTGAAAACGGCGAGGTCGCCCTGACCAGACAGTTGATTTATCAGGGCATAGGACTAATTATAGGAGGTCTATATAAATATTAATATGTGGTGTTTGTTAATATAATTAGGTTCATAAGCAGCCCAACTTTGGCTTTGGGGGTTCTACCCAATGGGGATGAAGTAGGAACTCTTCGGGTTTAGTAGCAAATATTCATATTTTACAGTACCCATTTAAAAGGCGGATATAAAACTCCTTTGAAAATGAAAGAAGTATTCCTAATACTTTGTTATTTTGCACCGATAGAATACTTAGTCATATTACGCTAGAAAATACTGTATTTATAGTCCCTTAGGTAACTTTATACCTTTACTGGCAATGTTTAATTAAACTGGCCAGCCAATTTCGGGAAAACTTTTTCTTACAAAAAATGAAAGGGCAAAAGCTCGTATTTTCTTGTGTAACTTTTTAAGACGTGCTTAAGACTTTAGTCTTGCTCAAGGGTTACGTAAAACTGTGCCGGTTTCTCTAATTTGGCCAAAAGTCATGTGGTTAGTTTAGTTTTTTGAGATAAGGAAAAAAAGAAAATATAAGTTAACGATCGAATACTTTAAAAAAACGCTTTTTACACTCACAGTCCCACACTAGGATCCCCTGTGTCGTAGTTGACATTGTAGCATTCAGAGCCAGAAACAGAAATCTGATTTCGTCATTTAGATATCGATCTGGCCGGGAACCGAACCCGGGACCCTCTGCGCGTTAGACCGGTATGGTGACCGCTCCGCCACGCGGGTCGTTGTTAATTTAAAAAACTATTTGGGATTTTGAAAAAATCCGATCCGAGGTGACCACTAACCGGTATTTCTCTCTTATTTCGTATTCCAGCAATGTGGTAGAGTGGTATGGTGGGACCATTATTTATATCTACTACTTTTTAATAGTAATCGAGGTGTTATTTAGGAATACCAAAAGAATTTTATATTGAAAAATGCTTTGATAACAGATTGTTATATTCGCTTATAATTTACAGTGAGGTCACATAGACACCGTGACTAGAATTACAACGAGCACGAAGAGAATTTTCTAAGAAAATTGTTGCAACTCATAAATATTCACGCGTTTCATTAAACTAGTCGTGGAAGTTTGTAAGTTTTGTTTACTTTGGTATTAATGGAATTTGCTGTAGTAACAATGTGGTGAGTTAAATTTGGATACAAGAAGTTATGTCATTGTTCTTGTAACTTAGAGTCTAGATAATTTAGGTAGTAGAACACTTTATAAGTCTTTACTCCGACGGCACTATCGCTACACCTATTTGCGTTATAACAGCAGCAGTTAAGCTGTGTTATTATTATATCTTACATAGGTTACTAAGTTTGAACACATAAATATTTGAAGTGTTCAAACTTAGTGCTCAGCGATAGAAAACCGAGGTAGGATTGTGGTGTTGATTGTAGATATCCTTGCCACTATCAGGGTGACTGCTCATTTCCTACTTCTGTTATTTAAAAATACTCGTGATTGTACTTTTTAGTTAAGATAAAGCGCCGCTATTAATTAATACTGCACTCTTATTTGCACCTATTTTTAACTCATCACCTTAAGGTTGCCTGGAGAAAATCGCTGATTAGCGATAAGGCCGCCTATTGTATTGTTTTATATTTGTATGTTTTCTTTATTATTTCATTTTCTGGGTACAATCAAGTATATATTATTATTATTATAAAATATTAAAGTAGCAAACGAGCATGCGGTTCACCAGCGGTAAGTGATCTATCTATTACCTATAATTATCAGTAATAAACTCCACATAGTACAGGGGCCTAATCGTTAACATATGCGTTACGTCTGACGAATAAGTTGTTGCTTCATATGTAAGTCAACCGGTATCCACATTCTTCCACTGAATGTTAAAACTGCTTCACGTTAGAAATAGATGTGACGGTGGTGGTGGTGCCTTACCGAACCTCGAACCGAGCCGTACTAGTTCTACTACCTTTTAGGTTTAAAGAAATTTATTTCTCATAAAAACATATAGTTTACTTATAATGAGATACAGAGATTTGATTATTATGACTATACAATTGCCTCTGGGCTGTTTAATGGTATGTATTATTTACATTACATGCGTGTTTAAATATTTCTTAAGTTCAAATTTATACATGGTTAGAGTTTTGCATTCTTTTATGTAATTTGGTAACTTGTTATACAACTGTACTCCTTCAAACAAGACGGATTTCTTTCCATACGACGTTCTCACTTTAGGTAGTTGGACTTTTTATTTGTTCCTTAATTTTTGACTCGTAACTTTTCTATTTAATTGTATATTTGATTTTATTGAGCTATTGATTATATTTCTAATAAATATGCAAGTAAAGTATATGTAAAGGTTTCGGATATTTAATAAATGTGTTTTTTTTATATAATTGTAAGATACGGGTAATGAAATAGTACTTTCATAATTTTATTTTGAGTTCTTTGTAGTTTATTTAAGTTCGTTTTTGCGGCCGAGCCCCATATTTCAATTAAATATTCGAGATGTGATTTTACTAAAGAGTTGTATATAATGATGCCTACCTTTTTTGGAATACAATTTGCTATTTTACGTAATGCACCTAATAGTGATACTAGTTTCGTTTTGACGTGCTCAATGTGAGATTTCCAAGTTAGAGTATCGTCTATCCATAAACCAAGATATTTTTCTCGATGTGAGCGTATGATATGCTCATTATTTAAAGAGAGGGGCTGGAAATCTGGTAAGTGTTTATTTTTAGCTTTGAAAATCATATATGTTGTTTTTGACGTATTCGTTGTTAATAAATTATATTTGAACCATTCATTGAGCTTGTCGAGATCTCTTTGTGCGTTAGTTACCATATTATGAATTGATTTGTCGAAATAGAAAAGACATGTGTCGTCGTACCTTTTAGGTATATAACGTTATGTAATAACAAATGTAGTTAAAAATACGTAATTTACCTCTTGCTGATTCTCTAAATTGTAAGACCGAAAAACATAATTACAATAAGGTTTGAATAATTATATCTGTTGAATCATTTATAACTAAGTATTATTCTTAATTATTCAGTTTTATATATTTTAAATTGACCTATGAAAGTTCGATGTTTTAAATGTGACTTTGAGTAACTTTGTAACATCAAATAAAACAGGGTTATCTTTTGTAGCAATATTTTACATTTTAAACAACTTATGTAAACCAATTTTTCTTATAACATAATTCATAATGTCACTGAAATATTATAATTTATTTCAAGAATGTATAAAACTTATATCAAAGTAAAATTCGTTTACCCCTTCTTTATAGGTAACTTTAAAAGCATAGCTTCGGGCGCATATCACGTCGCGCGTGATAACGCCTACACGCTTGTCTAGCACGCACGCATGTCACTTGAATCCTTTTATTTCATACGCACATGAACACGGATCGCAAACCGACAGCAACGAGTTAATTCACGTGTGAATTAACTCGTTGCTGTCGGTGAAAAGAGCGTGTGGGTAAACACGTGTGACAATAAAACCACCCTTAGAGAGATTATTTTATGTCTAAGTATGAAAAATATTCCAATTTTATTATTCTACTAATTATACATAATTGTCTACTACGAAAGCAATTTCAATTGAAGTAATTGTATCGCTGGTTTAGCGCTAAATCGTTGTACACGCAAATAAATAAATATTACGGGGAATAGAAACGTTTCTAAGAATTAACTTGTTTGCTCAGTATAAGTAATGCGTGAAATGATTGAGAAAGTTGTTTCTATTACTCGTATAATGTTTTTTTCCTTTCTACATTTATAATAATTGTTTTAGTAGCTTGTAATTATGTGTAGTATAAAGCGTGCGTTAATATTTATATTTTCAGATTTTTAAACGCAATATGTTAAATTTTTATTCAGTTGAGAAGTTTTTTATAATATAAAGCCGTTAATGAGCACGTGATGGAATGTGATCGGCGGCTGTGTGTGCGGCTGACTGCGGCCCATAGACATCTGGAATCTAAGATAGAATAAGAATCTTACTAGAGGTTGGAAAAAAACATTGCTAGGCTTAAGAACCAAGTTCGAAGGCCTCGTATGAGTGTCCCTTAGCAGTATAGCGCTACTATGTTGAATACGTGTTTAAATAAATAAATTTCATACGTTTTCAAACATTCTAACATTCATTGAATACAGCAGACCTGGACAAATACCTCAGCAATCAACTCACGTATGTAAAGTAGCAAAAACAATCTCTTACATATTCATTTCATTTCACCTCCAAAAACACGAGTTACGAAAGCAAGACTAATAAAATATGAACGTAAACTCTTGACGAAAACTGTAGAACAATGGCAAATGCTAAAGTTCAAGTGGTTTGTCGTCGTTCCGTATGAAATTTGAGCGAACCATTACGATATTTAGGTCAATATGTTACGGAATTCGAGAGCTTCCATGTCGTTTCTTGTGTGTTCGCAACAAGTGAGTAATGCTCGGTTTTGGGAATTGATACCAGTATTTACAATTGGCGCATGAGTTTCGGTAACTTTCGGTGCGTGTAAATAAAATTAATTTTTGGATTGAGACTGTTTTTGGGAAGATTTTTTGTGATGTCTTTGAAATGTTTGTATGCATTAGCCTACTAGGTACGTCTCATTTTTGAGCACAGGTTCCTCCACAACAGAACTAGAATTAATGTGTACTTAATACTTAACACATGCCAATCGCATTCATGAAGGGTGGTGGTATTTAAGCACTAAAATCTAGAGCACAGAAGTGCATATGAAATCTAGCTCCTAGCGGTCACCCATCTAGACCCCGACGCGGCCGTCATTACTCAACTTTGTAGCTGCTTATTTCTCAATAAATATTTTGGACTACAAAATATAAATTTAATAACTTCACAAGGAAGAGTTAAATATAGTAAAATTATTAAGTTGGATAGAAAACATGAAATTAGTTTATAACGCTATATTCCTTTACTCATTGAAGTACCTATTTTGAAAGTGAAGGTTTGGCAAATTTATCGAGCTGGAAACTTGTTCCGTGAACCGCGGAATAGCAAAAGTTTGGTTTGGCTTCTGACGTGATATAAATCTATTTAGCTTTAAGGAAGCTAGTTGATAAAGCATTTAATAGGATTAACTGTTGGTGTGGATTAGGTGAAACATTATTATGTTATCTTATTTATAGTTATTTATTAGTTATTTTATCAATGGTTGATTATGAAAGATATATCAGCATGAAAGTATAAAGTCTGTAAATTCTGTGTCCACCGTGCTAGCTAAGGTCGTTTTTACATATCTTTACAATAGAACTAACTTCCAAGCAAAAGTAATATGTATCAGAAAAACAATTAACAGAAAAGCAAAACAACTATGTTTATTAACGACGGTCTTAACCGTTAAATACTTTCTTTAAATGTAACAACATGATTTGGGATTGTGGGATGCATTTAGTTTTAAGTTAGAATTGACACCTCCACGAATAAAAAAGTTTTATTTTTGTACACATTAAGAAAAATAAATTTAATGTTTTAGTAATTCAAACTGAATCTCTGAAAAATCTGATAAAGGTAAAAAGATAAAAGTGACTGTAAAAAATTGTATGGTCAACGTTGAAATCAAAAAAGACAAAACGTTTCGGCTGACAGTTTGACACCCTTATTAGTTTTTTTTGTGCAAAAAAGGGTTGAAATGTGTTTGGATCTTCTTGTAACAATTATTTTTGTTCTCTAGGGTTTTGCGCTTAAAATAAAATCTGAATTGTATACTACAAGGCAGACTGAATTTATATCAAGAAATTTGTTTTACACATGTTCTCCTTGGAAGGAAATTTAATTAGAAAGTCTGATACATATTGCTATTTTATTCTCAAGAAGCTTTGATTACAGCTTTCTGAACGATCCTAAAAGCTAATAATGTAATCTAATCTTAAATGTAGTACTAATAACTTCAACAGTTCACCTGGTGGTAAATGATTTTCATCAGAGCAAACATCTTATTCACCTCAAATAT
Source organism: Epargyreus clarus (assembly GCF_041222505.1). Taxonomy (NCBI): domain Eukaryota; kingdom Metazoa; phylum Arthropoda; class Insecta; order Lepidoptera; family Hesperiidae; genus Epargyreus; species Epargyreus clarus. Next base: position 13,010,366 of record NW_027332227.1, on the reverse strand, counting down.
TATATTTCCAATTGCAGTAGATTACAGATGCATGCTATCCTTTATGGCTGCATCTATCTGACTAGAATTCAAGTGTACGATTAACACCGCTATTGTATGGTAGAAACAGATGTCGAAAACGGGTGTCTTAATATATCTTCGGTAAGATTGGAATCCTGCTTGAGGTCGGTCATAAATACGTTTGCTATTGAGGATTATTTCTCCCTTACCACACACCCTTTAATTCAGAACACAGCAACTCTTACACTTATCACAACTATTACAAGCCAAAACCATATGTGACGTTTGTCGCCATCGAACCATAAAGGGTTTTCAAGTTTTTGATACATTTGTGCTACTAATAAATTCCGTGACACATGTATGTCACGCCACCCCACCTGGGATTCGAGCGTGGGCTCGCGAGGCTTCGTTACGCTAGGATTAGTAATTTGCCCTTGGCCTTGACTTGAATTAGTAATTAACCCCGGACCTTTCCCGAATTTTGTTAGAACGAGATTACTCGCAGACTCGTGTACCAGTTTTTCGAATTTTACGCAAGAATCCGAAGTATTTTCGAGGTAAAATCTTACCCATGTCACTCACTGTTAAGCGGAGACATCTCCAAGATTTTCACTTCGAAAATATCTTTTTTCGTGAAGGTACCGTTAAAATCGTTGATCGGCTTAGATGTTAAAGCTTAAAGATGACCAGTTAATCTGACGTTACGGACGGATGAAATATTTTATCGTTATTAAACGCATGAAACGTATTTTCAAAATAGAAATATACATGTTTCCCGGAATATGTCGTCACAAATAATGTACGATTAAGAGGACATAATGGAATTTGGTTACAAATGCATGTATTTGTGTATTAATCTACCTTGAGTGGACACCCATCCAACAGCTGTCCGCATCCCGATTTGCTTAATTTTTGATTAGGTGGTAGTGGCGATTAATTACTACACGACAACAGATTGAAGGTGTTAGAACCTGTTATGGATAGACTCCGGCGGCACCACTGCCAAACTTATTTGTGCTCATAACAGCAGTGATAAGCGCTGCTGTGTTCTGGTTGAAATGGTGTGGCAGGGGAGACTTAACTTTCCGATGCATTCCAGCATAGTCATCAGGGGTAGTGGCACATCTGCTAGTCTGCTACTCGTATATTTTATAAAAAAATGCATGCTCGTTTATGAATTGCTTCCATGTATTAGTATAAAGGAACGAAACATATAGGACCTATTTGACACTAGTTTAACACTAACAACAAGGGCAAAAGATTTATCGAACTTGTAAATCCAGGGAAGCGATGAAAGTGAAATTGGGTAAGCGTCACGTAGACAATTTATGGAACGGGATCAAGTAATACCGTGACCTAAGTTAAGCAGCGGCTGGATGTATTAAAACCGCCATTGTATTCATTGAAGGTTGATTTTTATAATAATAAGTTTTATAGAAGTTTTTGAAGGTGGTAGAACCCTTGTGGTCGGACTTCGGCGGTACCACCGCCACACCTATTTCTACCTCATAACAGCAGTCTTAAACGCTGCTGTGTTCAGTTAAAGGGTGTGGTAACGGAGACATACTTATCCGAGGCGTTCCAGCTTAGTCCTCAGGAGTAGCGGCGCATCTGTGGCCGACCTCAGGTAGGAATATCTAATCCTATCCGGGGTTGATTACAGATGTCCATGGATGGCAGTAGTCTCTTACCATCAGGCGGACTGCATGCTCGTCTGCTACTCCTATATTATAAAAAAGAAGTGGCTGTTAGACCGACAGTTACTTTACCATATCGTCACTAGAAAGACAAGTCTAACATGCTAAGAAGCCCCTTTGCATGTTAGAATTTTAGCCTTTCTAGTGACGATATGTTTAAGAATAAATTCGGAATGTTATGTAGACGATACATACATACATTTTGAAAACTTTTCTGTCCATGAGGGAATTTTTGTCAAGACCCTTTCAGCCGTTTCTAAGATTATCTACTACGTGCAGACAGAAAGATGTACAAATATTGTTGAAACCAGATTTTATATTTTAGTATCAAGTAAAACTAGCAGATAAACTTAGAAAGATGTAGATTTACCTTAACTGTATCCAGCCGGCAGATTTCTAACACAATTTTGAAAGTGATGGAAAGCCTCAAGCATGAAATTTTCTTCCCCATGATATTTCGTCCCAGTTAATGTGTTTCACAATGCATGATGCAATTTGCAATGATAGCCTAGTCAAGAAACTCGGCCTCTTGATCGAGGGATCCAAGATTAAAATCCCAGGCAGCAACCTCTGATTTTCAATGGTATGTGCGTATTAGAAATTAATTATCACTTGCTTAAACGGTGAAGGAAAACATCGTGAGGAAACCTGCATACCTAACGCCGAACCCTTCTCAATCTGACAAGAGACCCATGCCCAGCAGTGGGATAGTAATGGGTTGATGAATAATATGTTTGACAAATGATTTCGTTTATTAATTATTTGAATAAACTAATAAATGAATAGACCGATACTTAATTTAAATCTGTCTAGAGTACTATTGTTAGTAACCTTTTCAATTAGTACAATGACAGCCCGTTAATAAACTTTATCGTCAAATATTTTAATAGTCATGTAATTAACTATCCTGTTACGAGAGGATCATAAAACTAATTGGCGTCATTTACTCGAGTATTCATAAAAGCCTTTATATTAATGACTCACTTGTTGGATTTCTTAAGGATTAGACTAATGGTTAACTTAGGCAAATCTAGTTAATCTATGAGTATCTTTGAACTATTCTGTTTGTTCAAGTATATCGAAAATCAACGTTAGACATTTATCGAAAAATATTTATTTTATTTAAGTGATTTAAATTAATTTTTCCTGGTACTTTTGTCTAATTATACTTCCTTAACCTTATATGTATAATTAAGTAGTTATAATTTTCTTTATAGCGAAGTGAAAACATTTTAACAGTAAATTTTCAATTTTCACGTACAGCCTAAGTCTGTGACTAAGGAACAACCATCATTAGGTTTCTTGTGCCGTAGTAGTGCCTATGTAATATTAAGTATACAATAAATATATCATTCTTTTAATTCCCCAGCTTTTGAATAACATTTTTAATCAAAATCTAATAAAATATTTAATCAAAATTTTGAAGGAAAAACTTTTAACTTATTATAAATTGTGTTTATCTGAAAAAAATGTTTGTTTCGAACCATCCAAGCCGGTATAATTTCACTGTATTTACTTTGAGATCTAACGAAGCAGAAATGTAGGCTTGAATTATCTAAGTTATAACAAAAACTGATTGCCACAGGGTTATCCTAACTTAGCGGACTATTCAATGTTATACCGGATCGCCCTTAGGTTTCCGGTTCATAGCGCGGTCGGTTGATGTTATGGTCCTTTCCAACGAATTTCGGATTACGTCCTAAACTTTTAATTAACACAATCATTATACAAGTTACCTTTAATCAACTTTTAGCTGTAATAATGTTTGAGCAAATGCTCTAAGCCTGCTATTAGGCCTTATATTTTTATTTACGCGAAGCGTACCAACTTCGTTTTAATGAGACAATGAGAGGGATTTTAAGGGGTTGTTGACATGTCCATGGGCGACGGTGACAACTTTTTGTGAGTTGGGCCGTTTGCTGCTTCAGTTTATAACAAGTGTAAATAATGTAGTAGGACCCGTAACCTGTTTGGGTAGTCAAAAAACTTATCCATAAAAATAAGCACTCAATAACAGACAGATCCCCATTACTACTTATCTCACATATACGGGTTGTGTCACATACTCGGTATATATAAATATAGAATAAATAAAAATGTCATAACCAAGTTATTTTTATGAACTGTGCATGAAATTTCAGTTGTAAATTTCATAATAGCTCAACGTTGTTAAGAAATTCTAGTGAAATTTTCTTTCAAAGAACGGAGTAAAGCGCGGTTTTTCATAGAAGTTGTAAAATGTTTACGGACGACCCGCCGCTGTTATTTCTGTAAAGAGAACTTCAATTAAAGTGAATCTCCAGTTAAAATACTTAAATCAAACTTAGAGTTTGTTGATATAGCGAACTGAAAGAACGATAACAAACGTAGTAGGACAAATATTAAACCAATATTATCCTGTACACGAACTTAAGACAGTTAAGTCAAAATAATTCAATATATTGTATTTATAAAAATATATTATTACGAGTTGTAAGGTTTTATCCACGATTAAAAATGTGGTATTCCCTCTACTTTTTTCTAAATAAAATTTGCCTTACTCTTTATAACATCAGCTAACTGCCAGTGCAAGTCACGATAAAATCGATCCCGCAGTTACGAAGATTAGCTGAAACAAATAGACAGACAAACAAAAAATGCGTGACCGTTCCGGCTGTTATCATAAGAGAATATTTGTTAAACCTCCTTTGAGGCTTTAAGTTAATGAACATCTATCAAGGGTTGGCTACTAATCCGAATGCACCCCACCATTACGCATTGGATCAGCGTGGTGGAGTACGCTCTATGCGTCCCCTAGTTGTAGGGAGAGACATATGTCCAGCAGTGAGACCAACTCCCACGCTACCTGCAACCAAGCTAAGCAAATACTCGCGCTATCATTGCTACCTTTACATATCAAAAACAGACCACAAAAACTTTCTACGTAAATAAAAAAGCTCAAGGCAAGTACTGAATAGGAATTCAAAGCGTTCTCTGAAAAGATCTATTTCTGTTTGAGGCAACTTCAAGAGAATCGTTTTCAGACGCGGAGTAAGAAGGCATTGAGATAGGAAGTAGAGCGAAGATGTGGGTAAACCTTAAACCGGAATAACTTTGAAAAGCTCTATAGATACCTAGAAATAAAAGTTCCATGCTAGCGTCTTCTATGTTGTGGTTGTATGGAATGGTATATTTAGAAAGACCTGGTCAAATCTTAATCTAAAACAGTTCAAACAGTCAAAATTCAAACAACACAAACAATACCTAAGTGTTTCGTATATAACATTTTCTAATGGCCCTTGGTGAAACGTATCCAACATTAACAATTGGTTACGTTTAATCAAAAAAATATAATGATCATTATTTTTCATGATTAAAATACTACATTATATGTTTTTCGGGTATTATATATATGCAGGAAGTGACATAAATAAAAATTTTTGGCACTTCCTGCAGTTCAAACATATTTGCAGTTTTTAACATATTAGATGTCGTTTGATCCGCCTAAGTTCCCGTGCCCGGCTCTTTACAATTTAGGCGGATTAGTAGCTAGTAGTACAATATAGGTTTTTTTAAGCAGTCGGATTTTTTGTTTCTCCAGTGTAGCTTATTCGTGATAGCGCGTTGAAAATAACATTTTCCCCCACGCTACCATGTAAGTTTTAAAGAAAAATAAAGCTTTAATTCCGAACGAGCTTTCGTAGGATAAGGAAGGTTTAAAAGCTGATGCCACTTTCTAACACTAATGAGTGTTTATTTTGCTTTCCGTGCTTTAACGTTTATTTCACAGCTTTCAGAGCAAAGCTTTTTATAATGTACAAAGTATCAAATAAAATGTATAAAGAGCTGGATATTGCATTCATGTTGGGTATTTACTATTATTTAAAAAACCTTTCTAACAGTAATACATTTGATTTTAATATCATTGTAAAGTACGAATTATTTTACTTTTAATTTAATAGTTTCGAAGTCTATGCTTGAAAATTATTTTTAAGTTCACAGAATATTTCAAATTTGCATAATCGAAATTTACATAGTACGAATTTTGCATATTCTTTAATATGAGCCGTGAATTTTAGGTAAACATAGAGTTTCGTGTTCGATCTGACGATGTAGACGTCTAAATTATTTATTTAGGTTTCTGTGGATTTAAGGGCTGTGGACTTTTGGACTCTTCTTTGTGTGTCTATGGCATTCAAGTCACACGAAAATCTGCGGCTTTGTATGTAGAAAACATTGTTTGAAGAGAGTTTCAAATCGCATCATGTTTATAGTGTGGTAACAGGGATTCATGGAAATATACGAAACTTGTTTTTCGTAGCGAAATTTCCAAAACATTTTGCAGTCACGTTTTCTGGTCACGCTGAACCCGACCCCAGCGTACGGCCTGTTTACTCTATTGTGGTCAAAACTCTCTGGGTACAATATATTGTATCTATGAAGCGTAAAGGTCAAAAAGTCAAACAATATTTTCGTTTAATTTGTTAGTAAAGTTTTGATATACGCAGTAGATTAAATGTACTTATACAATTTTAAGTTTGTATATTTGTCTAAATAATGTAAATCTCGTTTTTGAAGTTATTGTAATTAGCTAGTCATTTTTAATCATTTTTAATCATCGAGATCCACGCGTAACTCTATTCAAAATTTTAAAATACTTTCATATATAAATCGGAAAAGCCGTCTTAAACTTTTTAGCCATTTTAAAGTTTAGCTTGGTCATACAGCTGTAAACACAAATGATCGAAAGAAAAATAGGTTGACAACTCCATGGTCGTCTACCTAACAATAAGCGTGCTGTTTTTTAATTTGCTATTTCTCTTACTAAAAAAGTTACTAGTATTCATATTATATAATTATATAATATTCATAAGAGTAGAGTCGGGGGCAAAAGCGAGTTAATAAATGTAATAATGCGTGTCTAAACATGAAAAATGTTTAAGTGTACCGAGGCGCAGTCACGCGCTATCTCGTCACGTTTTCACGTGGGCGCTGATTGCGTGACATTGGGTGGGCTGGCTCTAATAAGGGCTACTGCTAAGGGTTGCTTACTGACCTGTGGTTTGGACCAGTTTGTGGAACCCCATAGATTTAGATCCCTCAGGCGTATATGTGAAACTATTTTAACGTAGAAGTTTAAACAATTAGACTTACATTTTACATTTAAAGTCATAAGTAACATATTTCTTGCGTTGGGATGAAACGATGATATTTTAAACGATTTCTGTATGCATAGATGCATGCAGCATGCATTCTACCTGATTGTGATCACACTCGCTTTAGATACTATAATTAATTATGTTACATATCCATTACGTTCGAAACAAATATTTAGGTAATTAAACTGTAAAATATATAAAGATCATTATTTTAAAGACTGTGAATATTCTAAGATAATCTTTAGGTTAGAATCTTTATGACATAACATGGTAAACCAACGCCCGTTGTAAGTCATCAATCTATCCACTGTTTACCTACAAAAGCTAGGAATTTGGCAATGTATATTATGAAGAAATCAAACGTCGTTCTTTAGCACGCAACACGTTGGATAGTTTCATTATTAAGGAACGTAAACCAGTAGGTACATCTGCTTGCAGTGATGTACTAAATCTGGAATGTCTGCAACATGATACGGGCGCAGTACCTTATAAATCTGTGAGTCGCTGTCCCACAAGTTTGCGACAATCCAGATGAATAATGAATGCATGTTGCAACAAGCGCGACTGCTACGTGGTATTTATATTTAAGCTACTGTATGACATGTTACGTGGCTAGATAACATAAGTTGTTTTATTAATATAAGAATCGCTGTCTAGAATGTTACTTTAATGCTTGATAGACAATTTGTGCTCCATATATTTGAAGGTAGAATAATAGAACTCTTTGTGGTTCGATTCTCAACAGTAGTGTTAAGCGATGTTGTTAGTGTGTTAAACACTTTTTGCAATTATTTGAAAATAGTAGAAATAATTTTGTTGATGAACTGTTATCGTCATAAAACAAAAAAAATGATTACCTTTCGTTACTCCTCATATATCATTTATATCTCTGCTTATTGTGGCAATCGGCCGGACTTATTATTCTTTTTTACAACTCGAGCAGGAATCTAATCCAGATACCCACTAAAACCAACACGAGTGAGACCGGGAAGATAAACTAGTCCTGTAATAAATATTGCTCGCGCTATTTTCAAAGTAAGAGTAAATCTTGACGCTAAATCTCGACCTAGATTCTGACTAAAGCAATAAACGTTTCATTTTCGTTGGATTTTGTTCCAATGTAATATCTACTTGTAAAATGGTATTTTTTTAAGTAGAAAACTTCGGTTGAAAAAATTACAACCGGTTGAGTTTAAAATATAAGTCGCGTGGATTCTGAATTTATTTAATTAGAAAGTAATTTTTCATGCAAAATGTTATTAAAATGTTAGGAACGACTAAGTAAGCTAAAAATAAAAATAGAAACAGGGTATTGAATATAGATTGTATGGTTATTTTTTGCCTTTTTTATAAACTAATAGAAATGTGTCCACGGGACTTAATGCTAACACTTCTCGAAATATATTAACAATAAAATAGTAGCTTTAAAAGGTTTCCCTTTTTAAGACTCGGTGGCTTAATAGGCTTCGGAATTAATTAGGACTGTAGGCGTTTTTCGGTAGAAATTTCATTTACATTTTAATTTAATCTCGATCTAAAATTGAATCTTTGAATAGATGTAGAAATTTATTTAAGTCATTTTCAAAAGATTTTTTTTTGTTTACTTTTATGGGCACCCACTTAACTCGTTGAAATAAAAAAAATCGTAATGGAAATAATTACATAGATAAAAAATAATTAAAAATTGTATTGGTATTCCTTTGTTCCACGATTTTATTCAGCAAGATATTTTTTCGGTGTTTAAATTTAACAATTTTTTACTGACAATTGTTTCAAATACACTAATTTTCACAATATTCTTCGCTTTCTTAATATAACAAAGTGCCACGGCGTAAAAGTTCTTCTAGCAAAAACGAATAAAAATGTCTTTGGTATTCATTTAAAGAAAATAAATTTCGTTATATTCCTACGAACAAAAAGGAATTGTAACATCGTAATGATAAGTAAAAAAGAGGACTTAAACCGAATTCTTTAAAGTATTGGAGTGTTCACCTACCTACATAATGAAATGTGTTTTAATGGATTTTGTAAAATATGGTTTTATATATCTTCTACGTTCTATCTACGTTCATAGCGAAATATGTAGTAGCGACGTAGCACCTACGTAGCTGCTACGTAGCACCGTCATGCATCCTCGTAGCATCCTTGTAGCAGAACCGTAGGTAGTGATGAAGCTATCTTCACTATCCGTCTATACGGATAGTTATAAAATATTAGTCACATATGTACTACTTAATACTGTTGAAATTCAGGCAGGAGTCCTGCTGTTCCATAGATTAAGATCCATGGGAGATAATGACTACATAAAAGAAGGCGAATTTAATATTATTTTGACTCCTTTTCTACGTAAAATAGAACATTTTAAATAACCTAAACTTTATTATTATAAAATATAAAACTAATAAACGGTACGGTGTCATATATGATATTGAGTGATAAAATAGAAAGCATAAATCGCTAAACTGAAGAAAGTAACTGAAAATTACTTTCTTTGTTCGATATCGGAGCAATAGACCATAATATCGTTGTCAAGTGAACTAATGGCATAAAAGCTCTATACACCCACGCTCAGTACACAGCAATGCCTCGGCTCCACAGCGCCACCTACAGAGCACTCCATGTCACTTACAAGTTATAGAACTACTCGTACTTGAGTATTATCGAGACTTCGTTAGTACCAAGTAATGAGATGAGAATTACTTTTAACTTTGATAAAATTTCTATTATAGTGTAGAGAACAACTTTTTCTAACCCAACTTATTGGTAGAAATATAAAACAAATAGACGGAACTAAAATATAATTTGTAATCTTGCGATAAGTTTAATTTAAAATGAGTAGTATATATGTTGTTAACCCTTAGGCCTTTTTACACGCTTTTTATTAGCTTCACCTGTATGTTTGTATGTTTGTTTGTATGTTTGTAACCGACTTCTTTGGGCGCGATTTTGACCCACTTTAAACGGCCAGATTTCGTTCAAACTTTGTAGATTTATTTCACAATTATACTATTTACTGTTCCTTAATTGATTCCTAGATTCATTTAGATTTTCTACCTTTTAGTTAATTTTATCATAAAAGCGTGTTTTTTAGTTTTTTGAACTATATTTATTATGTCTTATGTCTAATGTGTGTATCTATGTATGTATCTGTGACTTTCTAGAATTTTGTGACACTCTTGTCTTCTTGATAACAAGCCAAAGGGTTCCACACTCGACCTTCGCCGTACAAATACTTTTTTTATTCAACTCTGGATATTGTAGTTTATATGACCATATGTCCATATGACCTCCGATACAAAATTTTTATATAGAGCTATGGGAGAGTAAGCTAATGTAGATTTCTTGAGTATAGACCTGATATTTCTATACATATATCCACCCACACCACTTCACTTCACTCAGAGCCACTTAGAGTACACAACTCTACTTGTAGTATCGAGAATACTTGAACACTCAGGTTTCATTTACCTGGTTTTAAAATGAACAGAGCAGTAATAGCTTTTTAAAATCTTAATTATAATTAACATCGCCTATTAGAATAGTGTAATGTTAGTTAAGTCTATTCATTTAAGGATTTGGGCTTCAGGATCAAATTATAATTTTTTGAAGTTATTTTTGTGAGATCTCCATCTTACTTATAGATATGTGTAAAAACCTACCGTACTTAACCGGCTTGGTGGCCTATATTTCATGCAGATAATCATAATAAGAGAAATCGCAAGCCGAAGCAAGTAGGGTATAGCAATAAAAAAAAGTTTCTATAATCACAACCACCCAAATCCTATACAATCCTAGACAATAAAATATAACAACTCCAAGAAAATAAGTCCGAAATCATTTGAATATATGAATGAAACATCGACATGGCAGCGGCAGAACAGTACGTCGACATCAGCACCACATAAATATATTGTTTAATCAACCAACAATAATGTGTGTTACATTATAAAATGTTCTATATGACTGCTTAATATGTACTCGTAGCAACGTGCTCTTAAAGCCTATAGTGCCTCCCGTAGCGTGCTGCAATACACTTCAACGATAGAGAGCTTGAGTTAAGTGTGTGTCGATAATGTTCTAGCTCCATAAGTTTCGTACTTAGCGCGTTCTACCGCGTAAGCGAAAGTAGGTAGCCATGCTTGTGATACATAATATTACAGTAAATATTTCACGTAGAATATTAACAAAAATACTCATGAATAGGAGGAGTGCCTCTCGCTGGTTTCTTTTACTATTAATACAATTGATATTAATACGTACTTAGAAATTTTACACAATAACGAAGAAGTATGCAGTCCAGCTGACGGTATGTGGTCATATGTAAAAAGCCGATCATAGATGCGTTGCCACTTCTTAGGACTAAAACCTCATATGTGATCGAGTCGGAATCCAAAGTCTTCCTCCAAAACGTCCGAAACTGCTTCACGCCAAGAACAGGTTCCTCCACTATACTAGCTCTACCACATTTCAAGTGTATATAGGTGTCTATATTATTTAAATAACATTATTTAAATTTTCTCTCTATATAAAATTACTTTCACATTTAATGGGCTACTTAGTAGGACGCTGGAAGAATATTAGATAAGCTTAATAAATTCCTTCATACCGTGATTTTATGGCGGAGTCAGGTTCTGCGTACATAAGGAGAATAAAATTTAGTTATCGTTTTGTTGACCGTGCAACTTTTGAATTAAAGCTGCCAATATAGTAGTAGTGATTGTTAATAGAAACTTTTGAAAGACTGCTCCTGATATAAACAGCCACTGCCTTCCATCGTCCTTATCCCATTACTGGGACCCACTGCTGGGCACAGGTCTCCTCTCAGAATGAGAAGGATTAGATAATAGGCCACTGTGCTATTGGTAGACTTCAAATATTTTTCCGTGGCATTCCAGCTTAGTCATCAAGGGTAGCGGCGCATTTGTGACTTCAGGTGGGAATCTAATCCTATTTGGGGTTGAATTCAGATGCCCATAAGCGGCAGTAGCCACTTACTATCAAGTAGACCGCATGCTAGTTTCCTACTCTCTTATTATAAAAGTAAATAAATAAAAAAAAAACTTGTGAGATTTTTTTTGTTATCATCCAGATAAGTTAAGACCAAAAGGCTACTTTACTGTATATTTCCATTATATAAAATTGTTGCTTTAAAACAATGCCAATGTGTACGTGTTTGTGGTACTATTATATAAAACTACATACGTTTTAATAACTACTCTCAAATTATTTCAGACTCAATTTAGCACAGTTGTAATGTTACGTAACTAAGTTAACATAATGAAGAACCCCATTAAATCTCATATTCCAGTTTCCAACAACATTTTAGTGATTGTAACTTTAGAGGACCAATGTTAAATGTTGATAGTAATATTTCTGTATCATTTAATTTTTTGTGTGTACTTTTATAGCAAAGACATTCGATTTCGGTAAAGTAAAGGTGAAATTCTGGCGAAATCCAATGAGATCGGTTTAACTTTAAAAATCCAAATGTATATTACTTTACACATACACATACTTAATTCGGGTAACGTTTTGGTGCTACCGAAGGCACGTTTACTCATTGCCTTGGCCTAATTGGTTTCAAAACTTGGTAACTTCCTTTAATATTCATTAAAACAACTGGATAGAGAATGCAGCAAACTATTCTTAATTGTGAAGATAAACCGTTACGTGATGATAAAATACGCTCTCATTCACGACAAAGATAAATTCAAAGCAGTAGTAAACATAATTATGTACATACAGCATATGCTTAACTTCCCTACATTTTGCGACATGTTGCGGGATAACTAAAATTTTGCAAAGAGAACTTTATAACTAGAAAGTTACGGTTAAGTTTGGTTTCACAACACTAGGGTAATAACTGGGGATAATGGACTACTCAACATAAAGCACGGTAAGCCAGGACACGGGAGCGAAGTAATGAGCAAACACTACAATATGAGTTCTATTATATGTTACAAAAAGTTGTGCTTTAAGTAAGGACCTTCTATATTTTTTTAATGAAATTGAAGTACCAAATGTAAGTAGATAGTTAATGCCTTACGACGACTAATATAATTCGAGACATCTTATATATAAAATTCTCGTGTCACAATGTTAGTTACCGTACTCCTCCGAAACGGCTTTACTGATTTTCACCAAATTTTATATGCATATTCAGTAGGTCTGAGAATCGGCTACTATATATTTTTCATACCCTTAAGTGATAAGGGTTGTTCACCCTTAACGTTTTTTTATTTATATAGCAACACAATGTTTGCCAGCTAGTATTAATATAAGACTAATTTGAGAGATTTACGACATAAAATTCGAGTCCTATCAGAGATCGATCTCAAGTGCGTTGTTGTCCCTAAAGACTATGTTGAAATATCTCTTGTCATATACTCTTGAATGGATCTTTTCTTTCACGTCAAAAATCAGTAGCGCTTAAACTGATTTTATGAACGAAATTAGGTGTTGCAGAGGTGTTGCTATTGTACAACCACAAATTATTCACCACATTATTCAAACCGACTTGTTATTTTTTTGCATTCTGCGAGGTGTATCGATTCGACGAGATATATTAGGATCGACACATAAATAATAAGTGTAGAGAATTCTACACTTATTATATACATTTGTGTGGATGAGGGTGGAATAAGAAATCCTCAGCGTATTAAACCCATCTGTTGATTGTCGTTGTCAATATTAAGCCCAAATTGTTTACTACCAAAAAAATTCAAATTCCTCTACAAAACAGGCCTGTTTTTTGATTATAAACATCGTGACAGCGGACGTGACAGCAAACAAATTGCTCGCAGCATTCCGGTCACGTCTCCTAACGCTCTATAAATAACGTTTGCTTTCGTGAAATGTGAAAATGCGAAAATAATGTACACTTTTTGAAGCTACTGCTTAATAGGGTAGTGGTTTACTATACATGTGATGTAGGGATGAAAGAAAGTGCCAATAAGTATATTTATTCAATGAAGCATATCTATTTCCGTAAAAATACCTATTTGTATTTTTCAACTCTACATGTTATGGTTCAAACTTGGCCTTCTAATCTTAGGGTCCAGGGTTTCAATCCCAGATTAGTCTCTGATTTTTCAAAGTTATTTTAGTGTTAGTTATTAGGAATTAATTAATCTATAACAGTAAATAAAAACATCGTAAAGAACCTAAAAAAAGCAGTGATAGCGTAGTGGTTAAGAAACTCTGCCTCTTGATTGAGGGGTCCGAGGTTCAAATCTCAGGCACGCACCTCTAATTTTTCACTTATGTGCGACGTGCGTATTAGAAATTAATTATCACTTGCTTAAACGGTGAACGAAAACATCGTGAGGAAACCTGCATATCTGAGAAATCTTAAAAAAAGTTTTCTAAGGTATGGGAAGTCTACCAATACGCACTTGGCCAGCGCGGTGGACTATGGCCTAATCCTTCTCATTCTAAGAGGAGACGGACCTCGACCTAGACCGCGTCTAGCAGTGGGATAGTAATGGGTTGATGATGATGATGATGAAGAACCTCCAATAGATAACCTACACGGTTGAGAATTCTTTAATAAATGATCCCAAAGATGTGTGAAGTCGGCCTAAACCATATTAGGTTTATGTTTAAAGAATTTATTTCTCATAAAGACTTGGCCCCATCGATATACTACTAGTCATTGCTTGGCCCCCTGTTAATTTATATAATATATATAGGTCTTCCCGTGACAAATTCTGAGTTATGACTGTATACCGAATGTAGTGACAGATACGTCAAATGATAAATTTTGAATTTACTCTTTATTTTATATCAGTATTTCAGCCAGTCCGAAATACTGAATAAACAGTAATATTTACTGTTTATGTATACTCTTATTTACTACGACCGTTGAACTTTTTCTGCTTCTGTTCAGCCAGTAGTTATAAATTTATTAGGTGTGATAAATACATACACGTACATACATTATCAAACACACAATTAATTTTGAATGTATTTTCTTGCGTGAAATTGCCGAAATCCTATGATATGGGGTTCGTTAAAAGGTTGCAAATGCTTAATAGTCGGCGATGCATTGGCGATCCCGTTATTACAAATATTGATTAAACGAAGCAAGCAACCAGTGACTATGAACAGTAATTCGACAGACATCTCTTATCGATCTCAAATACGTCAGGATTTTATATGAAATGGACCAGAGGTACATAATGCCTCAAACTAGTTTAAATTCAGTTTAATGTTTTAAATGTATACCTCTTATTTAAATAAATAATATCTCCAATATAGCGCAGAAATGGAATTATTAGTTACGAGTAAATGCGAAATCAAAATACTAATCGAATCTTACATAACAACAATGTTAGTTCAATACTCACGTCGTATGCTCAGCTTCCGATGTTTTGTTGTCGTGTCGTATCGGGTGCCTTTGATGTAACTCGTCGCTCCGGAAATATGTATGTAGAGCAGTGTGGTCTGTTACTTTGTTCCTTTGGCTTATGTATAGAAGGGAATGGGGAAAATGTTATGTGCTTGTGTTACGATTGTGAAATGCGACTGAGAAACACAAAGTTCTACTAAGTTTATGAATGAATAGTATTTTAGAAATAAATATAAGATACGGGAAAATTAGTAAGCATTTGTAATAATTATACGCATGATAAAATAACAGTGATAGCCTAGTGGTTCAAATGTGGAGACTCTATCGAATGGTCAGGGATTCAGTGCGATGGACTATGGCCTAATATTTGTTTCTAGTTCTAAGAATCGACCCGACCCTAAGGTTCCAGTAATAGATGATAAAAAACCGTACTTTTTTTTTAAACTTAGATGTTGATAAAAAATTGTAGGGAAGTAACACACGAGTGACAGTAAACTATATACTTGTAACAAAACGGCATATCTAAGTGTTCTTGGAGCAAGTTTGCCATAAAAATAAACTAGAGTCGGCCTTTCTTATCAACATACTATTTGGCCCAAACGCTGTGTTCCGATAAGGTTATTACAAAACAAAGGACACCAACACAATGAACATTTGGCCAACCTTGGCCCAATTCACCACAATATTGACCTGGATTACAGCTGACCTGTATATCGATATATTAGATATCAACAATCGGAGTGCATGTCTATTCAATCTCGTTGAATGGGCACGGCTGGTTCGGATATGAAACTTCAATATCGGCGGAGTTTATTTTTCCTCTCACTAAGCTTTCCGTTATGGGAAATATGTCGGGATATATATTTTATGACGTCGTCTTATTCACACGCTCGGAAATATATTTTCGATTAGTTCAGTTGCTATCTGAGGATATATGAACATAAGTTCAATAATATATCATTTTGTGGCGTAAATGTGGGATATTTTTCTTGTTTATGGTGATAATGGTTTATTTCATACCCTATTTGTTTCCCCATTAATAACATTTTTAACAAAATTGTTTTGATTAAAGCAAATTAACGTGGAAACTATACATAGTTTAAATAATAAAAGCTTAGCTCATAGAGCACTGTTAGATAAGAGTTCAAAGGCTGTTTAATAGTTCAAAGTGTTGCTAAAATCCCGTTCTAAAATGTAGATACTATGTAAGTTCACTTCACTTAAGCTGATATACTTAGTAATACTACTACTTAATATACCTTCAGGCTTTTAACAAAGCTTATATTAACCTGTTTAGGTGCAAACTTTTAACAAAGTCATCAACACTTGAGTTGAATCTGTATGAAGTCTGTAATAATGCTCAGAATATTCTTTGAATATCGAACCTTATATAATTAGAAGAAAATCCTTATATAATTACGTTTACGCTGTTTGTCCACCGCAACCGTCACCGAGCCGATAACGATAATTAATGACGGCGCCGAAGTAGCGTACATACATTTACTATAGCAGCTTGTCCACCGCACGCCCGTACCCGAGCACCGTCATCCCGGCCGCCGATATTTTGAGTAGATCGGCGTGACCGCTAGATCGGCACCGAGTTTTTGTTAGGCCGATGTGCCGGCAATATAAAACACGTTGGAACTCGTCCATACACTGCCGTCATACGCCGATATGGATCGAACAAAATAAACCGCCGATATCGGTCGTGGTGGACAAACGCTCGCCGTCACAACATTAAAATCGGCCTGAAATAATCTCGTTCTCGGTATCGGCTCGGTGACGTTGCAGTGAGTGGTGGTGACGTACAATTTTGACTTTCGACTGCGACCGACGCCACCGCCACATCTATTTAAACCCACTTTAAAGGGTATGATGAAATAAACATATTTTTCCGAGGCGTTTCAAAGCTGAAACGCCTCGGAAAAATATATTTCATATGTTGGAGGCGTTTCAGCTAAGCTAAGCTAAAAAAAAGACTAAGCAGTCTTCAGGGGTAGCGGCCCATCTGTGGCTGACCTCAATTAGGAATATAACGTTATCGAGGTTGATTACAGGCGTGCATGGTCGACAATAGCCACTTACCATCAGGTGGACTATATGTTCATCTGCTACTATTATATTATAAAAAATGTAATGTAGATAAAAATCATGTTAAAATGTCATTCCACTATCTACTAAATAGATAATAAACTATACATAAAACGGAGTTTTAAAGGTACTAAAGCTTTATTTAGCTAAGGTATTAGCTACAGTGGCGCCCGTCTGGTGTAGAGTTACGCGTAATACATTTATGAAGCCATCAACACGACGGTGACAACTGTACATCTAGTAGTCTTGTTGATAGACTTAAGAATCACTTCGAGCTTTTTTAGTTAAGTTTATTTTTTACATCGCGTCTTAGGTTGTTTTTGTGAATAACAAAAATATGACGTACATGTGATTCATATTATTTAGTAGCATATTTATCCCTCATAACAGCAGCGTTAAGCGCTGCTTTTTTCTGGCTTGAAGGGTACGGTAAGGAGGACATACTTTTCCGAGGCATTCCAGCTTATTCCTCAGGGGTATTGGCGTAACTGTGGCTGACCTCAAGTAAGAATATCTGGTCATGTCTGGGGGTGATTACAGACGTCAGTGAGCGGCAGTAGTCACTTACCGTCAGGAGGACTGCATGCTCGTCTGCTACACTTATTTATAAAAAATATAAACTTAATAATATTAATGTTAAGCAAGCAATACTTTATAATATATGTTAAAGCAAGCAATATTTACTTGATATAATACGTGTTTGCTTTAAAATTTAAGTATATTGCTTCTTCAACCGCTAACGAAATTACGTACTCTAGTGAAATTTTAGAAAAGGCTCTACTTAAGGCTTTTAACGCAAAGATTTCTTCAATAAGCCAGACGGCTTATGACGGCTTTACGAGTGTATTTAATGGAGTATTTCTTACGTTAGATATTGAAATATACTATTAAGGTTATTTATTTTAGACTTGAAAATATTTTCTAAAATAATACTGAACATAACACCTGCTGCTAAGGCATATTCAAATATTTGCACTATATTTTGAAAGTGATACAGATATCGATACATGGAGATCACTATTTAATACACTAGCAATAAATATTTTTATGTTTTACAGCAATATGTCATTAAAAGCATAACGAAACGTAAATGTTTGTGTTTTGAACAAATTATTATTTGTAGCATGAGTAATACGCATTGACACGAAAACCTTGACGTATCATTCTACAAATTTATATATTAATTGCTAGATTATGTTACCTAAAACGGCTGTAAATAAACTTTTTAAAAAAATAATCATATTTTTATTGCTTAAAGCTTTCCTTTAGTAATAAAAAAACTAAAATAAAATCTGTATGAAAGACAGACAATATAAACCCGTGGATTTTTCATTTTAAATTCTAGTCGATTGTAAAAGGTTATAGTATATAGTTTATCTACGTTTTCAATAAAGCGGGGCGCCGGTAAACAAAATTGCACGACACGGCTCAAATTGCGCTCATACGACCCGTTAACAGCCTATCGGGATCCATTTTAAATTCCAATGTCGTTTCAGTGCGTATTACTGCTATAAAAACACACGTAGAGAAACATTCTACATCAAAATACACATTACACGCTTATATGTATATTTTAAGTACACGACTTTTTCATTAATTCGAAAATCTTGCATGCTTTAAACCCCTTTTTCGAAAAAACTACAACTCCTTTACACTTGTAATTTAACACAGTTACTTATCGTCATATCTAAATGTGCAGCACATGATTCTGATGATGAAATCTGAATGAAGGACAGGCAATTTAAACCCGTTGAATTTTCATTTTAAATTCTAGTCGATTGTAAAAGGTTATAGTATATAGTTTATCCACGGTTTCAATAAAGCGGCGCGCCGGTAAACAAAATTGCACGACACGGCTCAAATTGCGCTCATACGACCCGTTAACAGCCTATCGGGATCCATTTTAAATTCCAATGTCGTTTCAGTGCGTATAACTGCTATAAAACAAACGTAGAGAAACATTCTATATCAAAATACACGCTTATATGTATATCTTAAGCATGCGACTTTTTCTTTTATTAGGTAAATTTCGTATATGATTGCATATAAAAGCTTTAGAGATACCAAGAAAAGCTATACCTACAATTTTGAATACATTCCGTGCTTATTTTAATATGACCAAGTGTAATACTTTTGGAAGACTATGATAAACGTGATACACTTGTCCACTTATTTCAATAAAATATTAGCGCATTGGTAAACAGAATTGGACGAAATAGCTCCAATCACGCTCATGACCCGTTAATAACCTATCGCGGTCCATTTGGAAATCCAATATCGTTTTCGTATAACAGCTATAAAATGCACGTAAAGACAAAAATCACAAAGATATGAGTTTACCTTAAAGGTATATATTTTAAGCGGTTTTATTATTCTTTTACATTAGTTTCGTCAAACATATGAAAGGTTTAAATATGCTACACGAATGGTATACCTGCGATTTTGAAAATCTTCGAAGCTCCTTTTAATATGACCTAAAGTAAAATATTACATTTTGTAAGAGAAATGTAAACACGATACGCTTGACACGTTTTCAATAAAAGCGCAGCGTATCGATAAACAGAGTTGGACGAAGCAGCTCAAATTGTGTTTATACAGAGCGTTAATTACCTCTGGGTTCCTTTCTGTGTACATACAACAGTTATAAAAACACACGTAGAGGGAAAATACCACATTAAACTAGATACGTATGCATTTTCGCAACCCACGAGTATTTTCGTGAAATTTCAACATTATTTTAATGCATCATTAAAAATTATTAAAATGCACGTGCTCTTGTGAATTCTGTTCTAAACTTTTATGTACAGAAAAGTAGGAACAAACAAGTACGTATGTTTTGTAATGTCAACTATTATATTTTTGTCTTATTTTTTCCTTTTAATTCCAAATAAATTTGTGGAAGCCGTGAAGTTTTGTAGGTTGTAACAGTAGCTATAACATTATAAATAGTGTCCTATGTGTATATAATAGTGACTTATAAATATAAGGAAACATCTCAGTATTAATTCTCCATGATGTTTTTCTTGATATATTTTATGTTAGACTTATTTAACGAATCAGTTTTTAGGCAGCAGTGCAGAAACCTTAAATCAATTGTGTGATTAGTACCTACCTACGGTAGTGGCCACTGAAAGATTCCAATGTCACTTCATATTGTTTTTATTCAGAAGAAAAGATGTACATAATATTACTTTACTACTTTTATTTTATTTCCGTTTATTTTACTATTACATAATATTTCGAGTATCGCTAAATTTCAATGCGTAATTTAAATACGAGTACGTTTGCATAATAAATGAATGCCTAGACAGAAACGTAATGGACTCCCGAAATTACCGAATTAATTATGCTAATTCAAAAATATATCACGGTTACAGGCCTTTTAATAAAAAATCTACGACTTTCATATATTCCAGTGATGTTATTTTAAAACATTGTGAATTGTTACATGATTCGTGTGGCAGTGCGGTCACGATATCGGTCTAATTCGCAAAGGATTCCGGGTTCGATCTCGGCCAAACAGATGTCTGCATGATGAATTTAGATAAATTTTCTGGGTCTGGGTGTTAGCGTATTCATCTTTGTATGTGTTCGTGGCACCCAGAGACCCAGAGACCCAGAGAATTCTAGTGCGCCCCGCACTATATCTATATCTACATTTTAATATATTTTTGTGAATGATTATGAGGACCCATTGACTTTTAAAAAAACTTAGGTAACGTAAATTTTATTTTGCAATTTACTAGCAACAATTACTATGAATTCATTTCTAAAAGTAAAATTAAACATTTATTTGTTTTCCATAGTTTTAGTCTTAACATGAATCCGAAAATATTTTATTAGGATCATGTTTAAAGTAGGCGTATTATATTTAGCGTTACGTAACTCACAAAGTAAAATTCCATTTCCATTTGTTACAGGGAGCGACGAGGCGGGGAGCAAGTCGGTAAGTACAGGTTCACGATTTATTGGACAAGAACGCCCACGCACGAAGTTCTATACAAATATATCGTTTGCTTTGCAAGGTGATAGAACCCTTTGTGGTTCGACTCCGGCGACACCACCACCACATCTGTTTCTGCCTTATAACTGCAGTGTTAAACGCTGCTGTGCTCTGGTTTGAAGGGTGTGGTAAGGGAGACATACTTATCCGAGGCGTTCCAGCTTAGTCCTCAGGAGTAGCGGCGCATCTGTGGCCGACCTCAGGTAGGAATATCTAATTCTATCTGGGGTTGATTACAGATGTCCATGGGCGGCAGAAGCCACTTACCATCATGTGGACTGCATGCTCGTCTGCTACTCCTATATTATAAAATAATGTACATTGTACAGCAAGCTCCAAAAGTTGATGAACGCATATAATACGCAACCTAGATATAAGTACAATGTGGCGGTCGGTTATGGTGGAAATCGGCCTTTTAGCGCACTAATCAAAGTAATATTTTACTTTAGTATATATCGTAGGAGACTGCTATAAGTTCAGGAGATGATAAGTTATTCTACGGTTTTCAACAACGTATCTAAGCGCAGTGACCAACTTTATGCAATCATTAGATACTTGCTAACAAACTTCTAAATATTTGACTTTGTGAACCAAATTAACCCGACTAATCTATATACATACTAGTACTTGCGCTTAGTCGCTTGTACTCAGCGAGTATCCAAATTTTGCATTAGGCGTACCTTTGGGACAGGGAAGATAGGACTATAATTTTTCCTTATGACTTCAAGTCTTTAAAAATAATATATTTGGCCAAAGAAAAGGAAAGGATCCCTAACGTCCGTTTTAATATATGATCAATCTATCTACTTTCATCTATTCTAGATCGAATTATGGTATGAAGAAATTGTTAATTTCGATATTTGATTGGAAAAACATTGGATTGTTGAGATTGTTTAATAATGAAGGACCTTAGTCGCTGTTCAAATATAATTTCTTTTTTTAAATTAAACAGTAATACAAAAAACAGTAATACGATTTGATAAAGCACTCAGTTGGTTTTTATACTTTAATACCTACACAAGCCCACATGTAATGTAAAAAACGTTTTCACTCAAACATAAGCCCAGGCATCAAAGGCATGCACTCAACAAATTACCTCAGCGGTATTTTATAAATACCAGCCAGCTTTTAGTTCTAATATTAGATACTTTCTAGTAAGCCTTTCAGGTTTTTAAATGGCGTATTTTCCGTGTAATTAAAGCAGTTAACATTAGGAGGAGATCTATTGGTTGGTCTGAGACTTCTGTAAAGAAGTTCTCAAAGGTGTGCGAAGTCAATTCAAACTTGGCAAGCAGCAAATAAATATATAAATATAGAGGAAAATTATACTATACTATTTTTATAAAAAAAAAATAAGTTAGTTATAATTAATTATTATGTAACTAGAGTTCCGTCATACAGATTGTCTTGATCATGTACTATGCAGTCGTTTTCATTGTCTAAACTTTATTACAATGTTTTAATCTGGAAATTTTATAATTTTGCCAAAACTTAAACCTTTCTTTTCTACGGGAGGGATGTGAGAATTTTACATTCCAATTTACGAATTGACACATTTACAATTCGACTTTTCCCTTCGGCATGCCCACTAATTGCTTGTAACTGTGTCAATATTGTTTACGTTTATTTATAGAACCGTTTAAGACGAAGATAAATTAAAGCTTTGATTCCAATTAAACTTCCTTAAAGAGATTTAGAATATTGGATGGTTTTGATTTGAATTAATGTAGTTATTTAAAGATCTTTGCGTTTTAGGTAAACGAAAGGCTATATGTTATTTTAGAAATACTATAAGTAGTTATTTTAGTTACTAATACAGAATAATTAGTATCGTTTTGTAATTATAAGTCACTTTATATAGTAGTAGTAGTTTAGTATGATATATTACTGACAGATACGAAAAATCAAAATCACCTGTAGACAGCTTTTTAAATAATGCAAGTAAAAGTGTGATAAAGTATTTGTAAATAAATTATGGTTAAATGTTTTTCTTGTTTTAACCTCTGAAAAGATCATTAAATTTCGGTGCTTCGAAATTCTAGTGGATCGTCTTTCTAGAATGTCAATAGTTTCGTATATTTTTAGAAAAAAGGTCAATATTGGTTGCGAATGAAAATATTTTACTGAAATATAACCTATAAGAAGTACAAATATTTTGTACTGTTTTACCTACAAATACAGCTACAAATATTACCTACTATTTGTACCGGACATTTCCCAAAAAATGTATATTGTAATTGTATAAAGTAATAAGAAAAGAAACAAATTCATATTAATATCTGTGAGACTGTTTCCCAATAACAATAAGGGATCTCTACAAGACAATCTGTAGAACAAAAATATAAAATACAGAAGAAAAATGAAACCTTATCTTTACCCCAAAACAATAATAATTAGTTTTTATATATGCGTATGAATTAAATATTTATTTTGGGTGTAGGTACAAAACATAATTAATCCTAGCAAGGAAACGTGATTTCGGGACGCTTAATACAGGGCTTCATTCGTACATTTTACTGTAAAAATATTCCGACATGGAAATTTGTAACCTTTCTAGAATTTCAATGAAGCTTGCGGTATTTGAGTAAAGTAGAGGGTCTTTGTGAATGAAGACACGTAGGTACTTCGTTATTTCTGTCCGCGTGTAACCTTCAGTGGTATTAAAGAATTTAAAATGGTGAAACGTTATTTACTCTATTATCATGAGAATAAAATATCAACAATCGAACCACTTATGGATTATTGAATATTTATAGGTATTTATTGTTTTTGTGAATGAAAATACATTTACATAAAAATACATTTCATTTTACCCGACTGCGGAGGGTAATATTTTTAGAATATACGTACATATGACTCTTTTTTTGGCATAGGGCTTGATGGATTTTACCATTTTATGAGGTGTAATTGGATTCGCGTAAATTGTGGAAGTGATATAGCTCAATTTCTTTAATTTCCCTTTTCAGTTATTTTTAAGCAGTTTTAAGGTTTATGTCCAGAGGTTTGGAAACCTACCTGATCCTTACCATAAGCCGTAACCTCTGAAGACTAAAAAGTAACGCCTCGTATCTACAAGTGCCTTAACATGTCCTTCAAACCAAAACACAAAAGCACTTTAACCTGCTCTTTGATAAATAAAGTAGTAGTAGTATTAATATTAGTATTATACTAATTTAAGACCCTGCTATATATAAGTCAGAAATAGGTATGAAAATATTTTCGACCCTCGAACCACGAAGGTACCTTAAAATAGATATTTCAAATGCAAAAATAGACGATTGTAAGACCATTTATCTTCTCGCAGCTAAATATATTTCCCTCGACCACAATGACTGTCAAACAATCCACTATGAATTGGTCTGCAAAAATGATTTACGATCTGTTTGTAAATATAGAGGCAGTATTGTGGGCAGGTTTTAAAGAGTTATGACTGTCGACTACTAGAATTTTTTAATGGGACTTTTAATGTACAGTTATACGCTTATAGTCCTATGATACGGGATGATGACTACTGCGTTTTAATTATTTATGTACGTACTATAAAATACCATTTAAATAATTAAAAGATAAATTGATATCGATAGAGTACGAAAAATCCATCGGATCTTCTCAGTCGAATTTGTTTTTCAATCCGGTAGAACTAAGTAATATGAGTAAATATTGTAACTGACAATTTGTGAGATCTATGTAGGTGTAGGCGTATACAAAATAAATACATTTCACTTTACGCTATAATTCCTTGTAGTGGTGTCATGCACACACACAACAACTACATAAACACATAGATCCAGAGTAGACATTTAAATTCATTTCTATGTCTGCCTGACCGAGAGTCGAACCCAGAATCGACGCGTCAGACCAGTTTGCCATAAAATCCTCGCGGAAGATGTGAAATGAAGCTAGTACCCTAGTAACTAATACATACTCAATCATTGTCAGAAAATTTCCATTTGCCACTGGACAAAATTTGTGAACGCCTGAAAAATAGAGAGAAATTGGAGCAGCCGTGGCCATTAAGTAATGAGATCTTATTTGAATACTTAGTGAGTTCTTCGCGCCCAGAATATTAAGAAACGGCTGACGAGAGAATTTGACATGATATTCGACTAAATATATTTTTGTGGCGAATTTTATTTTCGCACATTAGGCTTAAGAGCTTTTTTATTGCAGGATCAATTTCAGTTAGGAATGACACTGTAGGTATAAGTGACTATGAATGAAAACTGCAAAAATCTATGAAAGCCTGGCGCATACACTTTCGGTATCTCATGTTGGGTTTAAATACAAATTCTAGGTACATCTGATGTTGATGTTATGTACATTTGAGAATTTACTTATTACGTAATGCTTAAACGAGTCTTATTTATTTTTTCTTGTTACAGGACGTGCCGGTAGAGCAGTTGGAGAAATTGAAAATGGGTAAATATTTACAATGCTCATTCTTTTATTTTATCTTATACTATGTTTAGTTTTATAGATTCGGTGCATATGGATTACTACTCTGCCATTGTGCCGATTTTGAACTTAACTTTTATCAAAGATAAAATATTTATATAGATATTTTTTGAGTAAAAGTGTATTTAAAATTGATCTTAATATATCTAAAATGTAAATATCTCTATGTATGCATTAAAATGTCGGCAAAATTGATTACTAAATTAGTTCAAACAAATTCAGATTCAGCTCAGTTACAAAAACACGTGTAATCGATAGTGTCGTAAACAAAATTACCTTTACGTATCGAAGCATTTATTTAAAATGTTGTATCAGAAAATCGTTGCATACCAAAAAAACTTCCATCACGCTTCGATGCATCACTATAAAATTTTAATCTGAGTGATATCGCCGTGGGTACCGATGACGTTGGAGAGTGGAAATGTCAGAGGTGAGATATCAGAAGCGAGCTCATTAAGGGAGAAGATTGTCACGAAATGATTTCCGCAATCAAGCCCGTAGAGATCCGTAATTGTGGTCGTGAAATTGAAGTGGTGTCTACAGGAAATAGCGTCTATCAGTAGATAGAGAGGTTATTATACTAGTTCTGCTCGTGATTTCGTTTGCGTATTGGCTTGCAGTTGACAATAATGTAGATTCGTAATGTAGATTCGTATAATTGATGAATCTAGAAGTAATCAATTTTCATTTAATTTCGTGAAATCTATATCACAGCCTTTGGGAATAATATAATTAAAGCGATTTTTGTAGTTTGTTCTGTGCTCAAAGGACAAAAAGGGATGTCTTGCCGTCTGTCGTAGAGATATTTGTTCTTTGTTAGGTAATATTTGGGAAGCACTTGTAATACTGTATTAGAACCTTTAATAATACGGAAGAAGTTCAGTATTGTCCGTCCTTCAATACATTTCATTCAGGCCTTAAAATATGCAATCTTACAATCAAACGGTAACACACCAAGAACGTTTGTTTCGCCATACGTGACAGCAAACAGGTTGTGAAATAAAATAACGTCAGCGACATTAAATATTGCAACTGCTATGTCAACGGCTATAAAATTGGCTCATAATTCTAGATCGCTATCTTGTATAGATATTGAAAATCGATATCTACATATTGCTTATCGATAACATCAGTTAGCACTCGACAACATTGGTTATGACACTGATCCTGGTATCTGATAATTTACATGTGATAACTATGCTTATCAATGCCTATTATACTTTATACATTTTCAAATAAAGGGGTTATAGGCACGTACAGCACGAATTTTAGTCATAAAGTTTTAACAAATTGAATGTTAATTAGAGCGGCAACGGCATTGAAAAGTTTACAAACAATACCAACAATAAAGTAATTTATGTACCTAAATTGCTTTATATTTTGTGTTAATTTTACTGTATTATTCGTTATCTTTTAGTATACTTTTAGTTTGACGACCCGCGTGGCGGAGCGGTCACCATGATGCCGGTCTGACGCGCAGAGGGTCCCGGGTTCGATCTCCGGCCAGACAGATTTCTAAATGATGAATTTAGACTTCTGTTTCTGGGTCTGGGTGTTTGTGTATTTGTCTCTGTGTGTCCATGGCATCCACGGTACAGGGAATCCTAGTGTGGGGCTGTGAGTGTAGAAAGCGGTTTAATTTAATACATTCAAAAGTTATTGCTTTTAATTAAGTAGATGAACTATTAACATACTACTACTATTATACGATTACTAGATGAACTATTAACATAGAGGTTGTGTTGGTTTACTGAAATACGAAATCAATACACTCATTGAGTTAAAGCCCATTAGCTATTTAAACTAGCTAATTTACAGGTATCCGTATATTTATTTTCAAAGAGATTTCAAACCGCTTATTTTTTGTAGTATTACTTCCAACTTACATTTAAATGACCGCGACGCTGCATTTTGAAAAAAAAAGACTAGATATTTTTAGTTTTGAGACCATGTAAAAGTTAAAAGTAAAAAGATGAACACGAAAGATGACAACAAACTGAGCTATTTTTTTCCACGAGTTAACCTACTTTAGCGATGTTTTCCTCCCGATGGCACTCGAACTGGCAAAGTTCAGGAAACCCATTGTTACTTCAAATGCCCTTTGGGAAATGTTGCGAAACTCTTGTTTCCAACCGAAACTTCTCGAAAATATCAACTCGGAAAAGATTACGAAAATGTAATAAAAATAAATCAAAATTTTTTGTAAAAATATTTTGCGCAATCAAGAAAGCTCTCGTAAGTTTAACAGGATTCCGCAAATTATTGGGTTTCGTCACCGTCCTTTACAACTTGGTCCACTATAAGTACGATTTTTATCTTACCGAAATTTATTTTTAAAGATGCTGTAAATTTCCACTAGCTCGCTAGATACAAAGTAAAAACGTTCAGAAAAGAGTTCATTTATGCAGAAAACAGATAACCATACTTGCCTAGGTAAGATAAATAGATCTAGATAAGTAGATTTTGTCAATTAATAGATTCTTAAAACCGGATTACATCAGTGTTACCTTCCAAAAGTACTGAGAACAGATTTATCTCTACTGTCGTTGATGAAACAACTTCTTTAAATATCAATACGAAAACTTGGCGGAACTTTATCAGTCGTAGTTTTGCTGTTATGTCGCTAGATATAGAAGTTAGTTCGAGTTTGAATGGAATGGGCCATGTAATAACGTGGGGGTTAATTCATTCAACGAATGCGTAGGCCGGAGCAACTTGACATAACTTTATTATTAAAGACGGTGACAGAAGTATTTGTGGTTTGAAATTGTGGTTTCACTACTGTGCTGCCCACATATTCTATTAATATTTCTGCGATGTTGTCATCTTGTCAAAACGTAATTTATGTACGGTGTTTCAATAAATCGATGATAATTGTATGCTATAAACTTTTCGAAAAACTAAGTTACTTGGAAAGACTTTGTTAGTTCGTAGTTTTCAATGCAGAATACCGCTACAACTGCTTCTGTCATGTAAAAGTGGTTAAGAACTTATTTGCCTTGTGGACGGGTTGGATAGGACGAAGACACGAATACAAGGAATTATTTCACAGTGCTTAAAGGTAGCACATCCCTAAATATCTCCAGTTGATCGTTCATGTCTATTCGCCATAGTAACCAGGCGCCCCTCTTCTGCGTGGTCTGCGTGTTTCTTCTTTCGTAATATACCTAGACCTGTTTTCATAAGCCTTATGTTAGTTAGGTTGCAAGATAGAGTTTGTTCCTCCCTCCTTCCGTCATTAGAATACATCTTACATGTTACGTACGTCGTCGTTAAATAATAATGAGGTCCATGATTGAGGTGTGACCTACGATAGCACTGAATATGCAATTGCAATTCAGTGGTAGATTCTGTTATAGACCACAGTATTATCGATATGTTAGGTACCTAGATATTTCGAAGTTGGATTTTGTTCCGCTCTCATATTTCCTAAAGTGTAATCATACACATCTAAGTTAGTTTGACCTTGTTATACTCGTAAAAGTAGATTACATACAAAAAGTTTCGAAAAATAATACAACTCCATAATAACAACTTTTGTTTTCTTTAACACACTAGATACTCTACCAAATAGATCGGCATAATGAAATAGTGGTTATGAAAAAGTTATATACATACACACACACACACAAATATGGACGGAATTGGACCTTGAAAATAACTACAGTACCCTTACCATGAGTTTTCAAAACATCCCACAATTTTACGTTACGTTTACTCAGTCCATTATTCTGTTCCGTTTGCTTCAGTAGACTGAGTAAACGTAACATTAAGTAAGTACTCAAGTGACGATGAACATGAACATTTTGTCTACCTCACATGTTCGCAAAAAAGAGAGACAAAACATAAAGCGCCATTTTGTCAATTAAGACATTTAATGTTACGTTACTTACACTATAGTTCTGATACAATCCGCTAGGGGCGCTGATTGGAAATTGTATGGCCAAATACGTAAACAAATACCAAAACAGTCATATTTGTCAAAACCTAAAAACTCATGGTAAGGATACAGATTTTTGAGGTTATAGAAACTTATGGGCGTTTCTAATAAATGTCTTGGTTATGTATTGACTTTTCTTATTAATAATGAAATTCGATATTAACTTTGGCGTCAAAAGTCAATAATAAAAATAACTTTTATTTTTTCATTAAACGAAACACGCTTTGCGAGGCGTCAGTAAATATTCGCTGTAAACTGTAATTGAATGAAAACTTTGTGAAAACTTTGTAATTGTATTCGAATGTTGTCGATTTCTGTAACAGCCCCGACGACTGTTGTTCTTGCAACTAATTACATTTGTTTTATTTTTTAAGTGCTAAATGTTTTGATGGGATGCAACATTACATTATTTTAACCTATTGACATTAAAGAAGGTTTTGTTGTCGACCGCTATGTATGTATGTATGTATGTCCGAGGTTTTCTCAAAAACTTGTATTAAAATTATGTTTCACTTTGTAGTGATAGTGAAGTCGGTTCTTTTTTTTGGTTGGTTGTAACAATTTAGGTTTCACTGTTGGTAGGCAGTGGAACTTCTCGCAATTCGACTGCGCAGGCACTATCGCCTCATCAACTTGTACTTAATAAGAGCAGTGACAAGGACTGCTATGTTCCGATTTGAATAGTGTTAAGGGATTAGTGTAAGGGGAAGGGAAGGTGTTTCTTATCCGAGGTGTTCCGACTTAATTCTCAGGGGAAGTAACACATCTTTAGCTTACCTCAGGTAGGACTCTAATCGTTTTTGGGAACGAGTAGAGATATATGGGCGGCAATGATCTGCATGCTCATTCGTTCTAAAATTCAAGTACATGGATATAAAGAAATCAAATACACTCGAACACTTGTTTTTTGTTGTAAGAATAAACAGTATGGCATAAATTTCGACAAAATTCCAAAGTAATCTCAAACAAAATACACTCTACTTTTGACTCGCGATCCAGGGGCGCGTAACATTAATTTTGATCATAACGTACTCTTTTGATACACCTAATACGTGTTATAAATATTTATGGGGCTTACGTAACGTTGTCAGCCGACCTTCGCTATGGAGATTATAGGATACGGATCATGATGGAAATAATTTGCGAGGTTCCGATAGGATTACTCTTGATACAACGGTTGTTTGATGTGGACCGGTCAGTTGTCGTAATACCCGGATTTATTGCCCGTTATCCTTATAGGTTGGAGTTTTTGGGAATAGTGCAGTTATGTTTATGGGAATCGCTTATTGAAATAGCGTCTTTTTATACAAATACAAAGTAATGGGGTCTGCATAGTCCTAGAATCATAAAGGATGAAAACCATAGTTAATAGGTGTTACTTTGGGATAATCCATCTAGTACTCCAGTGGATATAGATATCCAATTATTATCAACACTATTAGTGTATGATGCATTGATTTTTGTTTTCAGATGAATCTAGCAAGGAGATGGTACCTGAGATGAAAACCGAACACATGGAGTTTCATAGACTTGGTAAGGAGTTTTTGGCAACTTATATATAGAAATAAGGGTTTTTAATATAAAGTCCCATACCTAAAGACACCAAAGCAATATAATTTGAGAATAATATTGAATGTTAAGTGTTAATTTTTATATAGAAAATATTGTTTTCTGGATTCTAAATTCCGACTACAAAAAGGTAAACCTAATTCGTAAATTAATTGTTAACGAGCACATTTATTTAAATAAATCGATTTAAATCATTCCTAGTTAACTTAAATGAAACAAATTTATCCTCCAATCAACCCCGATTAGCCTCAAGATAGATTAACAACTAATTAACTGGCCAAACTCGAGTACTCGGCTTTGAATAAATTGTCCTGTCAAAAGATTGAACTAGATTAACGGCAGGAAGGTGGCTAACTTAGATGTAATCAAATCACGTCGGGTCACAAGATCCGTTCAAAGTTTCACCAGCTATTTAGGTTGGGAGTCTTTACACTAATTGATAATTTAAAGATATTAGATACTTTTGGAACGTACTTACTTACTATTAAAACCGTAATGATAGATAATGGTTAAGAAACTCGAGAAAGATCTAGGGGTCCGGGGTTGAAATCCCAGGCACGCACCTCTGATTTTCCAAAATTATGTGCGTATTAAAAAAAATATATATCACCTGCTAAACGGTGAAAGAAAACATCGTGAGGAAACCTGCATACCTGATGGATTTATAAAAAAAATATCAAAGGTATGTGAAGTCTAACAATACGCACTTGGCCAACGCGGTGGACAACGCCTAATCCTTCTCATTATGAGAGGAGACCCGTGCCCAGCAGTGGGACGATAAAGGGTTGATGATGATGAGATACTTTTGGAATTAAGCGTGGTACAAAATGAATGGCGGTAGAGCCAGGTATTAATCGTGAAAGTACCACCACCACATCCATTTCTAGAGAGAAGCAGTTCTGCATCTCAGTGCAGATAAGATTAAAGTTCTGACTGAGGTCGGTCACAGACGGGTTGCCACCCCTGAAGACTAAGTTGGAATACCTCGAAATGTATGTCTCCCTTACCACATACTTCAAACCAGAACAAAGCAGTCTTTAACACTGCTGTTATTAGACAGAAACAGGTGTGGCGGTGGTGCTGCCAGAGTCAAACCACCACAAGGATTTATCACCTTCATATCATGCAGGCATCGTCGTATTTTATTATCGTTATATAACAATTGTGATTATATAAAATTGTGATAAAAATCACCCCAATTAATAAGGAGACACTCTTAAGTTAAATTTATTACCATCTGCTGGTGGGCGTTGCGGGGTGAAATAAACTAACAAGGTCAGGGTCAATTAGTCTTTTTAGTTTAAAATTACAAAATGTAAATTTGAAACAGAGCTCATGAATTTTATGACAAGAGGATTTCTTTCAAAGTATTTTACAATTAATCTTTATTAAATAAACGCAAATATTCCATTTTGGAGCCCTTTGGAAATTTTATTTTAAAATCTAATTGTCTTCTTATTTCGATGAAAATTATAACTATTCATTTTATGCATCATTTTTTGAATAATATGTTTCTGAACATTCGGTTTTGTTTAAAAAAGGGCGACGAATCTTAAAGTATATATGCGTGTATCTGTGTGCTTCCATGTCCGTTTTACTAACTTAACTAGCTCTTAAAAATAACCTTATTTCGGAGTGTTAAATTCCTAATCTTGACAGATGCTGTGAAAGAAAACGGCGAGGTGGTATCTCGGCTAGAGCAGCACGCGTCAGCTGACTCCGTGCCGGGCGAGAAGCCGCACTTGCACGCCCAGACGCAGCTCGACGTGCCCTCTGAAGGCGTTCACCGCGTGCTAGTGCAAGACGGCTCGCACGTGAGCGTGCTCGACGCTACCGCTGCTACCACGCCCGTTGCGGAGGAGCAGACTACTAAGGTAAGATATTGGATGTCAGTTAGAACATTAACTCTGTAAATAGATACTACGACGCACGTGCACGCCCAAATGCAGATCGATGTGTCCTCTGAAGGCGTTCGCCGCGTATTCGTGCAAGTCGGCTCGCACGTAAGCGTGCTCGACGCTATTGCCGCTACGATGCCCGTTGCTGAATAGCAGACCACTAAGATATGATATGAAAATTCATTTTAACATAGATACTACGTGTTCATCCAAAATGAAGAGTGGACGTGCTTGACGCCATCAACGCTATTACGCCTGTTGCTAAGGAGAACACTGCTAAAATATACTATTATAATGATAATAAGGAAGAAAGAAGAAAGAAAGAAAGAAAATACTTTATTTAGGAATATTGCAACACACAGTACAATTACAAATAGACAAAATAAATAAACAAACTGCACGGTTATAAAACTAGTTAATAATAAATTTGACAATCAATTTAGAAAAGAATCCTTAAAAAAACACACACATACATAAACACATAACTCGTGATTATTTACATTACATACGAGTACTTATCAATAATCAGATCAAGAGACTAAATCAATCCACGCGTGCCACGCATCATCAATGTACATTAGCCCATTGTCTGTTTATAATGAAGTAGGTAACTAATAAATCAATAGAAAACCTACAGTCACAGAATACGTGGTAGGTAATCCAATCCAGGAAAAACTAAAGCTTCACGTACTTAAATAGCAGATTTATATTTAATCCCTTACAATGTTTCGAACGTAAACTAAGTGGTTTATTTCTCTACATTCGTGGAAGTAGATGTGTAAACGCATTTACTTTGTTGTGATGTAGATTTACACACGTCTTCTAACGTATAATTAAATAACTGGCCCCTAAATAAATCAATTTTAGTTCATGCCTAGAGTTTAATAGTTTTGTTTTTAAATCAATTTTCAATTGAGGGCCCGGTTCCATTTTCATAAAAAAATTTCAAAGCTAAAGTTATATCTACGGAAATTTCAAAACCGCATAGGTATTTCATTGACATAAGAAAAGTAAGTAGTATAACTGTTAAACATACGATATTTATTAGTTTGGATTTGAATCTACTTAGTTTAAATAGCTTATTTAACTTAATTCAAACCATCAGAAGCTGCGGTTACTTCTAACGGGGTCAAACTATACTTAATTGAGACGCGGAGAAATTACAAACTACATACAACAACAACAAATAATGTTTTTTTTTTTATAATATAAGAGTAGCAGACGTGCATGCAGTCCACCTGATGGTAAGTGGCTACTGCCGCCCATGGACATCTGTAATCAACCCCAGATAGGATTAGATATTCCTACCTGAGGTCGGCCACAGATGCGCCGCTACCCCTGAGGACTAAGCTGGAACGCCTCGGAAAAGTCTGTCTTCCTTACCACACCCTTCAAACCGGAACACAGCAGCGCTTAACACTGCTGTTATTAGGTAGAAATAGGTGTGGCGGTGGTGCCGCCGGAGTCGAACCACAAAGGGTTCTACCACCTTCGAATGTTTTCCAATTAACAGTTTGTTGTCAACTATTTGCGATTGAAATTTGTTAATGGTTGGAATTGAGATTGACAAGAGATAAAACAACCAATATTATTGTTGTGGGCTATTATCTTGTCGATTTAAGTATATTGAACAGTGCAATCTGTTGTTATGGCGACTGACGAGCGGCACATGTTTGTATATGTAAAGTCTGTCAAAGATTTTAAAGCCGCGTTATCCCTTAATCGTGCATTATAATAAGGTCAGTATGTACTGAACAGTGCAATCTGTTGTTTAGGCGACTGACGAGCGGCACATGTTTGTATACGTAAAGTCTGTCAACGATTTTAAAGTCGCGTTATCCCTTAATCGTGCATTATAATAAGGTCAGTATGTACTGAACAGTGCAATCTGTTGTTTAGGCGACTGACGAGCGGCACATGTTTGTATACGTAAAGTCTGTCAACGATTTTAAAGTCGCGTTATCCCTTAATCGTGCATTATAATAAGGTCAGTATGTACTGAACAGTGCAATCTGTTGTTTAGGCGACTGACGAGCGGCACATGTTTGTATACGTAAAGTCTGTAAACGATTTTAAAGTCGCGTTATCCCTTAATCGTGCATTATAATAAGTTCAGTACCTAGGTACTGAACAGTCCAATCTGTTGTTTAGGCGACTGACGAGCGGCACATGTTTGTATACATAAAGTCAGTCAACGATTTTAAAGTCGCGTTATCCCTTAATCGTGCATTATAATACGTTCAGTATGTACTGAACAGTGCAATCTGTTGTTTAGGCGACTGACGAGCTGTTTGTATACGTAAAGTCTGTCAAAGATTGTAAAGTCGCGTTAACGCGCGATAGTTGTGATCTTGATTTTGGACAGATTCAAAACTTCAATTACGAATGCACGTAGAAGAGAAGGGTAGCAGCGTATCATGATATAGATCATCTTGATTACATGTATGAAAGAAAAGTTTATTTTATTTGTTGCAGGCATAGATTAGTAAAGATTATTCACTCCTAACAATAAAATGTACCCAGTTTTGAGAATAGAAATAGTCGTGTAAAAAAGTTTTGCCACGTCTCCGTGCTAAAATGTCCCTAAAATATTTGAAATAATTACACAAACACAATTTTTGATTTGAAACAATTAATAATTTGAAACATAGTATTAGTTATTTATTCGTAAATTTTCTCTAAAAATGTTTTTATTTGTCTAGAATTCAAAAAAAGAACTTACTAATAAGCCATTTGTGGCTTCATTCAATTTCAAGGCGGCGAAGTATCTTTACTAATCTATGGTTGCAGGTATCATGTTCCTTAGTAAAAGCTTACTATCATTTTCCGTGAACGTGAAAATTACTTGAATATGTTTAATTAACGTAATTGATAGTAACTGTTTTAATTAAAGTAAGATACATAGTCATAGTTTCTGTAGGTAGTAACAAAATTAAATTACGCATACGCCTGGAAGTTGGCTACCGCTAGTGACTAAATACCATACAGGCATACTAAGTTCCGTACGTCTAACTTGGGTTGCACCCAGCGTTGGATTGGCACTCGTTCTCAACAATGAGCCATAAAAAGGTTTATGTGCAACCAATTACTAGCGCACAGGTTTCCACTTAAAATGAGACGGATCAGGCCATAACCCCCACGCCAGCTAAGTATGAATTGGCAGACTACATATACATTTGAAAATATATAAACAGGTTGGGTGCAAATAAACGAATTCTTTACTTATTATATATCCATGCAAATCTAGTATATCATGCAACAGCTCATCCACATATAACATTGACCTCCTTGTATGTAATGAAATGATTTCTAACCTTGAATCAAGCTGAATAGATACGAGCCGAGCTCCAATTAAATCCCAGCACTAATTAATAGCTGTAACCCCTTGACGAATTAACGTTGGTGAGTGAATGTCATACGATGAATGCCCTTTAGTCTAGGTCAAGTACAGCTCGGTTGTAAACTTGTTTATGTTTATTTGCAACGTATTTGTATGAAATGTTAGATATGTGTTTTGTTTTAGAGATTTTGTTTTCGTTATATTTAGTGTGATGATAAAATATTTATGAATATTTTGTATGCCGAAATTGTCTTCAATAATTTTATGTTGTGTTTCGCATATTTAGGTAATGAATTATTTTACCTATTACATTTTGGGTAGATATCTTTTTTATTATTGTCATACTCATATTTATTACGCTGAAAAATATGTACAAATAAGTGAATATTGTGTTGAATTATATTATGTTCTTGTTAATTAGATAATACCTACATTGGTTCATTATTTTAAGATATTATTTTTTTTTTAATAAATAATTTGTCTATTATATTTATCTTTTCGGACCAATAACTTCAATCTTGGAAAAAGTTGAAAATACAGGTACTTAGTATTGATCTTTTAAAAAAACAATTTAAACCCCACATGGGGATGCTTGCCTATTAGCTATACATGTGATAATGAACATAGTTTGCATCGCTGTGGTTTTGTCCACGACCGTCTGTATAATTTTCGGTTACAATTGTCACTAACAAATTGATTTAACACGATATTTACATAACATTAAAATTATGATATTTCCTTATTTCATGTCTTGTCTAGGAATACATATTAAATGGAGTTTGTTATTATACAATATTTTAAAAAAATGTTATTTATTGTCATATTAATTTGTTAGGTATTCCACGGCGCCGCTCGCCTGGTGCAGCCGGGCTCCGCCACCTCCAACTCCCACAACGGCCACACCGCCGAGCGACGCGCCTTCAACGCTGACATCACTAAGGAGACGAAGAACAATGTGAGTATACAATGTTACTATAACACATCTTGTGTTGCTCAATATTACGTCTTAATATGTAACGGATAATCACGATAATGCGGTTTTAATTTCCTCTACCGCCGATAGACGCTTGCATGGATTGTGGTTATAGCAAAAAATATATCAACTTCAAGATATTTTTTAGCATAATCTGATTACACATAGGTAGGTAGTAATACCTATATTTACCGACTAAGTCTAACTATAATATTGATGAATCTATCTTTACTATATTTCCTTAGGATACCTTCCTATATTAGTAGGCAAACTAAATAAACATTAAAGTACTTAGTAGGGTCTCATGTGACTTTATCTAAAACTTAATATTAGTCAAGTTTCTAATTCTGTTATATTTCTTCTGTACAATTTTCAAGGATTGTAACATAAATACCTAAATAATGCTCATTGCACTGCCGTATACGTACAGATAATCCTTGAAAGTAGAACAAACTAAAAAAGAAAACATTTTCTCTTTGATAATAAACGTTAGCAAGGACGATCAACGCACTTATGCACCATCTTCTACATGTGTTCTCGTTTAAATTTCGTGAAAGAAACAAAATAAAACAAACGTAATGTAAAGTAGAACTTCCCACGCTTTCGTCTAATTTCTCCTAAAAATAAAGTTAGCATCCATAACCAGGGAGTGCGTCGTTAACCCTTTACGAGCTCAGTCGGTGCGCACATAAAACTTGGCAGATAGCATGCAGTCTACAATGCTATTAGCACCAAGTCTCATCACAAGTTAAAATAAACTTGTGAAAAAATACAAATACATATAACCGACTTTGATATCACATAAACATAAAAAATAAATAACTATTATGAATTCAAATTCAAATCATCGAAATTTAACAATTCCTAGAAGAAACAAATTGTGAAATGTCAATCTTTGGTAGGCAAAGCATTGGATAGATTGATTATTAATTCTTTTAATAGTTAGTTTTGAAGTCATCGCTTAACATAATATTTTCCACTGGATCACGGTTATCACCAAGTAAATGTTCTCGAATTAAGTATAGATTTCAAAACTAACTAGCATAGTAACTTCTTTTTCTTTGAAGTAACAATGTTTTGAAGTTGATGTTAAGAATAAGAACGAAAATGAATAATAATCTGATGAAATAAATTAAAATATCATTGAAATCAATTTACCTTTAAAAATAAGCAAAACGGACAATATAGAATGAATCTTTCAATCCAGAATACAGTAGCGTTTAACATTATTGATAAGGAAAAAATAAAGCACCTATACAAATATAACCTCAAAAAGTACAAGATTAGTCCAACAAAAGCCGTAATAACTATGTCTATTCCGAGAAAAAACACAATCAACGTTTTTCAACGGACTGTATCAAATCGACATAGCCCTTTGTTCAGAAAATATTGATTTGAATATGGCTTTTGTCGTCTACTTTTCAATTCAGACCACTGGGTATAACAAAGGTATTCTTGATTAAACTGGACGAAGCCAAATGTCAATATATTTCTATTGTTCTAATCTACAAAAGAAAATAAATGTGAAGTTAACATAAGGTTCTTATTTAGTAATAATCGTCTCTGTTATTGGAGCTCAACGAAAGCCAATTAATGGAGCCATGGATCTAATTCTAATCCAACGGCTAAAAATAAACATATTTTCTTTCCTTAAATGATTTTTTTTATTTTACTTTCTGAAATCTAAGGCAGTTCACGTTAAAAAAAAAATTATTTAACCGACTTCTTAATAAATAAAGGAATAGGTATATTTAATTAGTTATACTCTTTGATTTCATTCAGTATTTTGTATGTAATTGAGTTAACAAAATAATTTTCAGTTCGATTACAATGCTATCTCCTTGGTTCACATCGGCGTACACGGTAATACATTCTTATGTATTGCAGTCTTAGGGCAAATAAGAAAACGAAACTACCCGGTGTTATAAAGCACGACCGCAATTGAACTACCTATAAGAAGTTTTACCGCCCGTAAAACCGTTTGCACAAATAGGTTATACGAGTATGTACGTTCGAAGGAATATGTTAACCGGAGACTGTCAGTGCCTTGTTTTATTTTTTGTTACAAAATACGTTTCTCAAACTTAAGTTATAGCTAGTTTAGTTATAGTTATATAGTTTAGTTAGACCTAGCTATCCGCCTTTTGACGACTGGTTGAGTGCTGTATCGTGTTAAGACAAATTGCAGCATTCGGACGAGTGATTACATTAATGCTGCATCGAATTATCGCATTCATTTGGTACACTTAATAATTTTAGAAATTAGTTGCGACTGACGTTAAAATTAATATAGGGTGTAGCTGTTAATCACTGCACTTAACTCCCGAAAAGCAGCTGAATCGTTGATAGCCGATGCCAAAATTAACACATCTACTGGCTCCTTAACTTATTTCTTCACTGCTTATCATGGGTCTTGTTGTAGAGTGATAAGTGTTAAGTGATCATTTACTTTCAGGCTGAATTTCTCTTTCTTCCACCTTTTACACTCATCTTATTTGTTCATTTATATGTCCTGTCCACAGATGGACCACTACTCCTCCTACGCTGGTGTGCAATACTCCCCGCTTGACATGGCGGAGTACGTCTTCTGGACTGGTGACGAGCGCGGTGTTACAGCGGCTATCGAGGACTTCTTACAGGAGGGCATGGTATGGATTTCACAGAACTACATGGTGGTTTTCGTAGTGTAGTGTTAAGTTTAACATAATGCACCGCATTATTAAAATAATTCCAAATTACGATGCCATATCACTAATGTCTAGAAGTCGCGTGTAAAGAGATTTCTAGCATAGGTTATCGACACATAGCCTAAATTAACTTTGAACCACCAGGGCATCTCTTTTAGGGAAACCTAATACAATACAATTCTTTCCATTTTAATTTGTATACTATTTTATGTTATTCTATTATTTGCATTGTAGTTTGCACCTATAATTGAGGTAGCACTTGTACCTGTGTCTTTCCTTTTGTGTACCTTTACCGATTGTTGGTGTATACTTTGTTGGTGTAACATAATAATAAATAAATAAAATAAATACATTGAACACGTTATGTACCTAAAATTCTCTTTAATATATATTTATCAATAAAATGACTACTTCAATTAATTAAAATATAATAATAGAGCGAACATTAACTATTAATAGAAAGTTGTTTTTATGAAACATAAAAAATTGGAGTGCTAATATTGTAACGTTTTTGACAAGTGATTGATTTATAAATGGCAACGAATAAAATAATAATTAAATTTAGCAAAGG
The DNA here is from genome assembly GCF_041222505.1 of Epargyreus clarus. Lineage (NCBI taxonomy): Eukaryota > Metazoa > Arthropoda > Insecta > Lepidoptera > Hesperiidae > Epargyreus > Epargyreus clarus. Next base: position 12,969,654 of record NW_027332227.1, on the reverse strand, counting down.
ACTCGTTTCTCGCTAAAAATAATAAAACATTTTCATGAATGTTGATTAAATTTTTGTTCTGAAACAAAAATACATTTTTGTAATGAAATAAAATTAACTAATTTACCAGTTTAATATTTACATTTCAGTGTAGCTGTTGGTTTTAAGAGTAACATAAAGGTGCCTTAAAATATTAAGGGCGTTTTAAGCGTTGGTCTTAAAGTTTAAAGTATGTAATGGATTGTGGAAATGCAGAGACACTCACACAAGTCTTCTTTAGTTTAGAAAATTGTCCGAATTCTGGAGGAATTCATTCTATTTGAAGTGAATTAAAGATGTTAATAATCACAAACGGGCAACGAAAGTGACTACTTAATATCAAATGAATATTAAGTAGTCAAGCTGTGTTATACATTTACAGTATCATAGCCTGCGACTTAACATTAACCTGAGTTAACATTAATATGAATTGCGACTACAAATATGTAAACTTCTTTCTCCAGATGACCAAAGAAGAAGCTATTAACTTCTTGCAAGAGATCAAGTTCTACATTGATTACCTGCACGCACAGTACTCCCGAAATAGGAAGGTGGCTGAAGAAAGCGCTCAGCAGGAGAAGATGAGGAACATTCTTCTGGAACAAGGAGCTAAGGTGCGTACTGATTATTATTTTTTCAACAGACATCTTTTTCATTTAGTCTAGGTAAACCAGTGGTCAGCAACCTACTTTTAGCAACACAGGCCACATAGTAGCGAGGTAAAGGCGAGGTAATTGGCCGGTAAAAAAAAACTTTAATCTTAGGAAGAACACTGGTTGCCGACTGTCGTTCTTAACATAATCACATCTTTTCGTTATAAAATACACTACACACTTACTTCCTTTTCGTATGTAATATCCTCTTTAAAAATCACATCGCGTTTTTCTGTCTTTACTTTCCATGTCACCACTTGGATTGGGTCATGACACGACTGCCAGGTTCTACTGTCGTCATTTTTAAGTGGCAACATTTATGTTTCCAAAAAGCTTTACATTTCGTTTGACAAGGTTTGCGTTTTTTTATCAACGACACACAAACAAGTATCATCATGTCATGGTCATGGTCAGTGTTTTCTCATTTAACTATTAATCTCGTGAGAATTATCCAAGACCTTCAGACAAATTATAATAGATATCACAAGAAAACTAATTCCCCGAACCGAGTCCCACGTGGTCTCTTTACTTGTAGTTGAGAGCGTGGTAGTTAATTACGCTACTTAATAAAGAAACTGTTGATATGTTTGCACGCTCATTGAGTCACGTGGAGACTGTAGTTTTTGCTTAGGTCTTCGATCAAGAATACTTATTGTTGATCGAAGGCTTAGGTGTATTCGTTTCAAATGTCTTTTTGATTCTTTTTATATTTATTTTCATTATGTGACTTGGAATGTAGGTAGGTACTAGGTAGGTATATTTAGGTGTATTTTTTACAAATATGTATCTTGTTTTTTTATACGTATAATACCTATATATTTAACCTAAACAGAGTATATCAACGTGATAAAGGATACTCCAGGAAGGAAGAAAGGATACCCCATGCCTCACTCTAATTTAGGGAAGAGCCATATGTTCAGCCGTGGAATATATTAAGTTGGCAACCAAGATCATTATTTTCTTATTTTTATTTTAAGGCCGTTATTATTTTTATTTAACGTTTCGCATGTCACCAAATTAATGTTTGTGGCCTGTTTGACGATATTATGTTCTCCTCGTGTTAATTAAGGTCAATTTACAGACTAACTGAAATGGAATGTTAAGTTACTAAGCACGGAGTTTTGTTTAATATTGCAAAATTAACAATTCCTTTTAATGACTTTTGAGTCAAAACCGAGCGATTACTACCAAAGGTACTTATCGAAAAACATATTAAATGTTGAAAAGATGTACCTACCTACACAACATGTTAACAGACTGTGTAATTTAAGGATAATAATAATGATAATGAGAATTTGTTTTGATATGAAAACTAGCAAATTTTAGTTCAATTTTATAACACGGCACTAACTTTAGTTACGCTCTATAAAACGTTCGAAGTTAATCGAATTTTGTTTATCTTATTAACTCATACGTAAACTGGAGCGACAAGGCCTTGGCTTGTGTTGTGACCGGAAATGAAGTGACGTACAGGCTTGTGTCAATTATTCCCACGTGGGCTTCATGATATTATAACACATTCGTATAAATTATCTATTTCAGTTGGGAATATCAATTATAGAATTTCATTAGCTTCGCTGTAACTTAGTCAGATATTTTCGGCTAAAAAGATATTATTATAGGAGAAAAACCCGACTGCTTCAAAATAATCTACTGAAAAAGAAAAACGAGTAGGACAGTAGGTAATAAAATTAAATATTTTATACATACTTATGAGGTTGTACGTACGTAATATGTAATACGTAATACGTATTGTTCCTACGCAGTGCCAAACTTACTTTTGGGACTTTTTCTGTGATTTTCGTGTCCCAATGTCAATACTAAATAATAACCCAAGAGTGTTATAAGTACCTACCTACCTACATTTTTTATCCATTTGCATAAATTTACCAAACAAATCTATTGTATAACTTTATATTTGGACGTTATTAAGTGCAACACGAATATGAGAAACATGAAAAGTCATCCACTATAATAATAACTTCTCCTATTATTAAATTTGTACAACGTTCGCTCCAATTACTGTTCGCTTTTATAAAGGCGTAATGTAATAGAATCCTGAAGTTAAAAATAAAAATGTTCTAAAAGTTTGTTACTCTCAATTTTTCACTTAAACTTGAGTAGCGAAACTTAATCTTCTTTCATGAAACTGTGTCGTAAAAATAAAGGCGGTTTAATGTGTCAGATCGTCCTGTGGTGATGATAAATTTATTTTTAACGATTTTAATATCTTTATGGCCTTATTAATAATTGTCATCAGTACTAAAGTGATTATTTGAGTTTTTTTTATTTGATTTACCCGCATACATTTTACAAGTGCGAATAAACTTTAGTTTAAAATTAGATTATTGTGAGAAACTTGAGAGGGCACAGGTCATTGAATCTAAGACCTAGACTATTAGATGAGCTAGAATTAGTTTAGGGTTAAGACTTAAAGTTATGGTCTAAAACGAAGCTTAACAGTTATTTTGTGTTAATGAGTATTAAGTAACCTATAAACTCTTGATAGTAAAATGAACGATTGAACCGATTTTAGTTCAATTGAAGTGGACTTTGAAAATTCAGTATTAATGAGAAATGTAAAAAAACTTACCTCAGAAATAAGTAAGGTAATTGTAACATTTTTTTAAATTATTTTAAAAGAAACAAATCATGAAAACTGCCGTAAAGAAATACAACCGCTATCAAAAATGTATATTTCAATTATGCTTAGCTGTGGGCTGTTGATTTTCTATTACCTACAGGGTAATTTCCTTTTAGGAAAAGCTCTCTAGTTGGAGCCTGCGACTTCGGCCACATATGTACAACAAAGTTGTGTTTATGACTATATTTATGAAAACTAAAGTAAATAGAAATAATAAAATAAAAGAAAATCAACTCCAGCAGAAAAAAGTATAAAAAAGAAGCAAATGGATTATATTAAGTCCATGGATTACGTATTATTTCTTACACAATCAGTCAACTCAAGACAATGAAAATCAACTTGGAAATTTTCACGAAAGTTGTACGTAAAATGTATTTTTCCTCATCTTTATATTTCAGTAGCTCTAAAAACCTTTGAAGCTCTTATTCAAAGTGCCCTAAACCTTCATATTCGTTCAGATTAAAAAAAGGAGTTATATAAATGCTAATCACTCGGTGAGGCACTTGAAACGACCTAAATTACCGCAAAATCTTCAAAGGCAAACGTTTATCAGATCAAACCACTGAATTTATTTCATGAAAATCCGTTTGATGTCACGCCTAGAGGTAAAAAGGCTGGTAGGTACCTATTAACGTATAGGATTATTATGAGACATTTTTAACAAAACGGATATGTGCGTTATTTTTCACGATGTTTCCGTAATTTTAAAGGGTCACTATGTCCATTTCATGATCTGGTAGGTATAGCGTGTAACGTTTTAATTGACCCAAATGCATTAAGATTAAGAGAATTAAGAAGACCTGCAACAGATAGAACTGGAACTGAGCTGAAGTTGATAATTGAACTAGAAGATTAATCGAACGCCTTAAACGTTTGACGAGTTACTAACTAGGTACATTTCTCAAGCCAGATCTCAGTAACACATACAAACTTTTTTCAACCGTTTTCATGCCCCATTGCTGGAATTCTAATAACCTGGAAACCCCATTCATTCTAATTGCATTTAGAATGAAAACGGTTGAGTAGTGTGAACCCCTAATTATAGGTAGATTCATTGGCTGATCAAGTGCAACTATTGCATACATCTGATGAAGAAAGTGATAACTTATTTACAATACGCATAAATATAATTTTTAAAACAATTCTTGTTGTATTGAGATAATATGACATTGATACCTCACCGTAATGCGTGATACGTTATTATATGCTGGGTTGTCTTCTGCCTGATCATTAGGTTATCGCTGAATATAGATGATCATAAAATCAGTGAGCGAGGGTAACACGAGTTAGGGTCCAGGAACACTAATAAGCGAGTTTATAGCTTTATTATCTGGCTAATAACGGCTCCGTTGGGTCCACGTTATTAGCTACCCTTAGTATGTAGACCTCGTTAGCCTGTTTGTAGTAGAATGTAGATAAGTTGTGATTACGTTAGTTAGTAGTATTGGTTTTCCGTTGCGATTAAGTTCGTCGTATTATTGTAAACTCGCATTTATTTCTACTACCCCTTAAATGGAACTAAATTAATGCTTACTGCGGTGCGATGCTTGGGGCGGTTAATTTAGCTAAATACCTACCTCCTTTGTGCTTGCGATTTTAGTAAAAAAAGATTTCAACGTGTGAAGTGTACCAACATTCACTACGCCAGAGGAAGAAAGTAGAGGTGGTTAACTATGACCTAGTCATCTTACTATGAGATAAGAAGCATTGACTCCGTGAATGGGTACCATTGACACAGACAGAGAGCTCATATAATTATGACGGAACGAATTATGGGAGATGACGAAAAATAACGCTACATTCCGTAGTTCGGATAACAGTGTGAAATGAGCTTCGGCGTCTTTGCTGACCCACTTTCTATATGTGTTATTCGATAGTGGATACCTAATTTTATTCGACACCAGTTACTTCGCTTTGTTCAATATAATCCGCACTGAGATACATATCGGGTATTGAATTCAATACTTGTGTTTATATTCTTCAGTGTTTGTTTCTTTTACCTTGTATTTCGTCGCTGTACGCTTTTTGTCTTTTATTTATTGAGACACAGTAGACAGTAATATGATAACACAAGCACGTGATTAATAATCAATCTATCCTATGTTTTTCTATCAAAAATCGACGATTACGAAGAATTGACAATTGTTGCTAGCAAGAAATTGTCAATTTTCGATCTTTATATAAATTCGGGTAGATTGGTTTATTAGACCGACGCGAAGCGAACAATTTACGATTTTTTTATAGTATTCTTACGCAATCACTTCTTCTTTCCAGGACTACCAGTACCGTTCACCAGCGTCTCTCCAGTCTTTCCCGTTCGGCAACAGCCCGGACATCATCCGCTCCATCGCCAGCAAGTCGTGGGAGATGAGCAACAACCTGTCTCCAATGCCCTCATTACCGATCGCCAGCGATCTCCGCCCTGAGCCTGTCAAGAGGACTTATGACCCGATGCTTCAGACCAATGTCATTAGTGAGTAGGCTTGACTCCTCATTTACCTTTCCCACATTTTTTCTATTATTGGCATGGAGTAGGTACCTACATTCCATCAAGTTGTCTGTGGCGGGTGTTTTAAAAGATCTATAAGACCCCGGCTAAGACTTAATGAATGCTATTTATCAAATGGGACGCCAAATTACGCACGTGAATTTTAGTTCCAGGTAGTCATATACCTATCTCCTGTGCGGACAGCATTCCCTCTAGCTTGTGTAGAAGTAATGTCGAGCGCGGGCTCGACATTACTTCTACACAAGCTAGAGGGAATGCCCTTATAGACGCGCTTGCAATGTTATAATAATCTTGGTCTGTAGAAATTGAATTACTTTCAATTTCGACATGGTCGATCTACGAACTTTTTATACCTCCCTCGACGAGTCTGGTTGTGATTGCCTAATTTAGCTTATTCCTGTATTGTCCATTCGATAAAAGATGAAGTTATGTGTAATTAAAAATATTTACAGGCACATCGGACTACGACCGCGACGGCCCGATGATCACGGAGGAGGAGTACGAAGAGATGATGGACAAGCTGCGCGCGGCTGACACCCTCTACACTGAATACACGCTGGAAGAAATCATTTACCAACTCGCTAAGGTCTGTCACTTTTATAAATATAAAAAAAAATGTACCTACCTACTTATCATAAACTACAGTTTTTACTAATATTCGTAGCAGTTATTGTCTTTTGTATTAATTTTGTATTTATAAGCTTTGATGTAACTATGATCCTCTTTCTTTCTATTTCTTATACTATGTTAACAAAAAAAAAAAAGTACATGGCGGGATTTCTTGAGTTTTAAAATAAATTTCATATTTGACTTTTTACCTGTACCTACATACCTAATGGTGGATTTTTAAACTAATTTACCGATGTTCATGTAAAGATTTTCACAAGAAGCAATGCTAGCAACTTAATGCTCGTAGAGTTGATTAACGTGATAAATTTGGAGAATTTGATAAAACGCCTATTGCATAGCATGCATTATTCGATTATGCTCTAAACCTGCATTAGTTCTAAGAGATCCATGTCCAACAGTGTGGTTAAGAAAGGCGTTAAAGCCTAACAGAAAAACTTTGTTTCCAGATGATGTTCTCGCAGTCGCTGTCGCGCGACCCGGCGGCGGCGCGCGCGGCCACGCAGCGCTTCATGGCCTTCCTCGAGCTGGAGGCCGAGCGCGGCCAGCTCTCGCGCACCATCGAGAAGAAAGTGCTGGGTAAGTACACATTATAGTATAGCTAAAAAAAGCAGTGATAGTGAGTGGTTAAGAAACTCGGCCTCTCGATCGAGGAGTCCGAGGTCCAAATCCCAGGCACGCACCTCTGATTTTTCAATGTTGTGCGTATTAGAAATTAATTATAACTTGCTAAAGGGTGCAGGAAAACATCGTGAGGAAACCTGAATACCTAAGAGATTTATAAAAAAAAATCTCAAAAGTATATGAAGTCTACCAATACGCACTTGGTCAGCGCCATGGACTATGGCCTAATCCTGAGATACATCTTCATTATGAGAGAAAACCCGTGCCCAGCAGTGGAACAGTAATGGGTTGTTGATGATGATGATAGTATAGGTCTATCATCTAGGTCATGATTCGAAGTGATGACGAGATAACCTCCCTTTATGCCGTTGATGCGTTGCTCATGATCTTGTTATTTTCTCGTTCCCATTGCTGTGCTCTGTAGCTCAATAGAGCCGATTATCACATTTTAGATATTATTCCAAAGTAGGTGGCGAATTGTTGATAATTGATATAGCAGGATTTTTTTTAACCCAACATTCGACAATCTCTTATTGCACACTATTGCTTTAATTAAAGTCAATAACGAATCTTACATGAATCTTGAATGACAGTGGTATAGACTTAAATAACCACATATAAGCATGAAGTATTTCAAGGATCAGAGGAACATTTATTTTATTACTCGTATCATGGTTTCAGACGTCATGATTGCGGCGCTGACGGACACCATTGGCGATCATCCCGAGCTACTGCAAGGCCGAGACGGTGTTAGCATCAACCCGGCAAACCGGTAAGTAGTTATTTAGTTTTATTTAAAGATTGAAGCTAATCGGTCAACAATCAACATCATAGTAAATGGTCACTGGTGTACATTAGTAATTAACATTGCAGAAAAGGCAAACTATTTGAAGCCTATCACAAATATGTTGTCATTCCTGACAATTAAGATGGTCGCCTCTGGCAGCCAATACTCTCAATCGCTTATTCTTGTCAACATACTAACTTAATATAACAGTCGAATATGACCACTGCAACGCTCATCACTTATGTTATAAGTATCTTATGGTATATGGTAGAAATAGGTGTAGCGCCAAGTAATTACAACCTTCGAAATCACATTTAATCTTCTCTCCATTAATCATTCCCCCATTTTTTCAGAATCATGCGTCAGTTCCTGGAAGCGAGTTCAGCGGAGCCGAGCATGTCTCGAGCGATCCTCGCGGCGTACAAGGACGAACTCCTCAAAGGCCCGCCCCTCCACAAGATGGCGTTCCCGGAGAGAAACTAAGCAGTATTACCCAAAACCCCCTTCCTTGTGCCATCAGTAATTAACTTAGAACATACGCTTTTGCTTTCGTAGGTTACTCTCAGTTCGCAATAGGGACGGTCTGTAAAATTCTTACGCAAGGACGGATATAGTCAGCCAAAGGAAATCTCTAGTAGACTTAAGATATTGGAGGCTCATTGATTTGAGTTTTTCGTACTCAATATATTTTATTTTACTTACGTTACGTCACTTACACAATATTTTTGGTTGTAACTAAGTTTCTACTAATCAATCAAATCAAAAGATCTTATTGTTTATATACATAATATCATGAAGTAGATCAAAAAATTGAGAAGTCGAAAATGTAAAGATTAATCGTGACGAATTTTATAGACTGTTTCTGAGCTTCAAAATAGTAAAAAGATATAAAGTAAGGTATCTCGTACACTTAAAACGTTTTGTGCTAAAAATAGTATATTAGGAACGATCACTTTGCCCACTTTCTGCAGTGCCACTTGGTCATTATTGATTTTTCACGACTGAAAAATAAAAAATTGAAGGATTTTACGGTAAAGTATCTGAGATTTTAAATTAATTGAATGTAATGATTTTCTTTAAAATAAAAAAAAAATCTTAAAATGTTCTAAAAAAGGCTTAACATAACCTTGGATGAATTGACATGACATGGTTCAAGCAGAAAGTAGGACGAAATGATCATGAAATTTTTAGCTTTTGTCAGTAATATAATTTCTTACATTATCTACGTATATAATTATGACCGCACTCTAACTCGTAGATATTTTCTATTAGTTTAGTAACCTGCTTCTTTACAAATATATTCTAGTCAACTGTAATTTTATTGTAGTCATTGTAATAGAAATTATGTTAGCAAAATAAAAAAAAGCTCCATTCGATTTATTGTAATTCCAGCTTATTGACACTGACATTCATTAAAATCATTTAGTACCTTTGTTTCATCTAAATGTACTTAGTTATGTATGTGCGTATGATTTATTTTTAAGTTTCGCTAAAAAGTTTGTACCTATATACTCTTCAAATTTATGCTTTGGCAACATTACAGAAATTAAATGTTGATGCTTGAATTATACCTATGTAAACGGAGTAAATTATATAAAAAAAAATTTAATATAAAAATTAGGTACCTGATAATGAACATCATATTTTCTGGATTAAAATGTACAACTATTTTTTTGTAATCTACACTTTACACTGTTACACTTTCCCGAGGGATAAGAGTTACTCCTAATTTGGAGGTAAAAATTGTATTCCGCGGCAACATTACATAGGACGATATAAATTGTAAATGTCTTCAAATCAGATCATACCTTTGAAAATTAATATCGAATTTCTTTGTTTTCTCGTATATGCATTTTATTTTAAATTATGTAATACTATATCGTATACTGATACCAAGATAGTACAAACAATACAATATTTAAGACTCAGATAGCACATGACTTGGTTTTAGTCACTGTGCACATTGAAAACAAAAGGTAGAATTGCATCAATCGCAATGCCGTAATTGGTCGCGCAAGATGTGGTAGGAACATAATAGTGCAGTCAATTTTGTCGCAATCACACAGTCAGTTTTGACACAACCAGTCAATTCGAACACAATTTTGACGCAAATGGGCAATCGATTATTTTAAATTCGTATGACCGATATTTTGCTATGTGTTATACAATCTAACACATTAGATAATATAATATCTAATTCTATAGATAGTTAGATACGCATTAAACTTCTGCGAAAGATAAGCTTACGGATTATATCAAAATTCGTAGTTTAAAGTGCATACAATCCAGTACCTAATCGGTAACTAATTGTTCTACTTCAAATTATTCCTAACTCATTTTAATATTTAATAGTAGAAATTGTCTGACTGTGTACTAGATTTCAGATTCATTAAATATCTTATTTTCACATTCTTCTATAGTATAAGTGTTAGAAATAAGAGAAATTTAAATATATAACGTTACAATTCGTACGTATGTATAGCTAGTCAAATTCTTCTTCATATTTTTCTACCAAAACTTGTAGCAAGATGTGCAATTTTTTATTCATCCTCATTTATCTAAATCGATAAAACATTTCAACAATCGATAAAACATTAGTAATTGCATATCAAACATCTATGAAAAATGACATATCACCTACAGTAAATAATAATAATTATGGTAAATTCAATTTATAGAAATTCCAAAAAAAAACATCTTAATTGTATAATGAATTCGGTTAAAAAATTGCACATCACTATTTTCCCTTTATCCTTATAACTTCATAAAATATGACATATTTTCTAATGGAACATAATTAAGTGTATAGATAGACTAGAGACATCTCTCGTTAGAACCACAAATATATTTTATCTTTAAGACTCGAATATGTAATTCGGCATTGTTGGTAAATGCTGCATTAGTGATCAGCAAAATTTATTATATTTATATTATTATTCTTTGAAATATATTGTGGATTTAATAAAAAAGTTAAATGTCATTAGTGTTTTATTTACGGCCACTTTTAATTAACATAGATTTGACATATAAAATTACGTCTAGTATAAAATTGGATCAATACCTACCCTATCTCCGATTTACGTATAAAAGGATATGTAAATTGACTCCAAATTCTTTTTGACACCAAATTTATACGGGCCTATTCTCACTACCATCTATTAGTAGTCTGCCGGTATGATTAAATCCTAATATTCCAAGGAACTACTAAATGCAAGGGTAAGACTAATATTTAAACAACATCAAGGTTGGACCGTTGTTGCTTCTAAGTTTATTAAAAATCTTTAGTTAACGTTAACGCTGCGAATACGCTGCGTTCACCTAATACTTTAAAGTATAATTCAGTCGCTAACATGCGAGATTCGAAACACGCTTATGGCGCCATTTCTTATTGAATAATGGAAGATTGCTTCATAATTGATAGTAGGTAAACATAGTTAACAATTAATATTAGTAGTACCGAAAATCCTTGTAATAGATGTGTTAGCGACAAATAGATGATCGCTTAATAACAACCTATTTAGTAAAAATCTTACTTTAATTACATTTACAAACTATTGAGCGGGGGAAATGCATTCTGTTTGCTAACTACAAGTTTCTTGTGTTGGTACGAGATGTAGCCTTTGATCTTTCCTTCGTAGATCAAACTGGCGACGTAGCACTGCGTTTCTGCTTCATCGACGTCTTCCTCGCCCATAATCTGCAAAGCGGCTTCGAAGCTCGCTATCTCGATCTGATGAGTATTCTCCAACAAGTACACCCGTCTGAAGAGATTCCTGTGAGCAATCGTCTTCAACTTCTCCACTACTAAGAAAATGCCTGCTTTAATGAGAAAACTCTCGTGTTCCTCCATGACTTTGTCTATGCCTTTAACGCTACCACTTTTAACCGACGTGACCAAATCCCAAAAGAGCATTAGGTCATATTTCTCTAAAAGGCTCTTCTTTGGCATGTAACCTAACAACATCTTCACGGGTATCAGGTAAATTAAAATCAGTCTTTTGTTTTTGATGCAGTCTTGGTGACATTTCTCGAATGCGAACGACAAGTAATGATTGGCCGATGTGTAGTCGGAATCAAACATCGCCTTCTTGCCGTTAAAGAATTTGTATGTAATCTGCTGCGCTAGGGAATACATGTTTTTCAATGGCGATGATTCTATTGCCCTGATGAGTGGCTTGCACAAGTGGAGTTTGTTGATGCGAAAATATACTTTAAGGAGCTGGTTTACGAGGGGCAGCATCCCGTGACGTTTCGTGTCATCTTCGGCGGTTCGGTTGTCCGCCGCGCACACCCTGAAGCAAATTAGAAGACTTTCTGCCGCTTTCTCTAGGATCTTACCGTTACTTTGAGCTGAAATAAAATTTAAAATAGTTTTGAAAACTAGAACTACATTTAAGTATTTACATATTCAGATACTAAGATTCCCTATGAGGCCCGTATACAGAAAGCAAGTAAGCAGAAGGCAAGGCAAGTAAGTAAGAACCCAGATGCAGACCAGGAATCCAACCAGGAATCCAAATCAATGCGCTGCAAATCAGCCATATATGGGGACCATATTTGAGCTCGTTGAAAGAACCTACAGAAATATGTGCCCAGCTGTGGGACATAATATTATTATTTTTCAAAACTAAAAATCAATTTAGTAACTTTGCCTGAACTTTCCTTAAGGCGCTTTCTCTCGCCTCGAAAATCGTTAATCCTGAGGATGTTGATAAGGACAATGGTACAAAATTATTAAAATCGTGTATTGTCATCGGTTTTTTATAATTGTTCAAAATTTTGAATTAAACTGAACGTTTAAAGTGGATAGAAATCGGGTTCAATGATTCCGTTACTGTTACGTACATACATACATACATACATACATACATACAACCCAAGCTAATAAAAGCGTGTTAAAAAGAGTCTCAGTCACTCCACAGTTTATACTTACGAGTATTAGCTTCAACTTTTTGCGCGACTAGCCTCAAGTCACGGCACACTGTGTACAAGAGTGGGAGACTCCAGTTCTCCTCTTTTTGAGCCTGCAGCAGACGTACCACCGCAGCCACACATGAAGTCTGATTCGCGAAAGCCTCTGAATACTTGTTCGAAATTAACGCCTGAAAACCAACAAAAAAATATAACTTTAATTTTCGTCTTGTTACTTTTAGACTGAGTGATTTAAAAATAAGTAAAATTGTTATCTACATTTCCGTCTGCAATATTGTAAAATTCTGAACCGATTTTCACGATAGAAAAGGGACTTTCGTTATACAACAGGGTATACTCGTGTCTTAATCACGATACAATGATCACACGAAAAGTTTGAGTAATATATTTTAATAAGATACCTTTCTAGTAAAATATCCTTTACGGAAGACACTGAGAACCTTCTTATTTAATGAAACTTAGTCGAGTCGTAACACAAATGGCAAGTAATAGAGAATTTACGGGAACCCCTGAGGGCACTCCTTTGGGATTTCCGTAACGATTCACGTAAGGGAGGTTTGAGTGGGCAAATCCCTTGGGTTTACCCGGAGTAGGTACGCAGGACACTACTTCGATTATAGACTACAATTTCTCTCAATATTAGGTTGGAATTTTTCGATTATCACTATATTATGATCTAAATGATAGGTATTGCTGATTTAGTTTAAGCAGCTGGGAGAAATGACGACTTTCTATACATAAATCAAAGTTATTCGAATTTCTGTTATTTGCATGCAAGATCAAGTTCTTAAAAAGTTAGTACCTATTTCTCGTTCTCTTAACTTCGACGCTAGACGCATTCGAAGTCGTAAATTTTACCCAGTTTATTTCATACCAATTTTGCTGTAACAAGAAATAAGTAATGTTGGGCTCACAGACATGTATCTAAATACAGGACTGTGGGTGTGCTAAATACGGCGAAGAGCGCCGTTAGTGGCAGTAAATCGATGACGCTGTCTGGCGCGTATATTTTATAAGTCGTCTATTCAAAGATAAACCTTTGTTAACAAACACTTTACCTATAAAATAGTCTATCTTTGTTGTATTGTACAATAAAAGATTAATAACATATTGATCACATACAGGACATAATTAATCTCGAGGCAAAATTATCATATCCACTATTTCATTTTAATGAACCATAATTATTAGAATACAGGAGAATAATAATATATTCTTTATTGTACCCAAATGTAGAACACAAAATAAAAACATCCTATTTTGTATGACACAAAAGGCAAACTTATAGCTAAAACAGCAATTTCTTCCTATTAGGATTCTCCTATTATTATTATTATTACAACCTGTGTTACTCCCAAAGTTACAGTTTCTACAAAATTTCTTTTATTTCGACTTCCTATAAGAGCTAACAAAATACACTCATATAATTTGAACAATAAAGATAATTAAAAAAAATTGTAAACATATAAAATGTTTAATATTATTAGAGTATTACAAAAAAAATATTCATTGCCTTCTTAGAATATTTAATGTTTACTTTCCTGTAGGAAGTTGGTTAATAAAATGAATACAATTGTATTTCTAAAAAATATAAATATTCTTGATTAATGTCCATTTCACTTTGAGATAATATTTAATAGTATGAAATTATTCATAAATGTTTTTGAAATGCAGGAGCATCTATGCTATTACTAAAAATAGAAATGACATGTTCATAACTTAAATTTGAGAAAGACTGGATTCTCTAATTAAGTATTTTTAATTGTTACTGAATACAAAAATATTTTAATGGATGTTCGCACACAATATAATACTGGATTTGTGAAATATACTAAATAATGATATGATAACTGGGCCTAAGACATCCTTTCAGAAGACCGGTTCCGAGCCCAGAAGTGAGCCAAAATGAACCAAACAAATAAGACAATTCATTTACAAATAATAATATAGCTATGATAAGGACCACTTTCACTACTCACTATCACATAAATTGCATGCCTCCAAATGAACCCCACAATATGAATCTTATAATTCTCAAAAATTTAAAAAGCATTGAGTTAAATTAATAAAAGATTTACCTCATAATAAATGTACAATTTGCTTAACAAGGAAATTGCAATAGCTCAAAAAAATGGTATAATGATCAATATCAAATGTTTTACACATCAAATAGAATGCTATGTTAAATATTTCCTTATAAAAAGTTCAAGAGGTGATATAATGCAATATTTTCTAGACATTTTTTACACCTATTAAAAATACATCACATCAATTTGAAGATTTTTTTAAAATCAAAAGACCACTTTTTTCGCAATTCAAATTAGGAGCGCTCAGCCATTTTCATTTAAAAAGATGCGTACTGGTCGAGATTACCTTCCACAAGCCGTAAGGAATAATTAAAAAAATGATCTAAACACAAACCTTAACACAAGCGAGGTGATAAGCAACAATCTCATCTAGAGGTGTTGAACAGTTCATATACGACACAAACTCCGCGAAATTGGTCTCGATGAGCGCCGCGGTGTCATTGGACACAAGGTTCTTGCTCGTATGCTCATCCTTCAAAGACAGAAGACGAGCTAGACCCTCACCTTGACCGGATCTGAACATGCGTTGTACGCTCTGTATGTATTGATTCAGTGTAATGCCCGCCATAATTTACAACGTACTCTGTTACTCAAGTGTCGACAATCGATATTGCATCGCACCTGTGATATATTATTCTATTAGGGATACAAGATGAGGGAGGCGGCAGTAAAAGGGGATGAGGACGAGGTGTACCTCTTTCAAATTAATTGACAGTGACGATGACAAAATAGCTAATTTAAAATTTGACGACGTCAATGTGACGTCTTGGATTGCCAGATCGAAAGTTTTCTAGAATTTTTCTTTGATTTTCAAATATAATATTATTTCTGTCCGCCAGTTCACATGTCGGCCCGATAGTGTTACTGAATGCTAATACCGGATTTGGATTGATAAACCCGGATACGGATAACAAATATCGGATGGTGAATAATAAAACCGGTCATCGAATAATAGATTCTGTATTTCATATGAACAATATTGAATATGTCTAACATTTAAATGAATAAAAGTATGAATATATGAGAAGGCTTAATATATATGTCGCAGGCAGTTGAGAATATAATTCGATATTAAATGGGTTTCTGTTCAAAACATTGTAATTAGATTATAGTTTTTAAATAAAGAACACTGTATTAACTTTACGATAATTTCTGAACGAATATTTGATTTAATCTTAATAATTCAAATTTGGAACTGTATCGAGTAAACACTTGACGAACGCCATTGAACAGAGCTGTTTGGCGGGAATTAGGGGCGTGGTCTACCCCTATATAAGAGCTCATCCTGGCTGATGCAGGCAGTCTATCTTCGGATAAGACTCATGAAAGAGCTCTGCTCCCAACAGAACTGTTGGTTTACCTGGTACAGTCTAGCACTGTATATTGCATAAGCGGAATCGCTAGCGCGATACCCTATGCTTTAGCTGTATTGCCTGAACAAGGCGATACGCTATTTGGGTGGACGTGTGGCCACTATACGAACACATAGAGCTGAGGCTCTGTTCGTCTCCATTCGGGTGGTTGTGTAACCACTATACGAACATAGAGCTAAGGCTCTGTTCGTCACTATTCGGGTGGCTGTGAAGCCACTATACGAACATAGAGCTAAGGCTCTGTTCGTCACTATTCGGGTGGTTGTGTAACCACTATACGAACATAGAGCTAAGACTCTGTTCGTCACTATTCGGGTGGCTGTGTTGCCACTATACGAACGTAGAACTAAGGTTCTGTTCGTCATTATTCAGGTGGTAGTGTTGCCATTATATTAACGTAGAATTAAGATTCTGTTCGTAACTATTTTAACTTTGTTTTACTATTTGTACACCTGTTATTATATTGAGTGTTGTCCTATCCTGTAAGATTAGTGTGTAAATAAACCTTTTGATTATTATTTATGGCTATTTAATCCCTGCAATATGGGACTTCCTAATCCTGACATACCTTCCTTGGCTCCAGATCCTACATATACATAACTTAGCAGAATACGCAACTTTTACACATTTAGGAATGAATACCGGTTATCGGATAATGAAACCGGTTATGGCGGATATTATAATGAGGATATTATTTTTCCATATTTAACACTTTAATTAAATTGTTAAATCTATCGCGCCAGTTCAAGTCAAAAAATTAATCCGTTTTAAAATATCTATATTTCATTTTTTTGTTGAGCGAAAATTCGTGCATTTCCGTTACATTCTAACGTCAACAAAAAACTGAATTTGACATTAGAAGTTTTTGACATTTTGATTTTGACATTGATAAGTATAGGTTTTCGGCTTCGCGTAAGTTAATGCGTGTGTTCTTTATTTTTAATATAAATTAAATTCTGTTCAACAATGGAAGAAAACGTAGCGTTAGATGCAACTAAACAAAAGCAATTTGTTAAATCTATAAAAGGCATCAAAAAGCTGTTAAAGGTAATGCATATTACAGCATTAATACCCTAGTTTTAGGTTATGTCGCATGTTATTTATGTTACATGTAAGGTGTATGTAGTATTTCATAAATAATGCTGGCTATAGTGTCTTTACCTGGTCAAATGCAATGTCCCTTAAACTTGTCCCATAAGCTCTTTTACATGAAAAACTACTAGATATATGTAAGTTTTGTTACAGTTGTTGCACTCTTAATTTGTATTTGGCATTGATTTGTAGGGTAAGGATCCATCAGGAATTTTAAAAAAGAAAGAAAGGAATGTTAAAATTGGGAAAGTCAGGAAGCCAAGACAAAAGAAACGAGGATTGGTGTATTTGTCACATATTCCCCATGGATTCTATGAGGTTTGTATTTTTATACTAAGCTTAATTAAATTAACATGTGAGGCTTTTTAACAGCGTGCAAAAAAATACTGTTGAATAAAGTCAGATTTTGACCTGCCCTGTGGTATTGTAAATGTTAATAAACAATGATCACTACTTTCCGCCAGGTAGTTTACCTGTCCTATAGTTATTTATTACATTTAACAAAATATAATGAATGTCAAATTACTAATATGTTATTTATACGTATGTGACTATTCAAAGTCACTAATAAAAATTGGTTTTTCGCTAAAAGAGGTAGGAAGCTTGTGGTACTCAATTAAAAAGTTAATTTTAGCAACTTAAAAACTTTTCGCTGATCAAAATGAAATATTATTTGTAAAATTATTTTAATGAAGTTTCATTGAGATTATGTAAACAATAACTTATCGAAAAATAATGCAACTTTTTAAAATATACTGTTTATTATTTACAGCATCAAATGACAGAATACTTCAAGCAGTTTGGTGTTGTTACCAATGCAAGGGTTATACGGTCCAAGCATACTGGCATGTCTAAAGGGCATGCATTCGTGGAATTTAGAGACCCGAATGTGGCAGAAATCGTGGCCGAGACTATGAATAATTACCTCATGGGAAAGAGGTTAATAAAAGGTACCAACAATAATTTACTTTATTCCATGGAACTGCAATATTTACAACTGAAAAGCTAGCTTTTGTTTAGGTTTATAGCTTGTATTCAACGAGCTTTAGGAAAAAAGATGTCTCAATTTTTAATACCGTCTTTAAGGAATTTGTAATGTACAAGTATAATAATCTATTGTTTTATTTTTCAATTAGTTTCATCATGTAAAATAAACTAATTTCTGCAAAAGATTTTTACATGTTGTCTCCTCACAATGAAATAAATAATTGTGTAATAAAATGTTAAATTTTCTTTGTAGCTGCTGTAGTGCCTCTAGAGAAGCAAAAACGTTTAGCTAAAAGGAAACACTGGAATGCTCAGAAAAATCCTGGAAATGACTTAAGACAGAAGATGAAAAAGGTAATGGTCAACCTGTGATCACATAGCTTTAGAAACAGTGAAATTAAATTTGTTATTTATACATACTAAATGAGTAGTATTTCCTCAAAATTTAATATAAAGTTATTAAAATTCTGATATTTTTTAGGCTCACAATGCGGTGAAAGATGAAAATGAAGAACTGAAGAATGCCAGAAGATTACTGTCAAAGTAAATATCATTGTAATATTTTTATCTGTCTGTGATCATTATTAAATAAATAAAGAGTATAATAATTTTCATGTTGATATTTTACAGTTTAAATAAAACAAAACGGAAGCTACGTGAACTTGATGTAGATTACGACTTTTTCACACCAGTCGACATCCCAGAGCCTTTACTTAATCTAGTTGAAGTTAAAAAAGAAGAAGATGTTAAAACTGAAACAGACTTGATTAAGAAGGAGAAAAAACCAAACAAAGTGAAAGCAGAAGAAATAGCACAGGATGAAAAGAAATCTAAGAAGAACAAGAAAAAAAAGTCAACTGAGATTGAAGTTAAGGATGAGGAATCAAAACTTCCAAAGCAAATGGAAATTCCTGCTAACAAAAAATCTAAGACACAACAGAAATCAAAAGAAACAAACCAGTCAAACGAAAAAAGTAACTTAAAAGCATCTAATACAGGTACTGAAAAAGTTGCTAAAGTTGACAAAAATGTAACTAAACAGACGAAAGACTTAGATAAGGTGACAAAAGATAATGCTAAAGTAAGTAAGATTCAAGAACAAAAACAACAAAAGTTTAAAGATGCAGGGGTTAAACCACCAGAAGATTTTATACAGATACAAAAGGATTCTGGTGATGAAAGTGATAGTTCAGTTGATTTTGATTCTGATGAATATGAAAAAGCTATTGAACAAGACTCTGATGTACAATCAAATGATGAGAGTGATGAAACTGATGAAGATTTAGATGAAGATATTACTAGTGAGGAAGATGAAAGGTTTGTACGAAAATATCTCATATTGTTGTTGTTAATATATCCCATTTATACATACAAATAGAATGTTAATGTATTTTAAAGTAGCATGTAGATCTGATTTTTAATAGTAATGTCAAAAATGAATGTACTAATTATGGACCACTGCCTCTGAAAAAGTAGTTTGTCTGTCTCATCAAACCAAAAAACAGCAATACTTAACTCTCGTTTTGAGGTAAAAACAGGTGTAGTGGCGATCCAGTTAAGTTACAAGGAGTTTTACGAGCTAGTATAAATAATGAGTTTTCAAAAAACCTGAATAATCCTTTATCGTAATAATATAGTAATCATCTAAATAATTATATATTTCAGCGCTGAAGATGAGCCACCAACACCACCCAAGAAGGCAAAGGGTCCCAAACCTCAAATTGTATCAGTGACTCAGTCTAAGAAACAGGGTCAGAAACCAAATGCTAACAAACCTGCAACCCAACCAATAAAGAAAATAAACCCAAGTAAGTTAACCAATGTTAAAGAGAGGGAATAACCTAGTGAATTTGAATTGTATGTGTCTGAGGGGGAAGCATATTTTATATAATTCAATCTTAGTCAATCTAGCTTGGTAATGATAAAATACGTATCAGTATTGATTATATAAAAAAAAAAAACTTATTGTCCCTACATATAAAAAAATCTTGTAGAATTTACTGAGTGTTATGCTTTTACTAATTATGATTTTTTTTTTATTTCAGAAGAGGCGATAAAAGGTACTAAAAAACCGAAGTTTGAGAAGAAAGCAAATAAGAAAACATTAAACAAAGTAATTAAAAAGAAGAAATAAAGTGTATTGTGATTTATATGTGTTTATTTTTTGTAACTGTTTGGACATTTGCAATTAAGTAATATGATTTTGTAAGTGATCACACATGTAAATTATAATAAAATATTACTATCACATACGAAAAATTTATTAAATGGATACACTATAAAAATACAGAAAAATATCAAGAAATATAGCTTACACCAAAATGGTGGGGATCACAATAAAATTTTATTCTACGTCTTACAACAATTAAACTTGTTCTACCGCGAATAGATAAGCTATGAACCATTTTAGTTTGTATGTTGAATAAAGCAGACTTGTATGATTCCATGAACATTGGAGCGATAACTCGTTTTAGTAGACTTCTTATGTAACATAAATTTTATTCTTTATATTTAAATTAGGAAGACTTAAACTAAATGCCACATAAAGAACATTGTGCATAAAAAGTAATTCATTCTTGAATCCTCGTTTTCAGTTACAGTCTTAAATTTTGTAATCAATCTTAAGGACAATGATATAAGAGCTTGTAATACGAGGGTGCGTTTTTAAGTCCGCGGAATGGCAGGGTTGGAGGGGGGATAGCGGGCTCGTTAAGGGCGGTACGTGTTAAGTGACTCATAAATAGTATAAATATAAAGTTTTATCACAATTGCATCATTAGTTTTAAAACTATCGACAATTAAACAACTCAATCCGGAAGAAAATTGGAAGTATGGAGAAAATCGAGCATCGCGCCGTTTTAAAGTTCCTTACCAAGCAAGGAAAGTCTGTGCAAATCATAATTGAAGAGATGTCATCGGTTAACGGGGACTCTTGCCCTGGAAAAACGATGGTTTACAAGTGGAACAACCTTTTTAAGCAAGGCAGGGATTCACTTGAAGACGACCCACGACCAGGACGGTCTGTTGAGGTGACCATTCCGGAAACGATAGCGGAAGTCGAAAAATTAGTACTGGAAGATGCTCGGCTAAAGAAGAAACAGCTTGCAGAAATGGTTGGAGTATCGGATACAACCATTTTTAAAATTCTGCATGACCATCTTGGCATGACTAAGGTCAGCGCGCGGTGGGTGCCGAGAATGCTCACGCCGCCTCAGAAACAACAGCGCGTTGAATGTTCCCGTGCGTTTTTGAACTTCTGTGGAGAAGATAAGGATATTGTACTGAATCGAATTGTTACTGGAGATGAAACTTGGGTTCACCATTATGAACCTGAGTCTAAACAAGACTCCATGCAGTGGCATAAAAAGGGTACAGCACCTCCTAAAAAGTTTAAGGTGTCACAATCGGCCGGCAAACTCATGGCGACAGTCTTTTGGGATGCAGAAGGAATTTTGTTAATAGATTACAAAGATAAAGGTGTCTCTATAACCGGAGAATATTACGCAACAATCTTGGAGCGGTTAAAAGAAGCCATCAAAGAAAAAAGACGAGGAAAATTATCCAGAGGTGTCCTGCTGTTGCACGACAATGCGCCCGTACACAAGAGCCGTATTGCACTGGCTGCCCTGCATAAGGTGGGCTTTGATATTTTAAATCACCCACCCTATAGTCCAGACCTGGCTCCCAGCGATTATTATCTCTTTCCAAAAATGAAAAAAGAGCTTCGTGGAAAGAAATTTTCTACAGACGAAGAAGTAAAGGACGCAATTTCCTCGTATTTTTCCGACAAGGAAAAAAAAAATTTTATGAGGGTTTAAATAAGTTAATACAAAGATCTGAAAAATGCATTCGTCTTGCAGGAGAATATGTAGAAAAAGAAAAATAATTTTGACATTTTATTTTCGCTCCTTGTCCCTCATTCCGCGAACTTAAAAACGTACCCTCGTATTAACATAAAACAACACAAAATTAATGTAGCTTTTTCTTACTATGATACATTACATTTATGATTTCTTACAATTCTTGTGGTAACACAGTGAAACAAGTTCTTTATTTTGTACAATTTATGTATTATGTACCTAAAACCTAAAATGTCTTTTCTAAACTTCTTGAAATATTAGTAAATCTATAACTATAAAGTTGAAGTTTGCTATATAACTTAATAATAAATCTTTTGTTTCAGTATAGAACCAATAATTGCCAAACCCAAAAAGTGGTAAAATCTATTAAACTATTATTTTAAAATACTAAAATGTTAAAATACTTTCAAGATTCTCTAAATTGTTCTAACAAACATTTTAATTAGCAAGAAAAATGGGACGATGAAGACAGGCAGGTATCAATATATCCTAAATTCTTGATAATCGGCGCGCGGTTGCTTTGTAAATTCATATTAACAAAATACGTAGCAGATGCAGTATTTTTCTTTAATCTCTCGTAAAACTGAACTGATAATTCATTTTCGAATTACGAAAACTATACTATAAGAGCATGATCACAGACCTGTGAGTTGGTCTGTGTTTCAATGGGCCAAATATTTGACGAGACCAGATACAGTCAAAATTGATCATGTGTTTGTACTTATAAAGCAACGGGCGACTGACGAAATCAGAGGATACTTAAATTCTTTTAACGTTACTCCTACTGACTCCGATACGCATACGAGGTAGTCTACCCTAGCTATAAATATAATGAAAAAGTATAAGAAAAATCCCTACAAATATACAGATAAAACTACAATACCTACAAAATGCAAATTTTATTAAAATAGATATTTAAGAAAATACACATTAGGTACCTCACATTTTACGCGAAAGTTATAGATAAAAATGAATTCAATTTTAAAAAGTGTCTTATTCTAAATAAAAAATAATATTTAATACCTACATTAGTGTTATTAATATCAAGTTGTTAACAAAAAATAAAAATATTGGCCATAATATCATGTGTTATTGCATTTATTAACAGTCTATCAAGTTATTGTGGTAAATTTACAAAAGCAGCTACAGATTCAATCATCATTGCATGACACTTTTTAACAGATTAAATTGGATTATTTAATTAGACTAAAATGTGTTACGCATTCTAGGGCGAAATTATATCTCTTTGCTTTATGAAATATTATTTTCATATTTGCATCAATTCAGTCTAAATAAACTTGTTTTGTAACAAAAACTGTATAGATGGCGCTTACTGTACATGCAAAAATGATTACTTCGGAAATCTTCATATCAGTCAACAAGAAACACTTTTTGACAGGTTATAATAAATTCAGAATGAGAAATTATACTTGCTGCGGAACATTCAAAATGAAAATGAAGTAATTATTGTACATTTGGATAGAATATTAACCTATTCTTCTCCTTAACCTTATTATCTCTAAACTCCATCATGCTATTCCCTATTGACATAGCGTGGAAGAATGTTTGTTGCTTTTTTATCGGTCATTTGAGTGTATGTCTTTCAATGACGGAAAGGTCATTTAACAAATCTACCACCAGCATTATTTATCTTATAAATTACTCTGCATCATCGTCCAATCTCACTACAACTGGTCGTTCATCTTCCTCATCTGCATCCAATCCAGTGAAATCCCACTGAAGCTTCTCTGTCAAATTCTCCTTGAACCTCTCAATCATTGTTAATAATCTTCCATCAACTTTGCTCATATAAGCTGTACGGAAAAATTCCCTGAGTTTCTTGTACACTAGATTTTTATTCATCACAATATCAGCTAAGAAATCCTCCGGCATTTCCTCTATTTGGATCTCAATAGTTCTGATGAAGTGGAAGAATAAACTTCTATACTTATGGATGGCGTCGTCGCAAGAGCACAGCAGGATCACTAATTCCTTCCAATGCTCGAAAGCGTCCAGGGAATGTCCTATCAGGAAGCACAAATACGAGAACTGCAACTCGCCTATGATGTGCAGAGGCCTGTAATAGGATTTATTAAATAAATTAAGATAATGAAGAAAGTAAAAAATATATACATTTATACAAAAGTGGAGTAGATTATAACCTGAATATAGAAATGATGCAACACATTGGGATGTTATCAAAATAATAATCCACTTATGCAACTGTAACTAAGAAGTGGATTTTCAAAAGAACCTGAATTGAATTGAATTGTATTCGAGCACTCGCAAACTTTGTTGTATGTATTATAATATTATTAAAGCTATATAACTATATGTAATAGATATGTCGTTTTACGCATCGTGTCGATATTGATAGCAATACTATTTGGCGCGCTAACGCACCACCGCGTCTGCTCGGACCACGATCGCACACAGACTGACTCACTGCTGGCACTCACCCTGTGACGGTACTGACTTATGCGATCGAGAAAATTACCCACATACACTACATCACACACTGTCACATTAAAGGTAATTTTTGGAAACTTACTCTTCCTGTTGTTCTATCATAAGTTCTAGAGTGTAAGATTGATCCAGGTAATGTTTCGTGATTTCTTCTGGCGTAGAGCCTGGCGGATACTTATCCCGTGGTATCTCTGTGAACCTCAATGCTGTGCCTGAAAAAAAGCAAAAAATCACTATCTATAAATTTCTTACACTCAATATAATACCAATTTTGGCCATCGCGCATTATCTAGCAGCTGCTATAACGTAATGAAGCTATGAATGTGTAATTGTAGATTACACATATTGCTTTGTGAATAGTGAATAGAAATTATCTTATTCTATGCTCATGTGATTGAAAACAAGTTGTGTCATCAAAATATGTGTGTCATCAAAATTTGCCTGTTTCTACGACATCAAAAAAACTTTTGTTCCTTTAAAGAATGTAGCATACAAAAATATTTTTATATGAAATCACATTACAAAATACATATAACAATTCTTACTTAAAACTACACTGTGAAAGGGTATGCAAGTTAATAAATTTAAGTTCTACTAATTAAATCAGAATTCTAGTTTCAAATTACCTGGTGCCGGCTTCAAGTCTGGCAACATTGCATCCTCTCTCTCTTGTGCTGTTGCTCGCTTTGCCCTCTTTGCTGTACTTTGTCCAGCTTCATTACTGTTCTCAGTATTAATATCGTCTGCAGACTCCTGATCCATCGAGCCCTCTGGAGACTTAACACCCCGAGGCCTGTCTTTATCTGACGTTGACAAGAGTTCCACTGAAGCTCTGATTATGCCACTTTCGGGAGATAATTTTGCTGCTAATTCAGCTGTAATGTTATAAATGATTAATTAAAATCTATACTTTCAAACAACTATAATATACTAAACAGGAGGAATAAATTGTCACTGATTATTTATCTATACTTTTAATATATCAGTGATGGATTGCAGACCAAAAGTTTCAGAGATATTCATTTTGGCACTGCAATTATCACTGGTCTGTCCATATCTGGGTCTGTCCATATCCTGACAGACATGAATCTCTAAATTATGAATTTACTGTTATTTTTGTTGCACACCTATATAAAGTGCCATTATATACCTACCTGAAGATTCCATTGTAAGTATATAATTAACTGAGTCCTATTACTGTACCTGTGATTTGTGAGGTGAGAAGCTTCCACTTTAACCATATTTCATATGGATAAGGTCCCAGGTGCCTGTCCAGGTTATACAAGTTGTCTTTGAGCCGCTGAATGCTCTCTTCACTAACTTCCTCTCTGCTCATGTCATCCTTATCTTTATCCCACATTTTAACAAGAAATTCCTTTTTTTGGAAATAATGCATTATTCCGGATCTGTTTCAAAATTAACAAGATTATTTTTGTATAAACATCTTCAAGAAATTTATGCTTAGCATTGTTTATCTAATTCATAGCATACTGATATTTAAAAATAGTAAATAAATTATATAATAGAAAGTAAATGAAATATTGTTGGTAAAACTAAAGCTGTTGTGTTTACTTTGAAGGATGTGGTTTATGGAGACATTACACATTACATCATCGTTCGCAGGGTGGCATCTGTGAAGGGTCTCCAAGATATCCGATAGATCCAATTAATTAGAATTGGATCTTTATGAGGATGAGGATTAAATATCCAGGTCTATGGTTGAGTGTGACAATATATCATCAGCTGAATTACTTACTTGTTTAATTCAATTTCAATAATTACAAATACATGAGCAAAATGAGACCAATGAACAACTGTGTCATGATGGCTAATATGATCATTACTTGATACATATTCTTGCTATGATACATGTTCAACATATGTATAAGTATTACCGAACATTAAGAGTAAAGTAAAGGGCACATTACAAAGGTATTATAAATAGACTTTAAAGGTCAGATGTTCATGAGATGAGTATAACCTTTGGTAATTAGAAAAATAATCAATAACCTCCCTAAATATAATTTGTATAAAGTTATGTAGATATATAAGCCGATGCCTAGCAGTGGGCTGGATAGAAAGTTTTTAGATAAAATTAATAAAAAGAGATTAAGGAAGTAAAGAAAAAATAAATGAAACATGCAGATTATTTAATGGTTTTCATGCAAAATTGTAAAAAAATCATTTTGAATACATATTAAAATTTATCAACTGTCCGTCATATAGTTCTGATCATGTCACATTTCTGATAGTTATAGCGGGAAAAACATAGAATATATTAATAAAAATGTAACTGAATTACCTGGGAGCTATATCACCGGTGCCTTTACTCACTGCGGAGTAGTGTATGTAATGAAGACCGGGCGGTATCATTTTTATTCCACGAAAATCCTCGTCGGTATTCCAGCATTGCATATCAATACCAAATTGCGTCT
Organism: Epargyreus clarus; assembly: GCF_041222505.1. Classification (NCBI taxonomy): domain Eukaryota; kingdom Metazoa; phylum Arthropoda; class Insecta; order Lepidoptera; family Hesperiidae; genus Epargyreus; species Epargyreus clarus. The sequence goes on along the minus strand of NW_027332227.1, from coordinate 12,942,560 downwards.
CTTGGGGCACTCCGAGGAACACGAACGTTCCTCCCTCCACGAGGAGCTTTTTAGCCGTCTCCTGATCCATTTTACACTGGCAGTTTTGCCGCCAGTCAATAAATTGTGATAAAAATAGGCACAACAAATCAATATGTTTACATCTCTCAGGATCACGTTGACAACTTGACGTATTGTGACATAATGAAATGACATTTTTTTGTGTGATATCACGTTCCGTTGCAAGCACATAAATTGACAAAAGATGTTATTAAACTTTGCGTGCGAGAATTTAAGTTATGAGTTATGACGACTTGCTTTATAACGGTCATTCGTAAGATTTAGTATAATTGGAGTTTAATGTTTACTTTTGTGGTTATAAGTTTTTATAGGATTCTGGAGCATATATAGCTTGTTTCTTTATATTTAAATACATATTGATTTCACTGATTCTTCATGCAGCGTTTAACAGATACATTTTTGAACTACCGGTTTATTTAAATGGAAGACTATGTACTTATGTAATAATAATAAGTCATCTATTATAACGCAAAATAAAAATATAGTACAAATGAATGAAATTTTTGTCCTGCAACTTCGCCTTTAAAATTGAATGGAGGTTCGGAAATGTGAACAAGTGTACAGCATACTTTAATACCCAGGCAGTTAAGGTTTATTTACTTTGGCTGAATTTAGGGACTTTCAATATCTTGTACATATTTGAGTGAATATGATATCTTTCTTTTATTTGATCAAATCTTTAAATGTATCTAATATATGTAATATAAAATATTACTAATATTATAAATCTGAAAGTAACTCTGTCTGTCTGTCTGCCTGTCTGGTTGTCTTTTCTTCACGCCTAAATCATTGGTCTGATTTTAATGAAATTTTGTACAAAGATAGTCTGAGACCCGAGAAAGGACATAGGATAGTTTTTATCCCGGAAATCCCACGGGAACTAAGGATGGCGATCTAAGATCGATTAATCGGAGGATCGATCTTTTGGACCAAAAAGTCGATTAACGATTAAATAAGGATAACGTAAACTATGCATTTGATCAAGTGATGATCTTTAGCAAAGTTGGTGTCCATGAGCCCACGAAGGTTTCAGAGTTGGTACGACCAATTTTCGCCAGATGGCGCCAGTGTCGTTCCAATGAAGGTAAGAATTTTCAGTCTGATGTATGTTAGTATGTCATATTATTTTGACGTGACAACGTCTTAAATTAGGTTGCGGCTGGGAGTCACTTATGAAAAAGTGTAACGCCCGGTAACGTTACGATGAGTCACCGAACGAGAGAGAGGCCCGCCGAATGCCTTGCGTCTCTCTCCCACTCAACTATGATCGGTCTGCCGCGCGCGCAGCACTAGAGAATTAGGCGCATTGAATCGGCGCATGCTTGTGTCTCTGTCTTTGTCTTTCTCGAACGTTCTTGGCGTTGGAAAAACAAGAAAGCGTCACAATACAAGTTCACACGTGTGGTGAGAAAAAGACGTTGTCACGTAAAATCTTCGCCCGTAAAACCGACTTTACAGGCAACCATTTTATTATTTATTCTTTTAAACGCGGGCGAAGCCGCGGGCAAAAACTAGTATAAAATATTTTTTCTATGCCAAAAGACCATTTATACATCCACTGCATTTCGACCACCTACATGTAGTACCCATGAGGACTCACACTCATTAGTACCCATGAGTAACACACTCATTGATTCTATTTGGAGTTAATAACAGATGTCAATGGGCTGCAGTGATCACTCATCGTCACGTAAACTCCTTGATTGCTCACGTTATTTCAATTTCATAATACAAACCTCAACTATCACTACATTTATACTTGTTTACAAGTATTTAGTTAATAGTACAAAATGTTCTATAATCAAAGAAAGACACTAATGATAAAACTTCTAATTTAATTAAGTACCAACTTCAGGTAGGTCACCTAAATAGAGGCAGAGCACAGCCGTGCTCATAAAAACGAAGCCTTAGTCTTAGTAATTAATTAATCCACGAAACTACGGGTTAGCACAACAAACAAAATAAGGAACCCTAAAAATATCGTCGATCTAAAGGTCTGTTTGTTTTGCACTCGTGATTCCGTCAGACGAACGAACACATTCGCTGGAATACTACGTTCTGCGAAATTCCCACCAAAAAATCGTCTGGGAATTTCGAATTCCCGTCGAGTGGTTAACACAGAGCCTGCCGTTAAGCGCACCTGAATTTTTGTTTTAGTGCAGATTTTTTTTGCCTAATTATTTTTCAACAGGTGACGAATTCAGCGTCTCGAGCACCACTATGGCGACGGCACTACCAATCAGAAAAGCGCTTTAGTTTAGCTGTTGGTTGCAATTAGTGGATTTTGATCTCAATCAAATCAGCTAAGTGTGCGCTTATTTTGTGTCTATGTGCACGCAGACACATTTATTTTGTAACTGAAATGACGTACGCCGTAGTAGGTACCTGAGTGCTTCTCACTAAAAAGCTGTTGGGCTGCGGAATTTTTTCCATCATTAAAATTTATTTTTAAATGAACTGTGTACATTTTTTAAGTTTAAAATTTGTCTTATTTTCATTAATAATTATAATTATACTGTTACCTTTGGCTCTTTTAAAGCTACGATTGTTTAAGGTGTAGATGTAGTGGGGCGAACCATGCACTAGCTCGTAGATTTTTTTGCACTACCGCGACGTTCGTTTAGTCTATATTTAATTTACAAACAAACACATTCTTGTTCTTTATAAATTATTATCCATAGGCATGATTTCCCGTCTCACTTTATCTCGCTGCAAACTCTCTTGCAAATCGCGTTTGTGATAAAGGCCCTAGGGCATCTTGACTACCTAAACCTAGCCATCTACTTAGTGTCTGCATATGACAAAAACTCACCAATAAAAGCTATCTAACAATCGCTTCAAATATGCGACTGAATTAAACACACCACTTTCGAAATTAAAAATCGGACTAAAGCATTGCATCTCGAATTTCTCTTTTTGTTGTCAGTTTTGTCGCACATGATCACGTATCACACATGAGCGAAGGGATCCGATATTTCGATTTTTGATATCGCTGACGAATAGAGTCGTAGTATTCGCCAGGGAAATTAGGATGTAAATTTCCATTCGCCCGCGAACCTGTATTCAGGGATTCTTTGTTTTCATCTCAAATTTAAGGATGCGAAGTCCCGAGAGGCGCGTGTAGCCGTCGGTTACATTCGAAATATTGTTTGAAAAGGTCGCATTCAGCGACAAAGATGTTTTCTATCAGAGTTATCAACGCGAAATATGTAGGTATCGAAAAAAAAAACGATTTTTGATAAACGTATCTATGACATGTGTTGTTCCATGCCGTGCACCTTTGTACCTACTTTCTCTATGTCGCGCAACGTATGGATCATAGCTACATATTTCATACAAATAGATTGAATGTATTGTTACCCAGTTTCGAAATATGATGTGTGATTCCCCTTCCTTTCAATAATGATGTACCTACCTAAGTACATATGTTGTAAGGTTATATTTATTAAATTTTAAATGGGGCTCTAAATATTTTCCTGGATTGATTAACTCTTGGAGATTCTCTACTATAAAAAGGGCATCAGACTTTTGGGGATTAATCAAAAACAGCCAGAGTACCTTTCTAAAAAGTAAAATATTGTCTGGAAAATTCCCCGGCCAAAGAACCGTTAAAAGTGTTTAGAAATTTGGTAGGTATTGATCGAATAATCCATGAGTTTCAAAATCAGTTAATGAAAAAATACTATGAAATTATACTAGTACTTATTTATGTGTTAATAAGTAATAGGGGTATTGCTGACCAGACATTGGCAAAACTAATAGACACTTAGGCTATGAAGACGCTGACATAAACTAGTTGCGCCAGCACTAGGAAAGTTGGGGTAACTTTTAATAGTGTTCTCGTCTCTAGAGGAGACAATGTCCAAGTATACGTTATGAACTATTTATACTGTGTTATAGAGGCGAGACGGTTATAGTATTAAGATATGCGTAGCGTGGTGTGAATGTGGTAGGAGGGTCAGGGAATGCAGGAAACAGATCGCGGCGTCTTGCGAATTTAGACATACAATCGCCAACACTTTCTTGTGAGAAAACACTTTGATCATCCAGCGGGCTTCTAAGGGTTTATCAGTATGTAAGTTCCCTAACGAAAATACTTATATCAAATGGAATGAATCAGGGTCTTTTTATAGTTTTAATGTTAGATATGGTCCTCCAAAGGTACCATTGAAAGAAAACCGTGGACTGATCATTCCATTAATATAAAAATGCAACTTACATTTAAATGTTTAGATTAACGTGGAAATTTAACGCAATTTTAATGGGAAAGCTGCCGAATAAACGCCGACCGAAAAAAAACAAAGCTAGCCAACTCTTTACCGACTATTTTTAAAGCTAATACACTCAGCGATTTATTTAGTGTCTCAAACTGCGTTGCACTGTTACCTCGGAGTGTCGAAGCCACTTGGCACGGGGATAGACACAAACTAGTTGTGTCGGCACTCTCGAAGTTTGCGTAACTTTTAATAGTGTTCGTGTCTCCTGGGACACACCATCGAAGTATATCAGCTCGGTGTTGATTATCTTTGAAGTTCGCAGACGAAAGTAATCTTAGCCGCTCTTAAGCTATGTGCTTCAGATTTGATTGATCGTAGGTCTGAATACACCGAAAATAGACATATTTCAGATAGCATGTACGATTATACCTATCCGTGCATTTATCTAAATGAAGCAGAGATTAAAAGAAGTATACTACACTAAGAAAAACTTTTAAACGACTGTGGTGTTGTGTCGCGCGTCGCTTTGAAAGATGTGCTACGCGACACATAGGTAGATACTTATCCGAGGCATTCCAACTTAGTTGTCAGGGTAACAACGCATCTGTAGCCAATGTCAGGTATCCAAGTATATCCATGGACAGCCACATACAGCTACTCGCAAGAAAACAAAAAACTGAGGATACGCGGGTTGCAGATCGTGGGTCATGCTCATGGTCATGTTCATGAGCCTACATGTCGATGAGGAACAGAAGCTGTGAAGTAAATATAAAATATTGAGAATTATTAGGTACGTACCATACATGCCCCTTCTCCTGGGCAACCGTAGGTACATTCTTCCAAATGGATGCACGTATGTAGACTATATGATAGGTCCCCTAAGAAGCAAACTCTATCACGCTTCTTTAGTATGGCTTAGTGGAAGTTTTTACTTTCAGCAATATAACTTTTTACTTTTTACCCGACTGCCAAGGAAGGGTTATGTTTTTCGCGCGTATCTTGTATGTTTGTCTTTCTTTATTTGATCCGATCTAACAAACGGCTGGATGAATTTCGACAATTAATGTGTCATTATATTCGTATCAATGACCCGAGTGTCCTTAGATAGGTGTTAGAAGAAAAAAATCAAAATGGCGGATTTTTGGCGCGAAATACGAACATATTTAAAAAAAAATGTTACCCGAACTTATCGAGTAGGGTATCAAATGAAAGTAAATTAAACGGAGATTATAAAAACATATTTGTATATATATAAAATAGCAAGGTGACTGACTGACTGACAAACTAAATGACTTTTTCGTTTTTCAGAAATCAACGTACAGCCAAAACCGCTCAATTTAGAGTTCTGAAATTTTTCACATAGATTCGGTATATAGCGTGAATAAGTACTAAGAAAGGCCTTTTGGAAATTCTACCCCTAAAAGGGTAAAATAAGGTATGTCAGTTTTTTTGAAATCCTTTATTTTTGAAGCAACTGATATAAAATTTCGTATTTGGCTTTCTGGATAGGAACAAGTACACACTTATTTATCCCCTTCCGAAAAATCAACCCCGTAGAGGGTAAAATAAGGGTTAAAAGTTCATTTGACCATCAGTCAATTTTGAAGCAAACACTATGAAATTTTGTATCTGGCTTGATGGATAAAAATAAAGAAATTCTATCCCTAACGAGGCAAAATAATGACTGGAACTTTGTATTACTTTAGGTAAATATTTTATAGAGCGTAAATTGTGGACATTATGCGAGATAGTAACACATTTTAAAAAAAGTTAACCAAACCTATCGAGTAGGGTATAAAAACAAAGGAAACTAAAAGGAGATTACACATACATTATATAATATATACATGTAAAATGTACATGTATAACACGTCGAGGTGACTGTCTGACTAAATGAGTAAGTTGCTGTGCCATAGATCAACCCAAAGGGAAACCGCTGAACGCGTGCTGTAATTTTACACATAGCTTCTTTATATAGCGTAAATTAGCATTACGAGGATAAATAGGATAATATTTTTTGAACATATTTTGATTTTGAAGCAGATACCTATTCTGAAACTTTGTATTTGGCTTTCTGGATAAAAATAATGAAATGCCTATTTCACTGTTTTTGGAAATTCTACTTAGGCCTTTTTAGTGCAGTCGGGTTTTTGATTTTTTAATTAAATCACTTGTTACGACCTACTGTAACTATACAGAGACTACGGATAGGCGTAGCATGTCTTATAAAAGTTGGGATCGTAAATAAACATCTACTCGTACATATTTTCTCAGTCGCGTCGTAAAGTACCAGTCTCAACAGAGCCCTAATCCTAAACTTTGGCCTTAACTTTCCTGATACGTTTGACTGAGGTAGAAACGGGTAACAAAAAATTTACGACGGTGATGCTGGCAATTATAGAGATAAATTATATGACAATTCGGAGGAAAAAAACGTGTATTAACTATATGACAATTTGAAACTGGTATTGGCCTTCTAATTGAGTTAAATCTTTTTTGTACGTAACGTAACATATGGAATGACACTTGTAATTTTAAGTCTTTAGTTTACTACTGGTTTATAAATGTGTTACTTATAATTGACAAAATAATGACGTCAAAAGCAATATTTGTAGTACGTTGGTAGGTTGGTAAGTACCTACCTCCTACCGTAGTAACGTGAACAGTAGATGCTTGTTGATGGACAGCCGTTCACGAGAATTCCAACAAGGTTTAACGAATGCCATTCAACGATAACGATAACTGATGCACAAAAGCTCACATGTCACTAACGGACACCCTTGGAACTTTCAATATGCTGGTCAATTACATAAGAATAAGGTGGTAGAACCCTGTGTGGTTCGACTCCGGCGGCACCACCGCCACACCTATTTCTACCTAATAACAGCAGTGTAAGGCGCTGCTGTGTTCCGTTTTGAAGGGTGTGGTAAGGGAGACAGACTTTTCCGAGGCGTTCTAGCTCAGTCCTCAGGGGTACCGGTGCATCTGTGCCCTTATCATCAGGTGGACTGCATGCTCGTCTGCTACTCCTATTTTATAAAAAAAAAAAATGGCAACGGTTCAGATACAAAACCCATGCTCATTTCATATTAATCGAACATATTCTGCTACCGGATTATAGCTCTTAATGCTCACGAAATGTAAACGGCTGGATAAGATGGCGAAAGTATGATGTAATCCTTTCTCCAAGGACACTCAGACTGCGCTTCAGGTCCGAAAAGCAAAACTATAACGAAACATGTAACTGTAAACATTCTGGCCATTAGGAAAAGTCCTACTGTTGACGAGAAGCTACGAGCTACCTAGCGACAAGCAATGTTATCTCAAAATTGCTGGCTGTGTAAATTTCGGTTCCACATTCTGGGTTCGGGAAAGGATTTCCATGTAAGGTTAAACGTACATGGTGGACGTAATTTCATGGTACAAAAAATAATGATAAAAATAACATTGGTTTACATTAAGAATGCAACCGTAGAGAAGTTAAAGATAAATGTAAAACAAACTATTATTATAATACCCAAATTTATGTCCCGTGATACTATGCCCATGAGTATTATTGGTAGTATTGTGTGCTTGTGTAAACAAATCAACGTGTACTGATGAGCATCAAGGATACGTCACATGCCACGGCGATTTGAATTTCATCATAAACTAATGATTACGTAACAATTACGTAGGTATAATTTTGTCTTGTCCCTGTAGTTCTGGGACCAGAATAGGGTACGGTATCCCCTGCCTGTCGTAAGAGGCGACTAAAAGGGGCTTTCGGGGTTGCGGGCCGGCAAGAGTGGGAGTTCGATTCGCCCGGTTTGCGACCCCGGGAAGGACGGCGGTATGTGTGGTCGCATTACGTCGTATACACCAGACGGTGTGGTGATACAAACTCACCTGGGCGGAGGCCGACGGGGCGGTGCGCTGAGAGGACTCCGGTCGCGTTCCTTTGGAGATCCCGGATTTCTCTACGCAGCGCCGAGGACGGCCACCCGGGGGTTTCAGTGCGGTAAAAGCCCCACATAACCCCGTGTCGCACCCGCGGCCCCGGGTACCTTTTGAAGGTTTCTCCCTCGAAAAAAAAAAGATATAATTTTGTCCATGTCTATGATAACAAGCTTTACCAATGATCAATTTTGACCTTTAATTATTTTTTCAGCGTAAAATGAATTAAACACTATAAACTGTCTTCGTCTGTGGACAATTCGTTTACTCTTACGCAGTGTGACAAGACAAGAGTTCCAGGACATGGCATAATGTTTTATTTTTACATTTCTCCGTGTCGAGCGTGTCTTTCAGTATTTAAAGTACTGTATATAGTGTGGGTTTGTTCAAAATTTCGTCGGAACACGGACTTTTGTGAATGTGAACCTGCTAGTGAGAAGTTTTGGGAACGTTTTGTTTTGTCGCGACTTTTGTGAAGGTGTATTATGGGAGGAAATTGTATACGTTTTTACTGAAAGCATTTATTCATTTTCTGTTTGTCTATTATTTTCTAAGTTTATATATGTGAACCTACATAATTATAACATTTCCTTATAATAATATTAAGAATACACACACACAAAGAACACATCAACTTCGGTAAAATATTTCCTGACCGCTGAAGAGCGAGAACTCGCATCCATTGAAGAGATATCGGAAAGCAATCGAAGTGTTTCTCCCAACAAAAGATCTTCAGAAGTTGATTGTAACTCAGCTGAAAGCGATACACTCGATGAACCAAGCGAAAATTGATTGTCATTATTGCTCAACACCGACAAAATAAACCGTACTTTTTGTATGGAGCAGTAATTGGGATTGAACTGAAAGAATGCTCATTATTTTAAGTGTGAAAGGATTTAAATTAGATTAAACACAATTTGTATACGGTTAATCACAGAGATATTATATTGTTATGCAATTAAATGAGTAGCTACTGAAATGAGCTTGCAAGTTGTAGTGCATTTCATATTAATCAAATCAATTTTTTTTTATTCGAAATAGGTTCTTTACAGAGCACTTCTTAAATGTCAAAACAACTACCACCACTTCACAAGGTGTTTCGTTATGAAGAAGAAGCGGCGAAAGAAACTCCATAACGTATTTATCCATACCTGACATTACTTAACGTTTTGGAACTTCGTCTCTTCACTGCTGCCCAAAGACGCCTGTTAAGTGGACAAGTTAGGACGCTACATCTTAGTAACTCTGTGTTACCAGCACAGCTTGACGTTGCTGTTATAAGAAGGAGAAATTACTGTAGTAACGCCTTCTTTTTGAAAATTTTACCATCTTTCGTACATTTACCCAATCATAAAGCATTGCTAAAGAGCTTTAGTAGATTGCTTTAGTTTAAAGTTTAAAAAACACGCACGGTAATCAGTTCATCCATTAGAAGACATGACGCTATAAAGACAGCGTAGGTACTCTTGCGTGGGAGCTTAAAAATCACTATAGACGAAAAGTAAATTGCTTCGCTAACTAAATTACGTGCCCGTATCTTAGAAAGTACTCAGAGATACATCTTGTCGTATTATTACACATCGTAGTAATTAGCGTGCCATTTAAGTATAGTCAAGATTCCTCCCCCGGCGGCACTAACTAGTACATTAGGTAATTAAGAACACTTAAAGTTGCCAAAGCACTTGTCTTCTTAATGGTCTTCTCTATTCTTTAAGTGCTCTTATACTTAATTATGTTGATTGGACACAATTACTGTATAAAAGTTTCAGGAAATTAATCAGCATTTTTTGACAAGTTCAGAAGTCAAGAAACTATAATGCAATGTAAGGTAACAATACCTTTGCTCTTTGTATGAATTTTTTTTCGAAATATGTATATTCTGATCGCTATAAAACTTGATCATCAAAGTACATGGAGCTCTTATTCGTCTCATGAGTTATAGATATAAAAGTAGTTTTGTTTATCATCACTCGCATATTTAATCTTCACGAGTTTTATCCTTGACACACTTTAGTAATTAAAGTACGGATGAAGAGTTATCATCTAAGAAGTAAATGCAGGTTGGATGTCATTGTAGTTTTAACATTGAACCTTGAAGCTGAAGCGGCTGAAGCCAATTTTCATACAAAAAACGAATCTCCCAACAATACCAACGTAACCTGCTGAGGCAATTCACCGCGTTTGATATAAAACACTACGATTGTACGCAGTACAAATCCAAAACTGTATTGGAAATTGAATGTTTGTTTTGGGTCCGGCGCCGGCCGCATGCAATCCTGTGGATTGTGGACAGATTCAATTTTCTCCGCGCCGATAACAGGAACAATAACCGACTGTGCCTTTTGCGGATTGTGGAACAAGGAACGTGGATGGACTGTCCATTCTATGTAAGTATTGTAAGTTCTGTAACTGATGGGATGCGCTGTTTTCAAAGGTTAGGGTATGAATACGTTCAGGATGTGTGTGTTGAACATTGAATGTTGGTGCAACGTTAAATGTACTGTTAACTCTAACGAGTTCAGAGAAAAGTATAAGTTACCCTGTATGTGAAATTACTTCGATACCATATAATTGAGAAAAAGAAGAAGAGCTGAAGAAGTAATTCAATCTGCTTAACGATTGTCATCAACGCTGTAGTAAATAATAATTAATGTCTAATCACTCACCTTAAGAGGCTTTATTTCAGCCTCTAAGTTACCTTGCACATTTAGCACTATAATTAAAAAACTGACACTAATTATCTTATCTTTATCACATTGATCTAAATTTATAATTAACAACGTCAAAGTCCAGGAAATGAGATCGCTGAGATATTTCACGGAATTTTCATTGTCTAGAATTAAAAAGTAAATGGTTACTGAAGCCGGGTGGACAGGCCGAGCTCTTAGCAAGTTTTAATTACTTTACGTCTGAGTCTCCAGACGCCTTAAGGTAAGATCCTGTCTGCGCGTTCCTTGAGATTCTACGTGCACGTCTACATATCTTTTGTTTTGTTGAGAATGCTCAGCATTACTTTAAAAGTAGGAATAAAAATATGCACTTTTTGTTAGGTAAAGCCTGGTCTCTATATAAATTTAATATATGGGTCATTTCGGATGTAATGTCAAAATGGATTAATTTTAATAGCACTTTATACTTGATACGTATGTAATAGACAAAGTCTTTTTGATTATTGATATATTGAACCACGGGACTGCTATTGAAAATCTAATTTTTATTCTGTTACGTTTTAGATTTCACGTCCATATTGTTGTCATTGTTCACAAAGTATTTTCGTATACCTGCTTCTGTTGAGGCGATAACTACATGTACAAGTAGACAAAGAGCAGTTTTATCGAATATTGGAACCGATGCTGAATGGCGACCCATTTCATTATTTGAAGCACCTGTTTTTATTTCTAGCTAGTTTTTATGCCGTGAAGATGACGGGGTTTATCAAAAGAAATAGATTTTTAGTTCGCGGCAATTTCATGAGTGACACATTTGACTATCAATATTCAAAAGAAATCAATTCCCAACTGTATTAGTATGCAATCTTTATTTTTAATAAGACCTTCGTAATTGATGAGATTTATATTTAATTGTAATACAATATTGATGGTCTTACATAACTATATCAGAATTTTTTGTCTACATAAAATGTACCTACGAGTATGTGTTAATTTTACAAAGCGAATTAAAGAAAGGGAACTCAATCTATTCTTAATAGGTACCAACTCATATATGTTTAAATACGATCTGAGTGTAACTGTGATCATCATATCGGATTTGAATGTAGAGTTACGAGTTCGATTCTCGGTCAGACATATTTAAATAATTTTGACATATTTTCTAAGTTTAGGCCTGAGTATTTGGGAATCTGTCTTGATGTATTTTATGTACTTTATCCAGGCACACCATAGGTAAGTATATATATCTTACCGCTTTGTAATTGAAGGAAGCCATTAAATGACTTAAACGGCTGATAATTCTGTCCGCCGTTTAATGGCTGTCATGGTGTAATTTATGCGGAATAATGCCGACATGCGCAGTTAAGACACGAAATCGAAGAAAAAGTGCGAAGAAATATCGTTTAATTTTTAAATATTTTTCTAACACGAAAATAATTGACAGTGACAATTGTCAAAAGGTTACATTTTCTTGTTAGGAGCTACTAATCTTTACTAATGTATGAGGCACACACAGAATCAAAGCAATAATATTTCAAAAATATTTTTAACGAACAAACACACAGCGTTCAAAATTTTATAATACAATAGATTTAGTAGCGAACAACGGGCGAAGTTCGCCGCAAAACAATTTAAGGAAGTGCGGTTATATCGGCACTGTTTTGTACTTCGAAATTAATTAAGTTCAGCTATTGGTTTTGTTTAAACTTTGTTCTGGATTACAAGAAGGTAAACGGTGCTTCCAACATAAAAGGATTAAGTTGCTAAAAAGTTTTTAGTGGAATATTTTTGTAGCAAGGGAGAAATTCTTGCGTGGATTACTGGTTTCTTAGTAAATGAGTGAGTCGTTTTGCTTATTTTTTTTTATAATATATGAGTAGCAGACGAGCATGCAGTCCATCTGATGGTAAGTGGTTACTGCCTCCATCTGTAATCAAGCCCAGATAGGATTAGATATTCCTACCTGAGGTTGGCCACAGATGCGCCACTACCCTTGAGGACTAAGCTGGAACGCCTCGGAAAAGTATGTCGCCCTTACCACACCCTTCAAAACGGAACACAACAGCGCTTAACACAGCTAACACTGCTGTTATTAGGAAGATATAGGTGTGGCGGTGGTGCCGCCGGAGTCGAACCACAAAGGGTTCTACCACCTTCATATTGAATGTTGTTAATCAACTTTTTTTAAATAAGCTTAAAGGTCTACCTGATGGAAGGTGCTCATCTACTGCTTGTGGACATTTGAAATTAAGTCCATATAGAACCGGGGTTCTATTAGAATCAAACCCTAACTTAGTAACTTCGTAAATAACAAATATTTTATCAAGATTAAAGCCATTTGCCGCTAATAAAGACGCCATTGCTAAAGTAACACCTCATTTTATAACGTAATTCTCTTTTGAAACGACAAGACGTGGTACGAATGCAAAAGAACTCGGAAATAAAGGAACCTGATCAAGTTAATTAGTAAGTACGTTCGTTGAACACTAATTGAGTATTTTTTTGTGTCGGTGGTCTTTTAAAAGGACAAAAGTCAAAGTAGATTGTCTCGTTAGTGGCAGTAGTCTTGGGCAACTTGTTTTCTTTTTATTCCCGTGTTCCTCTATAAAGTTGTGTTGGAAAATTTGTTCTTGTTTTACTTAACAAGAATTTAGTTCAACATTTTTAAAGTTCGACGATATTTTGGTATTCAGCGAATGGCACGTGAATTAACATGTTATGCACTTTATTTGATTTTTACAGGTGTGTTGTGTAAATAATCAAATAATTACTATAGTTAGCGTAACTATAGCATAAGTGTCTTTTAAGAGGCAAAAAGGCTTTGCAAAATAACTTACTATATTTTAATAAGGTGGTGCATTTTAATCAATAGTTTGTTTAATTTAATTATTAATAATTTCTGACTTTAATTAAACCATAAGGATTTGCAAAGGTCGTGATTAACGACTATTGTATACACACTTAGTCCTTAACTCTTAATAATGTCCACTTACTAATGCAAAATTACAACACAAGTAATGGAATACCCTTAACTAAATTAAAAAGTACGTAACATTCAAACGAAAAATTCTTAAGAAGTTAAGTTTCAGAGCATATTACTTCATGAAGTGGGTGTGGAGAGGACGGACACTCGACGCGCGAGTGATACGGCACATTCCGGCATTCTCACCGTCAGATCCCCACTTTAGTGGCTCTTTACTCTTTGCACCTTGCAAGGAACGCGTGGGAACGAGTGGGCTTGTGATTTACCCTGACTTAAGCGTTTGCGTCTTGGATTTTGTAAGCGTAAAGTGTCTAATTGTACCTATTTTTTATTTCATTTTATAATTTTTAGGTATTTTTTTTGGTTAATATTCAAAAGTAGCCGATTAGTGTATGTATATTGCATGGGTAATCTATGCAATAACCGAAAATGATATGTAAATAATAATTTTAAATAGAGCTTCGCCTGCTCGTGCAAAATAAATATAAGAAAAATACGGAATAACTATTAACAATAAATTTTGATGTTGTTACAAAATTGGAAGAAACTGATTATTTTCAGAAGTTAAATAAAAATCTAATTATTTTATATTTATTTATTATACAATCCACAGTATTATCGAAAGCACATTTTTACCTATTAAATTGACATTCGAATATTGAAGCAAGCAGAAATCGCCGGAACTCCACATTTGAATGGACTATTGGAATATTGAGATTGGCTGATTGGTACCATCGCTCACGGATAACTCTGCACTAGCTATCGGTTCTATTTTTATTATTTCTTATGAAACCTACTGTTTAATCTATCCATATTCAATAAGCTTACACTAATAGTCCCACACTAAGAAATCCCTGTATCGTGGGTGCCATGGACACACACAGATAAATAATTAAACACCCAGACCCAAAAGGGAAATTACAATTTGAAAACCTCTGTGTGTCTGACCGATATGGTAACCGCTGACACGAAATAATATTTTGCTTACTATCACAGTGAGGTCACGTCAGCATCGAAATTTTAAGTATAATTATGTTAAAAGTGCTTAATTTAAAAACTCTTAAATGAAATTTGTTATGAATAAAACTCGTTTTTTTTTGTTTGCATTTTAGAAAAGAGATCGTAACATGTGGGTTTTTGCGTACATGGTGCGTAATTACTAATTACCATATTGAACTCAGGAAACATGAGCAAAAAGTGAAGGTCTGTACAATCCATTGGATGGATTATATATATCTTTATCTATATTGTGACTCCACTAGCACTACGACATATTTGGGAAAAAAGAACTACTATTACATCCTAACAAAAATAGGCATTAAATAGAAAACCCTTTTTTAAGCCGGGTAAAAACTCATTTGTTTCTTTTCAAAGCAAATGAGCCACAATGACGCGAAGGCGTTAATATTTATCCTTGTGTTTTTCCAACACGTATCATTACGCCTATTCTACATAGTGCTGACTAACGACTAACGAGCCTCCTGTCTGGGAACGAATGTATTACTTGTCTTCTGTGGCACTTTAGGAACGAAACTTTGCTATTGATTAGGAAATAAAATTACTTTTTAAGAGTTATTTTAACCAAATAAATAGTAACTGTAATAAACATATAAATTTATGGATTATACATTACTTATGTATATATGTGTGTAATTGGGTATGTAATGGAATCTTTGAACTAGATTTTTGCCTACTTTGAACGGTCACATTAAATTATTTTTTGTTTATTGATGGTTAGGTATTTAAAATTCTAAAAACACTATAGGGAAAGTTTCTTGTCAGAAGTCGTCTCCATAATGATACATGATAATTAGAGACATAATAACTATGTATATTTAATAAAATTCAACAATGACTCTTTATAAAAGGATAAGTCACGAGTTAAACAAGAAACTTTCTTATATAAAGATTTGTATTACTGAATCTATTATTTCACAGCTAATGTCCCACAGTCATACAGGAGTTATTATTTTACTCTCTTGTTTTTTCCAGATCATGTCATTAGGTCTGTTAGTGTGACTAATTGTGTTGACAGTGTTGACTAATGAGGCCTCGGATGTTACGAATGTAACGCAATATTTGTACCGTGATATGTTTTGTTGACAACGTTTTAATCAAGAATGAAATGACAATTATACCGAATTTTAAAGTTTATAATTGAAATTATTCACTTCTATTTCATGATAAAAAGCGGATTTAGCGATAGAAATAACGGACGACCATGCAGTGCGCTTGAGGTTTATATGTCAATGCAATCAATTGATGCCTGACGTCAAATCCAAATAAGGAATCCTACCCAAAATTAATACAGATGCGCTAATTATTAAAATCAAGTTCACAGCAATTCTACACGGATTTCACAGGTGTAATAGTGTTATGTGTTTTAAAGTTAATAACAATATACCATGCATTCATACTATCGATAAAAAACCCACGTTCATATCTTGGCATCTTATACTTTTATGATTTCTTATTCAGTGCGCATCCAGGTTTTTCAAGTCACCGGTCTATCTCCCGAATGCTTCCGTAATTTGCAAATCCACGAAAACTAGGAATCCGCAAGGATTTACGATTCTGTATGCAAAACCACTGCAGTAAATTCCTTGAACATAAAACTTGCTGGGGAAAGATGTAAAATGTGAGAAATTGTTGGCGCTTTCTAAAGCGCTTCAGCAGCTAATCAACTCATCTGGCTACGGCCACTAAATAAAGAAGTAAATTTAAAGCTATTTTATTTTTCCACTCCGCGTAAGCATTTAGACTTAAATAAAAGTTTCATTTAGGTCACGGTATGTTAATGAAGCCGTTTAATGTAATTAGTACTAAAAGATGATCTAAAAGTACAAGACGTTAAATTGAGATTTTAATTTTTGGTAACAAAATGAACATTAACAAAATTAAGATTGGCAAAAATGACATATTTGTGACTGGAATTGTTAAATATGAGTAAACATCCCAACTATATCAATTTAAATAATAATAAATTGGGCGTTAAGTACAATTACAAAATATTCATTTAAACTTTGTAGGATAACTTCATGTTTACAGAATAGTAATAGAGTTGACAAGTTCACTAAATTATGAGAAATTTAACCTACTTCAGTAATTTACTTATTCAGTATGTTAAGATATTCCCGTGTACGAAATAAAAAGTAGGAACTAAGATAGCCAAAGCGGGCGCTTCTTGAATATTTCGCGAACAATTTTATCGCCGGTGAAATATTGAATAAAATAAATAATATTGTGGTACCTACCGCAGCCGTTACCGCCGGGTTCTTATCTAGGCTTGTTTTATGGTGACGTAAATACCAAGGGGTTTGTACAGAAGTTACGAAGACACCTTTTGCAAATTTTGTAATTCAGCGATATTTATTTGGTTCGTTTGTTGTTGTTTTCGACCTTTTACACAATCGATGTGCTTTATTGATTGTTTTTGTAATATAGACGTTACAAATCAGCATTCCTTTTTAAGAATAGTACATAAGTGACCATTGCCGCCCATGGACCAACCCTAGATCAGAGACCTTCATGACATCGGCCCCATGTGCATTGCTATCCCTGAGGATTAAGTTGGAATGTTTCGTATAAATGTCTATTTCCTTTACCATATCATTCAAATCATAACACCTTTAAAATTAAGCGTCAAACGATCAAAATGTAACCGATAAGGTTTAAAAGAACTTTGTTCAATTTTAAAGATAATCAACAGCTTCGTAATCGTTTTTAAAATAAAAAAAAATCTCAATACTGCCTTAATGCAGGAAAGGTATTTGGTGAGCCATCTTAACATCTGGAAACGACAAACACAACTTTCACGCAAATATCTGATTCTTGCTGCTGATACCCAAATGGGAGCACCTAAGCCTACGACTTGCATGTTAATAGTTCAAATTATTTCAACATGCATCTAGTTGCTAGACATGTCAGGCAATATAGCGGCGGTAACCTCGTTAAGTGTGCGCGACGTTGCCGTTCAAAGGAACCCCTAATGATTGCATCGGGCGATGCAATCAACACTGCCGCACATATTAATAATTCAGGACGCGTGCTTAAATAACTGCGGCTGGGATTCGGGGTATTGGCTATGTTTGGATACGATTGGTATGGTGGGTCTTTTGTTTTAAGTTTTGGGGCGATTGAAGGAAAATTCCAAAGATTTTTTGTTTTATTGCATTAATATATGTGTTATTAGTGTGTACTTACTTACGTGTAATTGTAATATCGTTACTCCGTACCGTATATGTGACTATACTTATACATGACAATACCTTCAAGACGACGTCGATTATATATGGTTGTTTTCAAAAGTGACTGCGACTTTGAATTAAAATATGTTTTGGTTATAAATTTAAGAACTGAGATATTAACAAACTGAAGCATAATTACCTAAAAAACTGAAAAACTTATTCAATTTTTTCGCTAGTTCAGCTGTATTTTGCCTACATTATCTGTTAGAACCATAATGTTTCATTATTCACAAGTTAACTAAAAGAGGTATTGTTGTTTGGAGAGTTTGTAGATAAATTGTATTCAGTTTAAAGGTTAATAGATTACATGAAAACATTTTTCAAAAAATATTACGCCTGTCTTGTGTAAATGTAAAATTGGGTACATTTTGACCATTGCGTTGGACAAAAGTAATTACCACGTCTTTCGGGATAATGTTTCCATTTCCAGTGTTACGAAAATTAATAATTAAGTTTTATAACATTCATAAAACAAGTAGAAACAACGCGCGAAACACGTTGAAAATTACGCAAAGAAGCAACGTAAAAAATACTTTGCGTAAAAATTGCGCAAAATGTCTGCAATTATTTCTAATTCCGTCTTGCTTCTGTATACAAATGATATTAGTTACTTCAGTAAGGTGACGTCGGGAAAGATAAAAATAAATAATGAAATTCAGTTTAGGTTAATCCCATCGTGGTATGGTAATGGATAGTATGTAACGGAATCAGAATTGATCAATCTGCCTTAAACGTCTTACCATCGCTTTCATGCGGTACTCATTCCACGCGCTCTCTACTACTGATAGTTAACATGCTTGACCCTGTAGTTCTGGGACTAGAATAGGGCGACGGTATCCCCTGCCTGTCGTAAGAGGCGACTAAAAGGGAGCTTCCGGGGTTGCGGGCGGCAGGAGTGGGAGCTCGAACCGTCCAGTATGCTACCCCGGGAAGGACGGCGGTATGTGTGGTCGCATACCGTTGTAATCACCAGATGTTGTGGGAGGAGCGAACGCTCCCCCAGAGCAGAGCCCGATCCGGGCATCGTGCCTGGAGGACTCCGATTGTGTTCCCGGATCCCGGAGTTCTCCAACAAGCGCTGAGGATGGCCACCGGGGGGGGTTTTAGTGCGGTAAAAATCCTACATAATCCGGCGTCGCTCCCATGTCGTCGGATACCTTTTGAAGGTTTCCCCCTCGAAAAGAAAAAAAAAGGTGACATGCTTGAAAATATGACCAATATGACCATGAGTGCCGAACATGCCGAATACAGATGATGCCAATATTTAACACTATATTTAAATAAAATAAGCTAATGCCGAGAAAATTATTTACGATACGAGCGTCACGTATTTCCAAATGCTGAAGAGCCAACAAATCGATTACTGGAGACTCGTCGAGGGCAGACAAGGTCGACCGGTAATTGGGGCTACGCTCCGTCTTCGGACGATCAAAACTTCGTATTCACTTGCCCGCTAAGTACTTCCGAACAAACGTAACTTGGTAGGCTGATTGAATTCTTGAGTAGCCTAAATTTGCCTTCGAAATAAGTCCACATATTTAAAACAGGCTAAAGTGCCAATTAAGATAAGTTGATACTCTTGATTTGATACAGACTCTTAAATCTATCATCATATCATCTTATCATCTTCTGAACTTGACTAATTAGAACCGGTATATTTTTGTTTCATCTTATCAAGAACAACAAAATGATACAAACAGTGACTAAGTTTAAGTAAATCTTGTTTCCTATGAAATTTAGGTATCGACTGTCGATGAAAGGCAGTCTTAAATTGAAGAACCTGCAATGAACATTAGAACGTGGCTTTAGGTATTGTCCAAAGCAACAACAGGCCACTAGGCACAAATTGCCCGGTTCCTGCCGCTCCGTCAACTGTGCCGTGCAGTGGGAACGGGTAATTGCATCCGTTAAAGGTAACTCGCCTGGGTTTTGCCACCCATAAACTTTTTAGATACCTGGCGCTCTAAGATATTTGAAGCCGATAAGATAAAAAAACGATTTTCTTAAAGATAATTTTAGGAAAACTTGGGGATTAAGTCTCATTAGATTACATTTTTAAAGATGTCAAGTAGTCGATGTCGCTCAAAGACATTTGTAATCAACTCATATTAGGAAATTCATCCATCATCCATCCATCAGCCTTTTGAGGTCCACTGCTGGACATAGGCCTCCCCTAATTGGCGCCACTCCAACCGGTCCCGTGCCCTTTGAAGCCAGCGGTTTCCCGCCGTCTTCTTCAGGTCGTCGGTCCACCTGGTCGGGGGGCGGCCTGAACTCCTTTTGCCTACGCGTGGTCGCCACTCGAGGACCTTCCTTCCCCACCGGTTATCGGTCCTCCGAGCGATGTGGCCGGCCCATTGCCACTTCAGCCTGCTAATTTTGAGAGCTATGTCGGTAAGCTTAGTTCGTCTACGGATTTCATCGTTGCGAATCATGTCTCGTAGCGAAATACCAAGCATAGCCCTCTCCATAGCACGCTGAGCGACTCTGAGCTTTCGAACTAGGCCTACAGTAAACGACCACGTTTCGGCGCCGTATGTCATCACTGGCAACACACATTGCTCGAATAATTTCGACTTCAGGCACTGAGGAATTTTGGACGAGAAGATACTCCGTAATTTCCCGAACGCAGCCCAGCCGAGTTGGATTCTTCGAGTGACCTCCCTCTCAAAGTTGGACTTACCCATCCGGATCGTTTGTCCCAGGTAAATGTACTCGTCAACAACTTCGAGAGGAGTGCCATCAACAACTACCGGTACGGGTGTGACATGGACATTTGACATGATTTTCGTCTTGTCCATGTTCATCTTAAGACCCACCCGTTGTGAGGCACTGTTGAGGTCTCCTAGCATTTTACTGAGGTCCCTCAGCGAATCTGCCAAGATGACTATATCATCGGCAAATCGAAGGTGTGTGAGGTGTTCGCCATTGATGTTAACGCCAAGACCTTTCCACTCCATCAGCTTGAACACATCTTCCAACGCAGCGGTGAACAGCTTCGGCGATACAACATCGCCCTGTCTAACTCCCCGCTGCAATTGGATAGGGTTCGTCCTCTGATCGTGTACTCGGACTGACATGGTGGCGGCTTTGTATACACACTTCAACACCTCGATGTACCTATAGTCGATCTGGCATCGCTGAAGGGACTCCAGCACTGCCCAGGTCTCGATAGAATCGAAGGCTTTCTCATAGTCCACATAGGCAACACATAGCGGCAGATTATACTCCTCGGTCTTCTGTATAATCTGCCGGAGCGTGTGTATGTGGTCCATGGTGCTGTAGCCTTTTCGGAATCCGGCTTGTTCGGGAGGCTGGAAGTCGTCAAGCCTGCGTGCAATACGGTTAGTGAGGACCCTCGAAAAGAGCTTATAAACATGGCTCAGAAGCGCAATGGGCCTGTAGTTCTTCAATAGGGTTTTATCGCCCTTTTTGAAGAACAGTACCACTACGCTTCTGCTCCACGCTTCCGGGGTAGTTCCGCTATTGATCACGGAATCGAACAACTTTTGGAGCGCCACTAGTACGGGTTTTCCGCCAGCTTTTAGCAGCTCTGTTGTGATTCCGTCATCTCCCGGTGCCTTGTTGGTTTTAAGCTGTTTGAGAGCCCCTCTAATCTCGTACAGGCTGACTTCCGGGAGGTCTTCGGTGTAGTGTCGGGTCAGCTTAGCACGTTTGTCGTTCACAGTCTTACGGGCTGGAACTCGTGCAGAAGTATACAGCTGTCCGTAGTAATTCTCGATCTCCCTCAGAACTTCGGGCTTAGACGAAACTATGGTGCCCGACTCGGTCTTCAACCTCGTCAACAGACTCTGCCCAATGCACAGATCTCTTGCGAACACTTTAGAGCCTCGGTTTCGCTCAATAGCGTCTTTTACGCGATTAGCGTTATAAGAACGCCAATCGCGTCGCCTACCTTGGGAGATCTGTTTATTAAGCAGCCTGTATTTCGACATTGAGGTTGGAGACTGCACACACAGTTCTCGTCTCTCCCGCATAAGACCGAGAGTATGCTCTGAGAGAACTCGAGACTTACCACTGGAGTGGGCCTTGAAGTACTTAGACCCTACCTCGTGGACAGTTGCTACAACCTGGGTGTTAATATCGTCCACGGAAACGCAAGAATCGAGGCACGCGAAACGGTTTCGTAACTCAATCTGAAAGCCTTCGGAGCCCTGGATTTGGACAGATGTTGGGCGGAGCGTAGACTTCATCAGGCGTGACCGTTCGAGCTTAACGTTGATATTTAATGTGCCTCTTACCATCCGGTGATCACTTCCGGTTTTCACCCTGTTGATCACAGAGACATCATTAAATATGTGCCGTTTGTCTGCCAAAATGAAGTCTATCTCGTTCTTGACGGTACCATCGGGACTTATCCAAGTCCACTTTCGCTGTGCCTTCTTCTTGTAGAAGGAGTTCATCATAAAGAAGTCTTCCCTCTCCAAGAAGTTGGCAAGCAAGTGGCCTCGGTGGTTCCGTTGTCCAATTCCAAAGGGCCCCACCTTCAGTTCGTCACCATTTCGCGTGCCTAGTCTTGCATTAAAATCCCCCATAACAACGGTAAAATGGGTTTTTGAGGTATGTATGGCTCTACTTATGTCCTCATACATAACCTCAACCTCATCGTCTGGGTGTGTCGACGTCGGCGCATATACCTGTATGACCTTCAGCGAATACCGTTTAGATATTCTGAGTATAAGGTACGCTACCCTTGCCGACACACTGTCGACCGTTACCACGTTGTTAACGAGGGATTTGTGGACGAGGAACCCGACACCTCCTTGAGACAGGTGTTCGCCCTCCCGGTGATAGAACAAGTTGCCGGATTTAAGGATTACCGTGTCCTCCCCCTGTCTTCGGACTTCTGATAATCCCAAAATACTCCAGTTTAACTTGTCTATCTCTTCTTCCAGTTCCTGTATCTTCTCGTCGGTCCTCAGTGTCCTGGTATTGTATGTTGCCAGGTGCAGAAGTCGTCGTGTGTGGTAGCCGACTCTCTTCCGGGGATTCTTAGCACCCCCTGCCCCGCCGTTACCTTGGCCGCTACCATAGCCCGGAATAGCGGGGCCGCCGGGGACTGGGGGCCGTGGCTTTTCTGCACCTATCATTGGGGGTTTTTGCCATAGTCACCGCGCCTGGCATGCGTGTTGGTGACCGCAGTAGGTGTTATTCTTACACGGGAAAATGCTGCTGCCCATCTCCTGGTATTTGTCCCTTAGTCGGCTCTTACGACATCCACGGGAAGAGAGGGAGTGGTGCTATTCGAGGCCGGCACCACACGGCTGATATTAGGAAATTAGTTCTACCTAAAGCCAAAAACAGATGCGTTGCCACTTTTGAGGAGTGCAATCGTCACCTCATGTATAAGTTACTCGGCAGCCACACTCTTCCACTTCAAGAAGGCTCTAGAAAAAAGTATTTAGATTATACCTCCCCGGTCAAATAATACTGGTTCTATCACCATTTATAACAAAATACAAAACGTCCACTTTAGCGAAAATTTTCTCATCGCCACAAGTACTTGGGTCTAATTGCTAATTTTCACAATTTTACAAGATGACCTCATCAAACAACGAGATATTTTTTGAGTGGATGTTAGGAAAATTGCTTTTATTTTCTTTTTCGTGGGCGGTATGGAAATAACTTCTTATTTTCTTTTTGGCAATCTATTTCTATCCTATAATAGTCAGGTGAAATCATAGATTATTAAAGATACTTCGCCGCCTTGAAATTGAATGAAGCCACAAACGGCTTATTAGTAAGTTATTTTTTTTAATTCTTGACAAATAAAAACATTTTTAGAGAAAATTTACGAATAAATAACTAATACTGCGTAATTTACATAATAAATAAATAAATATATCAAATATTTTAGGGACATTTTAGCACGGAGACGTGGCAAAACTTTTTTACGCAACTATTTCAATTCTCAAAACTGGGTACATTTTCTTGTTAGGAGTGAGTAATCTTTACTAATCTATGGGTGAAATCCAATAGGTCACTATAGAGTTATCTTAGTTCTCGAGTAGCAGCGCGTCTTTTATGGATTTGATATGATTGTGAGGTAGAATGTGAAAATCTACGTGTAAGCCAGTGGGCTATGTATTTATTTGCAACTTCCATTACATAAATAACAAATTCACTCTGAAATTGACCTATAGTTCCACTTTTCATGGTGACTACAAAATTATCTTTATTTTTTCGTCGTTCTACCTAAATTATTTTTTTATTGGCATGAAATGTATATTCAAGTAAGGGAGATAAAATAATATCGCAATCTTCAAAAGGATCATAGTTGCTGGCGTGCAAAGCGATTAATATATACCGTGTATGTGATTCTGAGACACACTGACTCTAAAACCTATAAAGGTATCAAAAACTCGCAATAGCATTTCTGTATTTTTGCTGCTTTACTTACGAATACATATATTTTTACTTACCGTTCATTGTGTATTATATTTGATTATGGGACATGACCTAAATAGTAACGTGTTTCAACAATACATCATATGCGCTACGTAAACTTAGTATTATATTTTTGAAAACGAATAGAACTTTTTCATTTAAATAACAACTATCTAGATTTATTTATGCCGAAAGTGATAATATTACCATCATTGCAGATTTTTCAATTTGTAAGCAATTAGCACAACAACTAGCACAAATCCACTTCTGGAAAAGAGAGATTTATATTGTAGTCTGCCGCGCTGGTCAAATGGTAGAATTCACACATCTCTGAGAACTTTTTTGAACGTTTTTTTTGTCCTGTAGATTTCTTAGGATGTTTACCTTTGCCGTTATAGAGAGTATTATTAAGTACTAATACGCGCATAACTTTGCATAGTTATTTGTTGTTCCAACATTACATTAAGTTCGTTCGTCACACGCGACGTCAGTGTGTAGCTGACGTGAAGGCGAGGTAACATAAATTCAATTCGGGAGCCTCAGAGAGCGGTGCAAATTGCCTGCAACCAGTAAGCAGAGTTGACCCTTTGACGCTGATCGCCATTTCGTCACCGGTTATTCGTTACGCCATTTCGAATCTCACTATTTAGATTCAGGTCGTGCGCTGGCTTTGGCGTAAATTTTAATGGCGATTTCAATTCCGATGCGTCGAGCGGTGAAAATTGCCTGCAACTAGTAAGTGAAGTTGACTCTTTGATGTCGATCGCCATTTTGTTATCGGCCGCCATTTTGATTTAGATTATACTCGAGGCGAACTGCGCTTACGTTTACGTCAAATATTCTAAAAAAACATAAAGCAATCACATTACATTATAACGAATTTTAAAATTTACATAATTTAAATCTTCCAAATGGACACCTTAAATAAAATCAAAAATTGAAAAAGTATTTTTAATATTAAATATTTAACCAATACCAAAAGAATAACCAATAATAATAATCTATAAAATAAATTTAAATAAATTTAAATCACTTTCCCAATAATAAAATAAAGTACTAAAATCATCATAAAATAAAATAATATAAAATACTTTAAATAAAAAAGAACTTAGTGATCATAATCAATAATCTGCAGTTGCGTAGACAATCCTCATGGTGTTCGTAAACCCTGAACCTTGCCGCCAACCAGAGACTTGTATAAGTGGGTCACCGATTCTTATAAACCCTTGTTCTAGGGCCCAGTTTATCCCAAATTTGACCCGCTTATCCAGGTCCACGGTCCAGTCAGGGTCTGGTGAATCTATGAGAGTAATTTTAAGTAGTGTTACTTTAATTTTGGACTGCACTATTATAACTTACGTATATACAAATACATTTAGTTTGCTTTATGTAGCACTTCTTTAGGTATCTTAATCCATTTTAATAAAGGGCTATTTGAAATCGTCTGAGTAAGTAAAAATAAGAAAACCGTTTTACGTAACTAATAAAGCAAGAAGTCTTGAAATTTAAAAAATACCTTTTTGATCCCATATAAACCCTATATTTAAGTCCTACCTGAGATTGACCACTGATGGATTTCTACCGTTTTAGACTAACGCCAGTTAAAAATAAAATCAATCTATTTTTTGTCTACCAAACTTCGAAATCTGTCAATGTTTGCCTACCTTAATTGTCAATGTTCCTGATTAAGATTGATTATAATTAATTGGCGTAAGTCTGTTCGCCTCGTACACTTAATTTTATCCGCGTTGCCACACCTGGGAATTATGGTGCAATTTTGTGTACCTACGCCTATTTCTTACGACATCCTTTACAGCTGAATACAGTAGCGCGTAGCTAG
Organism: Epargyreus clarus; assembly: GCF_041222505.1. Taxonomy (NCBI): domain Eukaryota; kingdom Metazoa; phylum Arthropoda; class Insecta; order Lepidoptera; family Hesperiidae; genus Epargyreus; species Epargyreus clarus. Next base: position 12,916,200 of record NW_027332227.1, on the reverse strand, counting down.
TTGTTCTATTCTTTTACATTAGGCGTGGCACTAGTAGACTTTCAAGCCATGAAGAATTCGATTTTACGCACTAACCTTCATAAATAACAGGCATGATTCCCCTCCACAGATGCATTTGCCGGCCAATCGGGGGGTATCTGGTGACGCCTATGACCGGGCATCGGGGTTTGTACTTAGAGACGGTGTGGGCCGACTTCCCTGAAGTGGTTATCACGATGATAGCGGCTGCCATGGTGCGCTGTGCTGCAAGCACCGCTGCTATTGCAGTTGCTGTGGCCTGCTCACATGGTATTGGAGTCTGGGGAGATACATGAATAAATAAATAACGGTTTCATTACATTAGGACCGTTAGAATCATTAGGTTCCAGAATAAAAATCTGATTGAACATTTGAGATATACCGCGTATAACACTAATAGGGGGCGTTAAGTCTTGGTTTTCAAATAGCAATGTACGAGTATCTGTTACCATCTTCAGGTATTCAGGACAAAAGCGACTATATAGTGTGACGTGGACTGCGAGTAAGTATGTTTGTGGGAGGGATGCAAGTGAATCCTATTTAGTACATAAAGGTTATATAACTACGCTACTTCAACCTCAACAATGTTAGATGGAGTGGACTCAATATGAGTGCTGAGTACGTTATATTATATTCGTATAACATGTTACGCTAACTTATATATGTTTTGTCCAGAATTTAATTATGATTATTACAAAGAACTTAAGTATATTTTAAATAGAAAATGTTTATGAATGTAAAATTTCATACACAAAAATAAATGTTTAAAGAGCAAATTACTCTCAAGCCGAATTAAAAATGCAATTCTAATTAGGGTAATGGCCGGAATTTTACGATGTTATAAAAATAAGTGTGGAATTTACTCGGCCATCTCAGGCAGCTATTAAAAAGAATAGGCACTAGGTCCGTTGAATATGGAACAAGTGTAATAATGTTTTACGCTTAGACTATGAATTTTCAGTGCCAAGAATACGCGAATCCACTTTATAAGGTAAGTACTGGCTGTAGTTGCGACTTTGTTCATGTGAGTTTTTAGAATAAATATCACTTATCTCACTAAGATACCTAATGTTTTAGAAGTCCAGTAGTTTAGTTTTTTTGTTTAGAAATGGATCGAATAAAATTCATAAGTATGTTTGTGGGAGGGATGCAAGTGAATCCTATTTAGTACATAAAGGTAATATAACTACGCTACTTCAACCTCAACAATGTTAGATGGAGTGGACTCAATATGAGTGCTGAGTACGTTATATTATATTCGTATAACATGTTACGCTAACTTATATATGTTTTGTCCAGAATTTAATTATGATTATTACAAAGAACTTAAGTATATTTTAAATAGAAAATGTTTATGAATGTAATATTTCATACACAAAAATAAATGTTTAAAGAGCAAATTACTCTCAAGCCGAATTAAAAATGCAATTCTAATTAGGGTAATGGCCGGAATTTTACGATGTTATAAAAATAAGTGTGGAATTTACTCGGCCATCTCAGGCAGCTATTAAAAAGAATAGGCACTAGGTCCGTTGAATATGGAACAAGTGTAATAATGTTTTACGCTTAGACTATGAATTTTCAGTGCCAAGAATACGCGAATCCACTTTATAAGGTAAGTACTGGCTGTAGTTGCGACTTTGTTCATGTGAGTTTTTAGAATAAATATCACTTATCTCACTAAGATACCTAATGTTTTAGAAGTCCAGTAGTTTAGTTTTTTTGTTTAGAAATGGATCGAATAAAGTTCATAATATTACATAACTTTCTTATATGAATCTATATAATTATAGTTTAACGAAAAATTGTGCATGTATTTGCTGAGTGTTGAAACTTTATGTATATCAAATTTTATCAATATAGTCTCAAAATAATTGCAGCCAGAACATAATAAAGCTGTAGTAAGCATGATTTTCTTTCACATTTATAATATTACTTGTACGATAACTACACGTAGTTCATTTTTATCGTCGTGTTATGGGATTACACATAGAATTGCGACCATTTCTGAAACTATTATTTTGAAGCAGCTTCTAACTAGATAAAGGAAATAAATTGTAGTTTAAATATGATTATTATTAGGTTAAGAAATATAGTCTCTTTAAAGACAATTTATATAATAATTACTAAGTTATTTTTTATGTAAAAAACACTTAAGTTGGCTTTTTGTGGTCGTAGTTACGGGCATTAGGCTGTAAGTCTCAGCCCCTATTCAAACTTATAAGGCGCGAAGTTTCAATAAATTATGCTCATGTACATTTTATGAAGAACCTTTATGCGGAAGTACATTCAGACTCACCTTATCAGTAAAGTCGTTAAATATCTGCTTCGACCAAATACAAGCCTCTGCTTCTTTACAAGCGCTGGCAAGACAAGCTACTGTTTCAACAGGGTACAGTCCCACTGCTGTTTCAGCGGACAACACCAGGGCATCAGCGCCGTCAATGATGCAGTTTGCAATGTCTAGGACCTCGGCTCGTAGTGGGATCTTTTTGGACCTCATACTGCTTAAGAGGTGAGCGTTTACACTGACTGGGATGTTTGCCTGCAAAATAAGATTTTTTGTGAATTTTAAGGTTACTCATGTATGTTTATTCAATCAACGAAAGATAAAGTGGTCGTTCCCGCTTACGGACAAGTTTAATCAACTTCTAATATAATCGAAATGCTTCTTGGATTATGTCTGTATGGTATTGGCATATTACCATATCGACTCTTATGGTAATATGCCAAGATGAGAGCATAGAAAGAGTCTTCAGATACTGTTAAATATTGACCAGAAATATTGGATATACTATCGTCAATCCATTAGTGTACCTCTGCTGGGTTATGGGTCTCCTCTTAGAGTAGGAGAGGTTTTACCAATAGAAGGGTTCCGAACCATTGTACGCAATGAAGAACAATTTTTTCGAAAGTTCACATACAATATTTGGAACCATTAATTTTTGTACAACTTAACTGAGTCAGTTTAATTGGAACCTAAGTCTACTTCAATAGATAAAACTCATTTTGATATTACTACCATGTTAGCTCTTGCAATCATGTTCTTCTGAGCAATCACAAGTTTCTCCGGCGAGATATCCGATCCCAGTTCTTGTCTTGTTATCATTATACCATTTGCAACCTTAAAATATAGAAATACGATGTAACGATTATTCCTTTTGTTTGATAAATTTATGGCGAGTGGTTACTACTATACTTCATCATTTGTAATTAACCCCAAATAGAATTAGAGTTCCACCTGAGGTCGAATACAATTGTTTTATCACCTCTGAGGACTAAAGTAGGTCGCTTCATGTAGACTTTAACTTACCAAACATATAATAAACATTGTCACTGTAAGGCTAAAATAACAATGATACTAATTTTTCTAAAGTCGAATCAAGAAAAGTTCAACAATGATGCGGTATATAAATCAGAATGACTTCTAACACTATTAGCATTACTCACGGTAAGAATCTCATCAAAGTTCCGGAATCCCTCAATAGTTTGGATGTTGGCAACAATTGCTATTTTTTTCCCCTTATCCCCCATTAATTGCCTCAGTTCCGTTACGGCGTCAGCGGAGTTTGCGAAGGGTGCTATTATAATGTCTAACTGAAACGAATTGGCATTCTCTTCATTAGCGCGAGACAAACATTTTGTTTTACGTGTTTACAATACTGATAAAAATGATTGCGTATTTTAAACGTGAACAATTACTGATTTATTATCATATTTTAATAAAGTTTATTCTCATTCGTAACTAGGTGATTAAATTTAAATTGAAACGCCTCATATATATACCTGTCTTACCTCGTCCAATCTTATCCATATGAAATATTTAAGATAATCTTAAATATAATGTAAATTTATTTAAAAACAAAATACCTGCTGGTGTTTAGCCATTTCAATGTCAAGTTTATCCTTTTCCGTAAAATTAGGCATATCAAGAGTAACATTGGGAACGAAAACATCCTTATGTGATCCGAGGAAGCCACCTCTCTCGATCTTACACGTCATCGTTGTAACAGAAATCATTTCTATTTTGAGTGCTATTTTCTCATTGTCCAATAAAACAACGTCTCCTTTCTTCATTTGGTCGGCAAAGTACATGAAGTCTATATAAACTGTGTACGTAGAACACCTATCCCTATATGTTTCGTCTGTTGTTAGTCGAACTACTTCACCCGTTTTTAGTTCTACTGTTTCGCCGTAGCTCTGAAATTGAATAAATTAAAATGCTTTTTACAAAATTTAAACAAGAATATAGAAGTTACAAAACAATAAACGTTATTTATGGAACCCAGTTATCGCTTGGGATGTGTAATTAACAAGCCTCAAAGCTCCTCATAATGTTTGCAAAGGTATATGAAGCCTAACAACCCACTCAGAATGAGCGTAGTTATCTAAATGTATCCGAGAAAGGACTAGATCTCTATAGTAAAAGGAAATATTGCCATTGTATAGATAAAACAATTACATCAGCTATCTTGCCCGTTCTGATTTTGCGTCCACCCAGGCTAGCTGCGATGGCTAATGGGTAATTCCTCCCGACGATGATACTGTAGTTCTTGGCAGCCTGCCGTAGCATCTTTATAGTTTCTATATGCTCTTCCCTTGATCCAAAGGATAGGTTAAGTAATGCCACGTTCATGCCAGCAGCCATCATTTGTTCCATCACTTCTATATCGTTTGTTGAACTTCCTGGAATTTTGGATATTATAGAAACAATATATTTTTTTAAGGTGTTCTTCGTGGTTTGACTTTGATAGTATCACCACCAACAATGCATGTCTTACAAATGTGATATAAAGTTAGACCTCAGTTAGACAAAGGTCATTTTAATTTAGGCTTCAAAGGCAGCATCACATCTATTATGTGAAATGTTTGTTTATGTTCATATTATGTCAACGAGCGTGCATGTGTAAATGCTAAAGTATGTTCTCTCAATATCCTACCTATTGCAGCAATGATGCCTGTGAGACGCTGACAAGCTGGAGGTGCATTGATGTCTAAGTTGAGTAAATGATCAAGCGGAGAATGGGCGTGAGATGAGGGTAGTTGCTGTCCTGGTAACTGCATGGCGTCATACTGTAATTTATATTAATTAATTATAACTCTATCTCTATTAAATTTGATTAGAATTTTGATGTGGTAGAACTCATTAACTTGCGTTTCGTCATCTGTAGAAGTTGTACTGCCACAGTGTTTCTGCCATGATGGTTTCCTATAGCACTGTTATGTTTTGGCACTGCTGTGATATTGCTTGTTTAAAGGGTGTGGGGGCAGATCCATTTTTTCGAGACATTCAATGTGACTACTCAGGAGTAAAATCGTTGACAAAATTGAAATAAGCATGCGAAATTAGGATTAGACGCTAAACGATAATTGATTCATTGTACTCTGTCGCCAGAAATATCATTATATTACTATTTTAACTTACTTCACCTAGCTTTACATCGTAACTCGTTGGCCAAACCATGATATAATTAAAAAAAATATTAAAATATAACTTCCTAGACAAAAAATAAAAATAAAAAAAGCTTAACAGGCACGTCCGGGCGATACACCAAACATATGTCAAAAATCTTCTCAGTTCATTATGTCAAATTATATTTTTATTTTTTATAGAAGAAAATGGTGGGTGAGTATTAAGTTTCTATTAAGTATATTGGATAGATTCGAAACCATAGCTCGATTTCATGGCATTCGTGTATTAAGCAATCTTATGGTTTTTTTTGTTTAATATTATATATCTGTGTTAATTATGCTCTTCACTTTGGCCAGCGTGGTATACTAAATTCTTCTGCCTCTCCCATAATGTCCATTCCCATTAGTTAAATATAATAAATACCACTATAAAAATAAACACATATTTTGTGACACGTTTGTCGTTGAAAGCACGGAACAATAATATTTATTCCATGGTTGGAAGGCTGACTGCACGGAACAAACAAAACTAGCTGACTACATATATTAGTGTTGTTTTTAATTGTAGGTGGCAATAAGTAGTACCATCAAACCATCAATGAAATAAGTATAAAAAATACAATTTTTATAAAATGAATTTCAAATTGTATTTACATTTCCGATACCAGATCTGTTTGCAAAAAGGATTTCTCGTTAGAAGCGGGTATCATTGTCGGATTATATTCAACGCCAGGTGGGGCGAAAGGATGTTCAGGGCGGAAGGATCAACAAACGCAGCTGTTATCAACGTAGCGTAAATAGATGTAGCTTATAAAAATAAATTTAAAATTTAATATTATTTTCAAGAAATTTTAAAAACCTTTACTATTTGAGAAGGTATAGTACATGGTTTGGTTGCAATGGAAGCATTTCCATGTATTTTTGCATTTAAGGAGCAGTGCTGGGTCGTGTTGCTAGTAATTATTTAATATAATGCAGATAATCTAGAGATGCAGATTTTTTTTGTATAGGTATATAAAGTACCAAGTGAGTAATACGGTACTTTATATTAATTACAATCTAGCCTAATTTAAGACTAATGAGTAATGCTATGCTAACTTAAACTGCTAAATAATCGTATAATGAAGGTAGCGTCCTCTGACACTGCACTTCTTTGTCTTATCAAATAAAGGAGTAGACACACTGTTATTGTGTTCTATAATAACATTCGGTATGTCAATATATATTTCAGAATTACTGCTCCAAAAAACAAAAGAAACTCCTGCTCCAATGCTACCCGCATTTTCTGTGGCGGGAGGCATAAAGTCCACTTATCATTATGTAGTTACTGCAGCACATAGACATCTATAACTAAAGCCAAATAATATTGAACCACAAGCCGTTCTCTAACTTGAACAATGATTTTACACAAACACCTTTAGATTAAACCGCTTTTCTTACAAAAATCCTGATCAGGGTAAGCGGAACGATAAACACGCGCAGCTGTCGCTAACAACGCCCGCGTAAATAAATAAACCTCACGAAAATAAACAAAGCCGAGTTTTATTTGTGGAAAAACCATTAGGGGATCAAAACGAGCCTCCGAACGGGATAAATAAAAAATAGGGAAAATTCGGACTTTCATGGCGGTATTCTTGACGGACCGCGGACTATCGGCAAATTCTTCGTGCGAACAATTTGAGCAAAGCTTTTTCGTCACTTTTATTTGACACTTATTATTGTTACCAGAATTCGATGAACATACATTGCATATTGTTGCCTTACGTTATTGTTCCATTGTTGATCTTTGTGTTTTACCATCGTAGTGATTTCGTTGTTTACTTTAAATGGACATAACATTTTTACGCGTGTTAATCTCTCAAAAATGTGTAAAAATTAAATCCTGTAGAATAATAAGATATATTTATTTAAATATAATAAAATATAATATAATCATAAATATTTCTTTTCTAAATTAATACACTCCTCTTAAAATTCCGGGAAAGTTATCCCTCCTCATCTTCATTTCCATCAGGACATCTAAAAAATTCAAATAAGTTTTCATTAAATATATTTCAAGAGAAAGCTGTTATGGTAAATCTTAAGAGTATAATTTAAGTTTATCCAATTTGAACCTTGTTTATCAGGCTTACGAGAGTATAATAAGGCTAACTAATTTTCATTACTATTAAATGTACCACTTGATCGTATTTGTCCATACAAAGTTTGGATTTCAACAACAGTCTGATTCGACTATGACGGAACCACGGTCAAACCTGTTTCTACCCAAAAATAGCAGTATTAAGTGTTGCTGTGTTCTGAGTTGAAGAGTGTAATAAGAGAAACATACTTATCCGAGGTGACTCCAGGTAGGACTTTAATCGTATCTCGAGTTTTCTATGGGCAGCAGTAGCCAGTTGCCATCAAGCTAGCTCTAAACTTGTTTTCTACTTCTTTATTATAAAAAAGTATATGTAAGATTTATGTATTGCAGTAAATTTAACAAATCTTCACTAGGACTGACAGGTAATTGATATGACGGGAAACTCGTCGCGGTAAGCGGCAGAGTTGACCGTTAATTGAATCAGACTGCATGCTGATTGCCGCCGACTGCTGCCTGATTGACTAATAATGTAATGACCAATCATATTTGTGATCGTGGCTTTATATCAGCTTTATTTGATTTATCTTATTTTGAGCAATAATTCTTGAATTTTTACGTGATTAATTTATTGAAAACTTTTGTAATAACTCCATTAAATAAGGTTTAAATAATTCCATTATATATTTTTTTTTGTAATTTTGAGCATGAAATCTCTCTGATCAAGCCCCGATAAGATAAGATTCCTACCTAAGGTTAGCGAAGAGAGGCGTTGCTACTCCTGAAGACTAAATTGGCACGTCTGGGATAAGTATGTCTTCCTAACCACACCTTTGAAACCAGAATACAGTAGTGTTTAACATTTTTGTTGTTAGGTAGAAATAGGTGTGGTGGTAGTGCCACCGGAGTAGAACCACAGAGGGTTCTACCATATTCGCATCATTAAATATTGTTTCAATCAGATACTTACTCGACCAGAGACTTCTTTGCTACGGTGACCTTGAAAACGCTAACAGAATCACAGAAGGAGCTGTTTTCGGAGTCTCTATACAGAGTCACGTAAGCGTCACCGTAATTTGCCCAACCTTTTTTTACCGCGAACTCTATGGCATAATTGACATTGGCTTCGACGGTTGCATGCCATTGTTTGTGCGTAGCTCCTGTGAAAAAACTGGATTTAAATAACACCTCATGTTGTTCTTGGACTAAGATTGCTAATGTAGAACATGTAGAACGTAATGTGTAACATATTGAACTCGAACATAACAATTTATTGTTAATTTAAGTTATTTATCGTAGACAATGACGATGGTTAATCATCGATCGTCGGTCAGTGGCGGTCAGCGGTGCGGATTGTCGCGCAATCCTATTACCAATTAAACGTTCAGAAATTGATCCATATTCCATATACTAAGCAAATATTATTGAAAACGACGAATCTTGAAAAACTAAGATGCATTTCTTAATAAAACTAGATTTTGAGACGCATCTTGTCAAACGTATACACTCAAAGTCGAATACGTAACAAGAGCAGAAAGTAGGAAGTTAGGAACTTATTGATAAAAAGTATAAAGACGGAATCCTCTGGGTGGTTTCGAGGAAACTTTACAGTTAAAAGTTAGAAAGCTACCAAGTTACTATTTGCTTACATGCTGAAATGCACTGGAGTTCTTCCTTCGAGAGCTTCGATTCAATAGAATTCTCCCCAAGATTCAAATGTAATGTTAAACTTTTGATTACTTTGATTCTTCCTACGAAATTTGAGGAAGATGGATCGTGGCTTGCAATTAAATTAAAGCCGCTGTTCGTAATCCTACTCGATACGCACAATAGACATTTAATTTTGTTTTATTAAGTTTGATCAAATTTAATACAATATTTTTATAGTATTTTCTTACTTTTTATTTAATTTTCATTTGTTAGTCATGTAAATAAATCAACTTGGTGTCTATAAATTATATGTCACTACGGTTATTTTTTAGTTTTCGTCCTACTCTACATCAAATTTCACTTTGGAAGAGTGAAAATACTTATTTTTTTTATATTTGCTTTTAATGTATAATTGTTCAATCGATAAAGAATATTGTAGTACATAGTACAACTTTGCACTGAAATTCTGGTATCACGTCTAATTCTCAAATGTGTCTCAACCACATAAAATGGGATACCAAAGGAGCGGCAACTTACCTACGTACATAAGCGGATACACGCCCCTGTATGTATGTAGTAGTCTGGTAACTAAGTTGTTCGAGCTGAGAGTAATGATGATGCAAGACAGCCTCATCAGGTGGAGAGCTTTGATGGTCTTCCCAGTGACTGTAGGAATGACAACCAGGGTCGCATTGGTCACGTTAGCTACCGCTGCGCAAGACATCACTGCCGCTTCGGCTGCGTTTAGTGGCATTTTGGTCTACAATCCCAAAAAAAATGTAAGTTAGATTTCTTTCTACGACTATATTTGTAGGATATCAAGAAAAGATGAAAAACAATAAATTAAAAATATTAAATCTTAGATGATGCATAACAAAGAAGCACACACGGCATACAATTTTTGTTATGTAACTAATATTATTTTCTAAATTATATGAATGGTGCATTAATTAATATAATCAAATGACCCTGTGAAACTTGCCGTAGTCTTCAAGAGCATACGGAGGTCTAAAGGATTAGTCACTAATTACTCTTTGAAAAATTGTATAACAGTTAAGGCAAATATGATTTTGCTGGCAATGGGAAAAATATTTCTATACTACTACTAACTACTTACCTCTTCAACTATCCGCCAAAACCCAATCTTGCTTGTGACTAAAGGCTCAACAGAGTAACATAAAAGCTTCATTGCATTCAGGACTGCCAGTAAGTAATCGATCTCATAGCAATCTTTGAGAATAAACCCACTCGCACCATCAAGTATTGCATAGGTCACGTCAGATATTTCAGTGTCATCAAATATTCCATTTTTTAAAGCGTTTTGGAATACTCCGGAAATGAAGAATGGTTTGCCAGCCTGGTATAATTAAACTATATATATAGCACCTTCGTATAACATATCAAAATTTACTTAGGAGACAACTTCAATTTCTTTCAAATTTATAAAATTTTGAATATTAGGTTTTTTGTCTATAATTAGGATGTTAACGATATGATTTACATTGTTATTTCACGACTTGGGCCGTAAGTAACATATTTATCTACATCCGTATCGATCTGTCTTCGTTATTTGTATTTTTTTTATTCTCGACGATTTTTACTGAATACCTATAAACTCACCGGATAAAAATAGCCTACTACATTTCTTGTAAAATCCTCTGTCGCACGTTATTTATGTTTGCGAAAAATTTTACAGGGCCTAAGATAGATAAATATTAGTGACGGCAGTCACGCCATGTCATCAAAAATAAGCTGAAATTGAATTTCCCCGTTATATCGTTACTATAATTACCTGCTGACACTTCGCTCCCATCCATTTCTGGATTCGTGACATCCGATATCGTTTGGACGGATCCAGCTCGTAACTCAGATATTCCCGCGACATGATTATGCCATCCGATTCCTGTGTGCCGGAATGATAAAAGCTTCTTAGATGATTCTTAGAGAGCGAAAAGTGTAATGTACTTATGTGTGGCCAATATATTGTTTTAGGTAATTGAATTACTTCACTTAACTTTATATTAATTAGTTATATGTAACCACGCGAAATAGGGTAGGTATATCATTTGAGGAAGATTAGGTATATTAGAACACAACAGAATTATTCTGTTGTAATAAAAAGACAAGCTTGTGTAGAATCATTGGTTCCACGTGACGATTATGCCTGTGGCAAATGCTTCTGTTTATGTATTCCTTATTTGATCGCAAAGTTGGATCAACATCAGAGTTAACATCATCCTGTGAAAATTACTTTAGAAATTCCCATAAAGGTCCTTGTCCCCTGAGGAGCATGTCCATTTAGGTTACACAAGCTGGTTATTTGCTTCTCGTGTAACCGTGTAGGTACATTACAACATGAAAAGTTACCTTTATAATATCATCGAAGTTGTCCAACCCTTTTTGGGTGCAAATCCCGCTAATAAGTAAGGGTCGCTTTATTTTCTTCCCTATGTACTGTTTGATTTTCTTCAATGGTTCCACATGTCTCACGTAATTTATGATTATAATATCTACCTGCAATTCATTTGTGTGGTTTGTTAAGTAATATAAAAATTAAGACGAGAGTTACTTAAGCGTGTGTTAAGTTGGTCAAATAAAGACATAAGTAATAATAAGTAAAGTATAGAAAATAAAATAATGTAGTATCTGCTAAAATCTACTGTTTTTAAATACGAAAAACCAATCTATAAAGCAATTATAATATCTATGTCAGGTAACGCTAACTCTGTCTTTACCTGATATTCAAGCGCAAACTTAACGATCTCCAGATCTTTCTTCGTGATGTAAGGTCGTGCATGTGTTTCTGATCTCGAACACACATTACATAAATTAGTCAATTTACCACTCTTCGTCACTACACATTTGACGCGTTTATCATCTATAACTTCTATACATTTTAGTATGATTTCTTCAGATTCGATAGACACTTCTGTACCGACTTTCACATCTTTGGACACGTAATGGTTGTCCACGAATATTTTGCGCTCGTTGCATTTATTGAAGTCGTGTACACTACAAGTTAGTATAACTTCTGTACCTTCTTTAAGTATAATGTATTCATTATCCTAAAATATAAAATTTACTTTGAATACGAAATTGTGTTTAACAAGAAAACACCCGGGTGACGTGCGTGTATTTTTGTATCAGATTTATATATCATGTAATTATTGATGTATAAAAATAATAAATAAGATAAAATGAAGTTATTGTACATTTTATTAATGTAATCGATATGAAGCACTCATGGCTATTTGGTTTGCGGAATTTTTGATCCATCTACAAAGTAAGTAAAGGCGTTCTTAAATATTGTAAATTTAGAAAAATAAACTTTTGTCTGACACAACGTTGAATATCTGTAGTTTTATTCGAACAACTCTCCACTATTAGACAAGCGTAATGAGGTATGCTTTAGGCATCCCTCATTTATGGAAGACACACGTGCATATATGTAGGATATAAAACCAACTAAGATGTTAATAAATATATTTATTATACCTTATTCCCTTACCGTGTGATACTTTTAAACTTAAATCAAAACCAACTTACAGATTCAAGCATCCCAGTCTTAACAATACACGTCTTTAGTTCAATACAAGTAGCGACCGGCCAGTCAATTAGGCCATGCTTCTTGCAACATGCCAGAGCGGCCTTATCTACTTTGCCCAGGAGTCGAATCCTGTCCCCTGTGGTGCTGTAGGACATTTTAAACTTTGCTGCGTTCATACCGGCCTCTAGCATTTTCTGGATGTCCACTGGCGTTATTTGGGTATCAGCTGTGAATAAATACAATGTGTTTTATAATAAAAGGCATATAGACGTAAACATAGTTGAAATTAGGGTCATAAGATTTTATAAAACAATAAGGATTATTGATAGTTTTTTCTTAGACTTTGGTTAGACTTTGGAATAGACTTTAGATAGATTAGATTAGACTTTGGATAGGTTAGACTTTGAATAGATTTTGGTTAGACTTAGGAAGCTTTTAACAGCAGTAATGTTCTTACTTGAAGTTCATTTCAGATTTCAATGCCTGTCGATTTCGTATACGCATCCTGGCCAAGCAAAGGACAAAAGATATAGTTAGTAACCATGTTCCTTTGCTGTTATCGGTGATTGATGATTTCGCTGATTTTTGTGAGCTTAGCAGTGGTTATATGCCATACTCCAAGATATATGTATATGTTTGAGCATCTGTCGCGCCTGATCGCGAAAAATGTGATGCTTTATTTACACGACGCATTTGCGGTGCCGCGTCCGTACAGAGCAAGTCGCCAAAACGAGGGAGCATCAATGCAATGGCCAAAACAGGTCTCCTAGGGATATTGACAACACTATTACCTAATGTCACAACAACTGGACATCTCCTCCGCCTATATGGAACAACCTTCATAACTTTTGGGTCACTGAAATCCACATCTCTAAAATTCATTACGTCAGGAAATGTTTCAATGTAAAAATAAACTTATATAAAACTTTATATTTTATTTTATACTCAATAAAATAAGTCTAGAAATACACGCAACGGTACAAAACTTATTTAAATATTGTCAATGTCATACATAAAAAAATATATTTAGAAGAACTTCATTCTATAGATGAGAATTTTAACAGCACCAGTGGCCAGATAGATGGACCATTCATATTATTTTTGGAAAATATTATATTTTGAAATACAGAAACAAAAAATATACGTCTTATTTTTCTAACTGAAAATAAAATAATGATCACGCGTCTTTTATTTTCTTTAACTCTTGAAGGACGTACCTATAATATGTTAACTTAAGTTAAACCAAAATTCTTAGTCACGTAAATGATTTCCAGGAAGGAACAATACCTTAGTCAGGAACAGTGCAACTATAAGGATCTTACGTTACATCCAATTAGCGACTACCGGTGTTGTTGGGTCTCACTTTGAGGTTCTTCCCTGTACGTCACCGCACTATAACATTACTTACCTATAGTGTTTCTACCTACCGTATACTTTGAAACTAGATTGTGTTTAAAGTTATATAAGGCAGATGAGCTACCTGGTGGAAAGCAGTCACCTTCGCCTATGAACGTTTACGGCACCAGAGGAGTCGCCATGCATCATCGTTTGAAGGATAGCTCTTTTTGCACCTTTCTTGGTTACATTTAACAATTACAATATAATTACTAGTAGCTGGACTTAGGCATCGTCATGCCTTTGGTCTGAAGAGTGCTATCAAAGGGCATTTAATCTTATTGACATACCTACAATTCCTCCATTAAAAATACTCTTTTTGGGGCAAATTATATTCACATCGATATTATTATTCCATTTTGACTTGATACTTGGATTTTTTGTTAAAATAGATTGTGTTCCATACATAGAGGGTTTATGGTTATTCTTGTTTTTTAAATCGTTTTAATAATTGCATTGTGTAGGTATACCTATCGTTTGATATGTATTTATTTTGTATAGGCCAATAGCGGCAATGACAACTTTATCGGCAGATATGTTAGAAAAGATTATTATTATTTATTACGATTTTGTGTTTTTGCGGAAGACCCTAAGAACCATAGACATACCATAGATTTTTTTCTTATATCTATGATTAAAACTGGTTGAGATTTGTAGAATTAGGTTTAGTTATAATTTAATAGTTTTGACAGTTTATTTGTACTGAAGCTGGAAGTTGTAAAAATAGAAATCTGTTATACAATAAGCCCGAAAAGCAAGAAAAAATTGTAAACCAAACCGTAATTACACGAAAATTGAGTTCAAAATAAAACTGTTAACATGTTTTAAAGGTTTTCGGGTTATAAACTGAAGGGCGAAGCTAAGCAGGATATAAAAAGGGTGATTTTTCTTAGTTCTTCTACATTCCTTGTCGATAAGTAAAGAAGTAAAGTTACCACAGTGAAAACTAGTGATACGAAAGTGATGTTTAAGCGCAGTAACTAGTGATAATACTGTGGAATTATCGTAATTCTTATATAATTTCTTCGTAAAGTCATCGTCGCAACCTTTTTAAGGGTGAATTGCAGTGGAACCGTTGTCGATCAAAGGACGCTATGCAATCGTTACGTTTCCGTCTTACTGGAGAATCAAATATTACTTTGAAAACAATTAATAATTGAAAGGAAAATATTAAGTGAAACTATAATAATAGTTGAAAAGTGAAAGTGCTAGCCTTAAGAAGCCTCATAAATTTAATTACATATAAGCAAAAGATTTACATTCAGTACATATACATCGTAGTATAGTTAATTTTACTAAATCTTGTGGCATAGATCTTTATAAATATTAAAGAAGAGTGTTTAAATGTATGTGTTTACATGAATAATAATAAACCTTTTCTAAAACAGTTTGGCTGTTTGCTTTCAAAAAATCAAATCCTACATTCGCAGTAGTGTCACATCCTGCACATTATTTCCTGGTTCATAGGTTATTTCGTTAGGAGATTAGGAAAGTTATAATCAATCCCTAAGATAAGATTGGATACCTAGATTGGTTGACCACAAATGCGTTGCTACTCCTTAGAACTAAGTAACAACGCGTCAGATAGTATGTCCTTTCAAATCCGGTGCCTCTGAAGTTAAACCACAAAGGGTATATTACTACATATTGAAAATGTTTTTTTATATGTAATATAGGAGCAGAAGACGAGCATGCAGTCAACCTGACCGTAAGTGGATACTAGTGGATAAGTGCAGCTCATGGACATTGGACTTATGTAATCATCCAAAGATAAGATTAGTTACCTTCCTAAGCTGGAATGCCTCGGAAAAATATGTCTCCCTTACCACACCCTTCCAACCAGAACACAACAGCACTTGGCACTACTATTAACAGGCAGAAATAGCAGGGTGTTGCCGCCGGAGTTGAACCACAAAGAGTACTACCATTTTAAAAAATATAGTTTCATAGAGCATTGCCTAAATTTATATCTTTCTAACACACTTTAAATGCCCGACAGCGAATTCTATGTTACATGTCACACTGGCTTCATGCCAATATCTGTGAACTGCGATTTCACCCTCGGAAAATCGCAAAAGCAATAACTTTGGCAAATCATCCGACTGACTAAGTAACTGGAACGAGTGGATGGAGCGAGATATATTTTTAAAACTAATTTTCTCAGGTAAAAACGCGGGGGACGCGTATTGAAGAAGTAATATTCGAGTAGAAAGAAAATAATTAATTCGCTAAACGAGTTTTTTTATAATATAGGAGTAGCAGGCGAGCATGCAGTCAACCTGAGGCTACTGTCGCCCATGGGCATCCGTAATCAGCTCCAGATAAGATTAGATTCCTAACTTAGATCGGTCTTAGAGGCGCAGTATACTTAGGCGGAATACCTTGGAAAAGTATGTCTCCATTACCACACCCTACAAATTAGAATACATCAGCGCTTAACACTGCTTTCATTTGGTAGAAAAAGGTGTGGCAGTGGAGATGGAAGAGTCACAATGACACAGATTATTTGTAAAATTTTAAAAATCTAAGGATCTTGGGTACCTACAAGCTAAAATATCGATGCACTGAAGTGCAAATAAGTCACACACGTTATGTATAAAATAGTATCGTTACAGTCCATTACTTTACAAAAGGGAGTAGAAAAAGATAAAAGTACAGGGAACACCGATGACAACGGTTTTTCCTATCCCGAATTGTTCCATAATTCATGGGGTATTCCCCCGGGAATAGACAGTTTGATATCGTTGAGATCACAGACAAAACTTCCAGTCTGAAGGGAAAACTACTTTCCTTATACGAATACTTGAATGACAGGAAGTAAACATTTAGTAGTACCTATGTAATTACTTGTATATATAAGATATATTGACACCTACAACACTTTTTACTAATACTCGTATATTACGCATTGGTGCTTATAAGAGGAGCATGAACGACTAAATTAATCTGAGACTAATATTCCTCACAAAGTAATTTCTGAAATATTTCATATTTGGTTCTAAACACTACGCGAACTTATAATAATTTTGTGTTGTAAAGTTTTGCTGTAAATTTAAACGAGTTTTCATGTTTACTATTTGCTAAATTATATTAGAAACTAATATATAACATATAATAGACTAAGATCCCACTGTTTAATTTCTGCATCACGTTTTTACGATTATTTTCCCCCTTTTTAATGAGTAAAGAATGTAATTTGATTAAATATAATTTTATTATATTATTATTATATATTTAGTGTAAAAAGGAATCACTTGGCAAAAAAATGTGTATGCGGCATACGAAGAGTAT
This sequence comes from Epargyreus clarus, assembly GCF_041222505.1. Taxonomy (NCBI): domain Eukaryota; kingdom Metazoa; phylum Arthropoda; class Insecta; order Lepidoptera; family Hesperiidae; genus Epargyreus; species Epargyreus clarus. The sequence continues at coordinate 12,898,807 of NW_027332227.1, read as the reverse complement.
AAATAATTAAAAGAAATGGCCGAGGATCGAACCCGAAGCTGGCAAACATTGTGTTCATTCTTATCACCGTTGCTATGGATGTAAGAAATAAATCTTGCAACAAGAGCGGCGGCCGAGAGTCAACACGCCGGACCCTTGTTTGTCGTTAGCTTTACGTGGACGGCGTAAATAAATCACGCTGATTGTAGGCACAACCTAGAAGCAGTGATAGCCTACTGGTTGAACTCAAACGGCAAATACGTAAACAAATACCAAAACAGTCATTGTTGTAAAAACGTAAAAACTCATACTAAGGGTACTGATCACTTTTCACTTGCTCTAATGCTACAGGAAAACATCGTTAGGAAACTACAAACATCAGAGATTTATTTCATTTCACTATAATTCTTAGTGAGTGATAACAATTAAGTTTGAATCTATTTACGAATTTCTCACTCCGTTATTGTCCCATTTAATTCCAGATAGAGAATGAATATTAAAAATCCCTTAATATAATCTCCCTACATTATATATAAAATTCCTAAGCAAAAATTCATTTTTCTAAACCCACCGTGCAATATGTGCGATGTCCGTCAGTTGCTATTAAAGTTTTATTGAGTAGATATTTTATTTATAAGCCCGATGCAGTCCAATTTTGTGTAAAATCAAAGCTATTTTCTATTTTCAAAGTCCTTTTAAAATATGATTCTTATCGGATTATACCTGACGAAGTTAATCTGAATATACAAGTAAACACTGTTTTTCGAAATTATTTTTTATAGGTAGGTGTCTCATAAGAAACGTAATAAAAATACAAGAGTTGTAGTTGAGAAAAAATCTTGGAAGACACAAGCGGCGACCGAGAGTCAACATGGCGGCCGAACCCCTGTTTGTCCATTAGCTTTCCGTGGACAACGCAAATACAACAGTTGTTGGCTGGTATTTTCACGTTTGTTATGGCTGTGTTTCTTAGTTATCATTTTAGTGGATAAGTACTTTTTCTATAACATTGAAGTAGACGACAATACAGTTCAATTGTTTGTTTATCTGATGATAGGCAGTCACTGTCACCCATGGACATTTGTAACCAAGTCTTATTATTACAAAACATTTTAAGACGACCGGAATGTTTTTCGATGACGACCGGAAAGTTATATCATGAATGTTATGTGAAGACAGGTTCGTTGCTACTCCTAAGATGGTCGCATCATATGTACGTCATCTGATATCCACAACCACTTCACGCTAGAAATTGGTGTGGTGGTGGTACTTCTCGAAGTAGATATGATTTTTTGATAAGGTAAAGTATGTCCAATCAATAGTTTTTTGTCACTTAAGCAATAATGTTTAATACAATAATAAATAAATCAGTTAATGTTGTCTATTTGTTATAATTAAACTATCGTAGGTTCTTTAATTGGGTAAACAATTAAACTGCCCACAAACCTCTCAGCATATACTAGACGCCACCCATTCGGCCGTAAACATATTGCAATTTGGATAAGCTTCTACGTGTGAACGCCTCGTGTAACCTTATATATCACGGATGCCTTACCATATCCTTCGAACCAGAATAAAGTAGTGCAAACAATGTTGCTATAATGTAAAGATCTTCTTTGGATCATCATCAACAACCCATCACTGTCGTACTGCTGGGCACGGGTTTCTCTCAGAATGTGAAGGATTAGGCCAAAGTCCACCGCTCTGGCCATTTGCGAATTGAAAGACTTCACATACCTTTGAAAACTTTTCACCACAAAAAATCACTCCAATTCACGCTTGTAGCTCGGAAAGAGTAATTTACTTTGCCTGTAGTTTTATGCTGTAATTATTTTATTTTTGTTTGTTTTTACTAATCACTTTTACATAATATTTTTCCTTTGATTAAATTGAGATTTAACAGCCCATTATTATTTATCAGGCCTTTATGTCAAGTGTGGATTAAAAAAGTTTACAGACTTTAGAAGGCTTTTTTTAGAAATCTCGCGTGAAAAGCCGTTACCGGTCATTTTTCGTTTTATTTTCGGTTTACATTCACAGATTTGACTCTGTGATTAGAATCCCATTCTCCCGGCATATAAGCAAACATTTGAACCACTAAGCTTACTAGTATAATAGTTTGTACATCGTGTAATTATACCTAGATACGTAGGTACTATTTGACATTTGACCTTCACAAATCCATCAAACGCGGATTAGATATCGGAGATGATTGCTCTTAAATGTTTGATTAATTGATATTGTCTTGTAATCTGATTTTGACGGATTAATAACGCATTAATATGTTTGAGACGAGTGGTTATGTACATAATTAATGTGGTTAAGTACAACACTAGCTTTGGGCTTTGTTAATTAATTATTATTTGTAAATCCATTTAATTAATTCGTGAAGAACATGAATGTAGTGTTGGTTAAACATTTTTGTTGACGTGCTTATTAAGCCACTGAGTCCCTTGTAAATCCAGTTATAAAATTGATTAAGTTTTAAATGAACATAATATCAAAGTACTTCAATAGTAATAAATAATAATGAATTACAACATTATCAATAGATGTTGTTAACATACAAGTTATACTTTTAAGTGGCATCCCAATTTAAATCCTAATATTAACTATAAGCATTTATATAAAAAACAGAAAAACTTATCATGTATTTTTTTTTCAAGATTTTTGAAAAAAATCTATCATCAATATTTCAAGAAATCGTTGTATTATACTAAAAGACTGAAAACGCGTACCCAATACCGATGGGTCTAGAAACAACATTTCACAGGAGTTACTTATACAAACTGCACATTTTTTCAAAAATGTTCGCATAAGGCTTAAATAGCGAACAAAAGGATATAAGAGTGGGGATTTTCGTAATTCCTGTCTTAATTAATGGCGTTAATAATCAAATACCTCGGTAATGACGTCATAAACGGCGAAGGGTTACGTTGTATGCCTTAATGCGAATTAATTATCCTTTATACGGTAATGTGCGGACTTGACCTGCACTCATTTTTCGTTAAGCTTTCATATTAAGCTTGTTTTTTGAGCTTTTACGGCCGCTTTAAGATGTATTTTGTATGCATAATACACCTATATACTCGGTCTATGAGATTTTTGGTAGCTTATGTTTTTGATTTTTCGAAACGTAGTTATGCCTATATTTCCTTATAATGCTTATATTTCCATAAGTACAAATTCAAAAGGTACAAATTCGGAACGTGGTAGAACCCTTTGTGGTTCGACTCCGGTGGCACCACCGCCACACCTATTTCTGCTTCATAACAGCAGTTTTAAGTGCTGCTGTATACTGATTTGAAGGGTGTGGTAAGGGAGACATACTTTTCCGAGGCGATCCAGCGTAGTCCTCAGGAGTAGCAGCGCCTCTGTGGCCAAACTCAGGTCGGAATATGTAATCGTATCTGGGGTTGATTATAGATATCCATGGCCGGCAGTAGCCACTTACCATCAGGTGGACAGCATGCTTGTCTGCTACTCCTATATTTCAGAAAAAAGTACTTAATACATCTGTCTGACTGTACTAATTCTGACTATTTGGTAACATTTTCATGAATGGGAGCCTAAAACCCTTGAAACCGGGACATGACAATAAATGTCCCTGTTAAGGAACAATCAATATATTTCTTAATGTTCACCGCGCTATTTGTACGGATATCCCTTACTATTTTACTGTATAGACATTTTATATGCTTGAATAGTATAAAATTTTTTGACGGACGCTCTAGATAACATCTAATTTTAAAAAGGTTATATACATATTGGAGAATCCGTTGTGACTGAACGGCGTTTTTAATTGATACCAGATTGCTATCAAATTGCAATAATTAAATTATTTATTAATATTAGCTTGAATCTAATTAGGATTATTGTACACACATGAAGAATCACATCTCATTGGTAAATAAAAAATACACTTCCATTCGGCCATCAATTCCTGCAAGAAGTATAAATAACTCGATTGTCATAAGTGAGTTGAACGTGACTTTACATCGAGATAAATGACATTAGTAGGGGTATGTGATTCGGGTTAATTTCGACGGGACCTTCTAAAGCGAAATGCCGTTAGCCGACCGTTAATAGCGGGAAGCTGAGTTTTATGTACGTTGATGTTTGTTTTTATATGGTCATAAATATTATCTTCTATCCAATGTTTACATATATTTCAAATAGTAAGAAAACAATTAATTATTTTTGGGTTATATAGAGTTTTATAAATATAGGTAGGGAAATATTTTTTTAATATTGATTCGTGATCAACCAATTGTGGTCACTAAGAGAGATCTTAGAGTCCGCCATGCCCACGAAGTTCGAGTTTGTAGTCCTCATAGTGTTTTTATCATTGTTGCCATTTGTAACTTTAGCATTTACGGTGAATCAGCGAAAACGATTAGTAAAATGTGAACATTGAGTAGCAAATAGTTACCCTAATTTGTAGAAGTGTTAAAAGTCTTTTAGATATGAAGTCAGACGGCCATTATTAAATAAAATTACCTAGATTGCTAAAATTGGTATAAGAGAGACTGGTGGCAATTGCTCTGATAGTAAACAAAGGAAAAGCAGAACAAGTAATATTTTGCATGCTAGATCGTCTCATCTGTCAAGTAAGCACGTGACCAAAATATTCCTCCCAGCTTCCACGTTTGTATAAAAAAGGCTACGAAATCCATTACCGAAATTGCTCGCAAAAATCTGATTCCCGTCCCGTCGAAGGTGATGTAAGCAAGATTCAGAACAACATGTTAAATCGAATAATATGTTATCTAAAGAATATGGGAGAGACGTGAAGATTTCGTCCGTCCCTTGCGGCGACCCAAATAAAATACGAGGGACGTAACTTAGGTGGTAAAGCGGCAAATGACCGCCTATAACTCGGCAAAGTTCCACAATAATATAAGTAGTTATATTCCCCACGTCACACAAAGTGAGAAGTTGCGTAATCCTGGCGAGAAAATTCGTTACGACTTCAGGACAACCATATTTCGTATTTTGCTAATGAAACACCCAATGTATGTGAACAGGGGAAGAAACTTTTGGCTGATTAATTGCAAAGCTGTGTTGGCAAAAAGCTGGTACTGTGACAGAACATTAGGCTCAAGTTTTGAAATTAAACACTGGTTCCATTTCGTGACGCAGATGGTTGCTATGAAGTGCTATATTTTATTACGGTTGTGATAAGTTTATTATTTGTGACAGAATAAAATGCTTGAAAATGTTTTTGTTTAAAGCTTTTTTTTATAATATAGGGATTACCAGACGAACATGCAGTCCACCTCATGGTAAGTGGCTTCTGCCACCCATGGACATCTGTAATCAATACCAGGTAGGATAATATATTCCACTTCACTTTGATATTTCTATTATTCATAATTCCTATTAAAACATTTGTTGGGAAACATAATTTTAAAAACCAGAAACATTTTGGATGATTTGATAATCTCTATTTTTGTATACACGTTTTGATTTTTCGAACTGTCTTTCTATAAAATATCAATAAAGTAAAATCACCGTTGATAAAAGCATATGATAAGTGAGCTCTAGTAAACTTATTTTGTATTTTTTTTTGTAGAAAACATGGTTGATACTATGTGGTATGGAAAAAACAGGTTGATTGTATGTTACGAGCTTCGAAGGCATATTCTGAATCTACTTTGATCATAATATCTCAGTGACTCAAAAATTGTTTGTAGCAAAGAAGAGAGAAGATAATATCAATGACACAACATTGTCGAAATTTGATACAGTAAATGCTTAATCTACTCTCCAATTAGTAAATAAATGGGAGGTCAATAAGCGAACTAAATAGACAGTTAAGAAATTTACTCGCGAACTAACACAATGAAGCGAGGTACTTATAACTAAGTTAGGGCACATAGATAAAATCAATTGGAGGATTACAAAAGTTTCAAGGTAAACTTTACCTTCTTTCCCAGAATGTAAGGAACTCTCACTATCGTCAGTTTTGAGAGGAATTGATATGGATGACTCATTACCGTTAGGTGCTTTTGTTAGCATCAGTTCTCATCTGTTTTTCTGTCTGTATGTCTGTCAATGACGTTTTACTGGCACATGAGTGATAAACGCTGCGGTGTTCCGATTTAAAGGCTGTGCTACGAGATATAAACATATATACTTATCCGAGGCGTTCCAACTTAGTACTCAAGGGTAGCAACACATTCGAGGCTGATCTCGGGTAGAACTCCAATCTTATCTGGAATTCATTTCAAATGGCCATGAGTAGCAGTAACCACTTACCATTAGGTGGACTATATGCTCGTTTATTACCATAAGTATCATCTTAACGAAGAGAAGCATCGTTTAACCAAAGGTGGTGAGACAAGTGAGTAAAGTTCACCTTCTTCCTGAGATTCTAAATCACTGGCAGTTTTACCGAAACTAAATTAAGTTGAATTGTTCGAGGGCCTGATTCTCGGTCCGTTAGCTTTGGGTGAACACACGTGGGTTGAGATTTTGTTAGATTTCTTGTTTTCAATTAAGCGTTGTTTAAGTAAAATATCCATTTGTTTTTTATACGGAAAAAGTGGGAAATGGTTTTAATCGATGATATATGTTTACTTAATAGAAGTGTACATATATGTAGTGTATCTTCTGGCTAGCGGTCAGTGGAAGATTTAAGTCGTTCGAACGTGTAGTCGATCTCAGATGCCATTACCACCAGATACCATTAAAGACTATGTTAGAACGCTTCGTGAAAACGTCATTACATTATCATATCATTAAAACCGAATGGTAGCAGCGCTCCATATCCCTTTTATAACAGAAAAAGTTGCAGAGGTGGTACTTTAGCGGTTGAATCACGACTTTACACGACGTATTTTAAGAAAGTAAGACAGAAATAGGTGAGAACGTTATCCTGTACAAAGAATTTTAAAGCTTTTTACATTTTTTTTATAATATAGGAGTAGCAGACGAGCATGCAGTCCACCTGATGGTAGGTGGCTACTGCCGCCCATGGACATCTGTAATAAACCCCAGATAGGATTAGATATTCCTACCTGAGGTCGGCCACAAATGCTTCGCTACCCCTGAGGACTAAGCTGGAACGCCTCGGAAAAGTCTGTCTCCCTTACCACACCCTTTAAAACGGAACACAGTTATTAGGTAGAAATAGGTGTGGTGGTGGTCCCGCCGGAGTCGAACCACAAAGGGTTCTACCACCTTTAAATCTGTAATGAATAACAAGTGTTCATTAGAAACCACTTCTCTCAGTTTAGTTTAAATTTCTCTATTAATGCGCATATCTGTAGCAGAGTTCAGAACCGGTTTCCTTGTCACAATGCTACGATGCAACAGCATGCCTTAACGGTTATGTTTACTAACTTGCTTTCCGTTCTGCTAATTCGCTGCTTGTTATAATGGTACCTAATTTATCTAATCTGTTTAATACTCATTTACTAAATGCGTATCTAGTAAGTATTAAACATAAGTGTAGCTTAAGATATCTACTTAAGATACCGTATTATTGGCATAGCTCTAACCCGTAATCGCAAGAGACTGCCGCATACTTTAACATGCTACTCTAACGTGGATTGACATAGACTCGTATATATCGGCGCTCCCCTGGGAGTGCCGGGGATTCCCGAGCTCTCATCCATCTTTCACACTTATGCAACTTACTTAAAACTTGATTATATATGGAATTAAAAATAATACAACCGTTCACCAGAATTACGTTTTAATAATGATCCATTACAATCCCTCCTTTTTATTACAATCATCATATCCTCTCAAAAAGGAAGTAGCGTTTTTAACCAAAATATGAATCAAGAGTGCTTTTATTAATTTAAAATACAGTAAGTTCAAATCCCATATGAAAGTAATTATTACAATAAAAATAATTAGCAATATATAAAACATTAAAACGTCATTAACTAATTTGTTTACATTTTTGCATAAATTAAGTTATAGGATTGATCATTTATAAACACTGTGAAAAATATGAACATTGGCGCCATAATATGATTAACAATCTTTTATGAACGTTTTTAAAGAAGAGTAACATATAAAATCAGTAAGCAATTGAATAAGATATAATATTAGCAAAATAAGTTTTTAACATAAAGAGGCTTTTGTAAGTTACTGATATATTAATTTAACTTATAAAAATGGATGCATTATTGATCAGCACCATCTATCAACGATAAACGGGCAAAATCAAAACAGTATTATTTAATATTTATTACAGAATTATTGCTAATGAATTATGTTCAAAATAAGTTATATAAAACCAGCAATACGTTTTAAATGAATTCTAGAATTATAAAACATTCAGAAACAATCCAAATTACATATAATAACATGTTTATTGAGTCTCATATAAATTGCATCCGTAAATTGCAACAAGGATATTTTATAGATGGCAAAGAAATTATAATTATTAAGTTTTAAGTTATAAAACGTTTAACATTGTTTTAAATATAAATAATTATATTATATTAAAATTTACTTTAATATAAACAATTATATTAAGTTATCATAATAATATTTGGAACCAAAATACATAGATTGATAAACTTGCAAACTTACAATTTATAAAACTTGCCACTAGATGGCGCTATTATACTCACGCGCCCATACGGCCAAACTGACTCAAGCGCGCTCTCGGCGCTTATAAAAATAATACATTTCTTTTGTGAACTTAAAAAAAAGAATCAATAACAATAAATCATTTTACATATAAAACAAAAATATAACATTTCTTTGAACATAAACAGAGAGAAAAAAATAAAAACATTTCAAACTAAAAACAAAAACAAAACATTTCTTTGAACATATACAGAAAGAAAACAAAATAATAAAAACACTTGAAACTAAAAATAACAATAAAACATTTCTTTGAACATAAATATTTGTAAACTTAAATTAGAGATAAGATAAACAGTATTGCAATATGGTACCAGTAGCCCCAGGATCCAAATCAAACCAACCATAACAACCATCACCCATATTGGGATCAAGCTGACAATAACCGGCATCACCCATCCCGGGATCTAGCCAAACGTAACAGGCATCACCCATCCTGGGCTCTAGCCAACCATAACAGGCATCACCCATCCTGGGATTTAGCCAACCAAGACCGGGAAAAGGATACACAAGGTGGCCAGCCTCGCGTTTAAGGATAGGATATTTGGATAGGGTAAAGGGGATATTAGTAAGGAACAACAAACAACATCATTATTTTATTTATCAACACAATCGTTGGTGCGGTTCAGTACTCACGGTATTACTCAAAACTACATGCAAATCTCATTGATCATCATTGGCCCATACGGCCGACCCTTCCGAAATATTTTCAAAAGCATCAAATTGAGCATGTAGAGCAGGTCTGAACAAATCATGTCCAGAAATCTTTTCAAAACTACGATGGTCATTAATATGTTTAATTTTGTAACGATAATTTGTTAGAACTTGTAAAACCTCTATAGGTCCTCAAATGTTGTGCCAAAATTAGTTTTATGTCGTCGTGACAGCATAGCAATACAAAGTCAACTACTAATAGTATCAAACTTTAACTTTTCCTTTATCAAAACGCATTTTGTCTTGAAGAGACCGCTCGTCCATCCTTTGTTTTTTTTTTTTGGACAATATGAACATTAAGAATCTAGATCGTCAATCATTGTGTCATCGTCAATTTGTATAAGCTTAATACCTGAAGGAGAACACTGCTTACCAAATAAAATTTCCATAGGACTTTTACCTTTACTTGAAATGGTGTAGAGTAGCGTTATTTTTACACCAAAATAATTATAATAATAAATTCGGCAGATAATATTTTCATGTTAGCTGTAATAAATCAGATTGGCGGATTAAAAATAGACACAAAGTTTCGGAGGCATTTGATTGCTGTCTGTGTAGTGCGATCATTACAATAAATCATATGGACATATTTAATAAAACCCAAACAAACACAAAGACCTATTCTGCTTGGTTATGTTTACCATTAACTCATTCAGTAATATCACTTATGAACAGTATGAAAATTAATAGCATTTTTTTTCTATTGGATGCAATGAAATGAGACAAGCCCCAGAATAACCCTTTACACAAATAAGGAAACCAGTATATTGTCGGCATAATTTCACTATTTTTTTTTAACTAAAATGTTGTAGAGCATTGTGATAATGGTCAATTAAGGTCCATCTAAATATTTGTTATCAATCTGCACTTTTCATTCTAACAATTTTACAGTATATTAAAATAAAATAAGTATTAATGCTATCACCTATCCCCCTTTGGTATTGCCCTTTATTTCTACAATTTTACTTAGTTAAAAATCACGCTTTTGCTCAATCATAAGGCAATCGTGGTCATGTGTAACTGCATTGATATTAATTTTAATGAATAACATGATTAAGCATTGACAGCATTAAGGTTATTACATAACAAAATTAAGTAGTTATTAATAGGGTTGTGGTTGAAATAGCCAGGACTTACAAACCTTTACAATTCAATAATAAAAACAAAATTTTGTAAATAGGCCCACCATCACTATATTCTCGGAGTTAATTCTCGTTTGTGACTAGATACTTTTAATAACTTAAAGCCTGTGACTACTTTAAAATTCCTGACATGTAGGAAGTAACAAAAATGCTTGATAACTTTTACAACTGCAAGTGTCTCTAATTGATACGAATGTTACTTACTTGCTGCTGATGCTTACTTACGCAGACAGTGGTCCGGATGCTAAAGTAGGCAATTACAAATTGATTTTTATTTTGCCTCTGGATAAGAACTGCACTATAACCAATTGCACGGGTAACCTGTATGTAACTTTGGGTCAAATATTGTTAATAAAGGTGAGGATGTTAATCGATCAATAATTTGTTGTCTAGCAACTTCATGACCTTTCGTCCTTTCCTAAGCAACATTAAGATTTAGTTAACTCACATAACGGGGCCAATATAGTAAAGATTAGAACAAGTTTCTAGAAATAACCAGCTAAACAGTTAAACTTCCTGTTAAAATTACTGTTAAAATTAACTTCCTTAGGATTCCTTGAAATTTTAGAATTAGCCAAAGCTTGGATTATTTTTATTTTTGCTAAGTTTGATATCACTATTCTCCAAAATGTTACCTAAACATTAAATAGCAGTTTTATGAAAGGAGCATTTGGCAATATTTAATGAACATCCAGCTTGAGTAAGCCTTTTTAGGACTAATTTGTAAATAATGTAAGTCCTCCTCCAGTTTCTGAAAAACTAAAATATCATCAACACAAACAAGAACAATGAGTTCCCTATAATTACCAAAATCTGTATTAATATTGCATTGTTAAACTGAAGGTGCATAGTAGAGATCAAATGGCATTCATAAATATTCATATTGATGATCGCTGTCACAAACACTAACTTTTCAATTGAGTTAGGAGCTATAGGCATACTGTGGAACCCAGCAGCCATATCTAAACATGTTTTCTTGACATGAGTAATACAACTACTAAAAGGAAAAGAACTGTCACAAATGATACCATTATTTTTTTAAACCTTGTATAATCTCTTTAACCTTATCATGTTCCACTGGTGATAGTCTGTATGTCCTTGTACAATAATATCGCAGTTTTTGTTTTTAATTTAATTGTTAATTGACCGGTAGTAACATCTGAAATGCCAGCTGTTAAATTGCTTTAAATTCATGTAATATTTTACACAATCTGTTAATAGATATATAGGACAATAGATAGGATTAGAAATATCAGAATTACTCATTAATTACACAACATATCAGATTAATTATTCATTCATTAATCATTAAGTAACAGATCACATTTACACAAAATCTTTATTAATAATTACTGTGAGCCCTGATACTGTTAAAATATCAAACTGCAAACTCTGTTTCTCTCATTCACAACATACCATTGTAAATAGATATTTTCTGTTTCCACTAATGATGTAAAACTATAATACTTTTGCTGGAAATTAACCAACTACAGAAAGAATCTATTTTTTTTTTTTTTTTGAGTGACTTTTATGCTTACCATAATTTTATTATTAGTGCCAATAGATAAATGAGTAACTGTGTCCTTATTTTAGGTATCAGTTTCAAAACAGGTTTTTGCATACAATCACAAGAGCCATGCCCAGGTTTGTTACAATTAAAACAAGTTAAATGAATTTTATTAAAATGATCAGTGTTCACGACACGAGGCTTCTTATTATCAAATCAATCGCTAGTTAACGTAATTTTAGATGCCTCTAAATAACATCGAAAGATAAGTTTTTTTTTAATCGTAACAAATTTAGGTAATAGTTTGTTGAATGTCCAAACACAAAAAATCCCGATAAACACCTGTTAAAATAGCGTCGACCGCTTCGGGATTCGAAGCTGGCCTGAGCCTCACATGTTTGAATAGAGCCCAAGCTATTGTAGCATATTCAGCATAACTAGCCACCGGCACCTTGTTTGAATTTGAAGTCAATCCCGCCATCTTTGAACATCGTTCGCCTGGCGAACTTCGCCAAACGAAACTTCCCGCCAAAAGTCGTCTGGATTAACTCATACTTGATTTGCCCCAAAGTTGTTGAATTGAGAGACCACATATCAGTCCAAGTCTTCGGTGTAGCCCTTAGTAGCAAAATAGCCTTCATTCGAGGTTTATGCGTAGGAAATGTAAACTTCAAAATAGTTTCGTCGTCATGATTACACCAATCTCTCATTTCATGTGATCTTTCATTGTAGTTAAAAGATGGTAAATAAAAATCCATTCGACTGTGTGGTTGTTTGGAGATAGGCTCATCAACAAGGCTCACACACAGTTCCATACCAAAAGTAGACTCCATAGGCCGGGGTTCCCGGTCACTGATTTGTGATCCCACCGCTGCTATCGGCGCTCCCCTGGGAGTGCCGGGGATTCCCGAGCTCTCATCCATCTTTCACACTTATGCAACTTACTTAAAACTTGATTATATATGGAATTAAAAATAATACAACCGTTCACCAGAATTACGTTTTAATAATGATCCATTACAATCCCTCCTTTTTATTACAATCATCATATCCTCTCAAAAAGGAAGTAGCGTTTTTAACCAAAATATGAATCAAGAGTGCTTTTATTAATTTAAAATACAGTAAGTTCAAATCCCATATGAAAGTAATTATTACAATAAAAATAATTAGCAATATATAAAACATTAAAACGTCATTAACTAATTTGTTTACATTTTTGCATAAATTAAGTTATAGGATTGATCATTTATAAACACTGTGAAAAATATGAACATTGGCGCCATAATATGATTAACAATCTTTTATGAACGTTTTTAAAGAAGAGTAACATATAAAATCAGTAAGCAATTGAATAAGATATAATATTAGCAAAATAAGTTTTTAACATAAAGAGGCTTTTGTAAGTTACTGATATATTAATTTAACTTATAAAAATGGATGCATTATTGATCAGCACCATCTATCAACGATAAACGGGCAAAATCAAAACAGTATTATTTAATATTTATTACAGAATTATTGCTAATGAATTATGTTCAAAATAAGTTATATAAAACCAGCAATACGTTTTAAATGAATTCTAGAATTATAAAACATTCAGAAACAATCCAAATTACATATAATAACATGTTTATTGAGTCTCATATAAATTGCATCCGTAAATTGCAACAAGGATATTTTATAGATGGCAAAGAAATTATAATTATTAAGTTTTAAGTTATAAAACGTTTAACATTGTTTTAAATATAAATAATTATATTATATTAAAATTTACTTTAATATAAACAATTATATTAAGTTATCATAATAATATTTGGAACCAAAATACATAGATTGATAAACTTGCAAACTTACAATTTATAAAACTTGCCACTAGATGGCGCTATTATACTCACGCGCCCATATATACTTAGGACTTAAAAGCGGTGCGAACCGTTTCTTATAATATCATATATCTTTAAATGAAAAAAACGTTTGTAAAATAATTCTATAAACTCTCACATATTCTATACAAGATTGTTTTCTTATGTTATTGGTATCAAAGCTGTATCAGTAGAACTTATTGAAAAATGCTTAGAAATTCTGGTTTCTTAAATATCGTTCCAAGTATGTTCTTTAGTGTTTAATGCTTTTCATAAAAGATAACTAAATACAGACAAGATCTTACAAGAATTTCTTCAAAGTAGTCCCTCGCAAAGGCCTATTTAGCTTAAAATTGCTCTTTAAGAGATTCATGCTAAGTATTGAAAACACACGGGGTGGGCGAAAATATAAATAAACGTTTCATTGTGTAATTATTTTCATTTTTAAATATAATTTGCTTATATTGTAATCATGTAAATAGGTTTATATGTATTATTATATAAACATGTTGATTATACAACATACTATGAACTTATTTTTAACACGCTTTTATTAGCTTGGGTTGTACGTTTGTATGTATGTATGTAACAGTAACGGAATCTTTGAGCCCGATTTTTATCCACTTTGAACGTTCAGTTTAATTCAAAATTTTAAAGAATTATCAAAAACCGATGACAATACACGATTTTAATAATTTTGTACCATTGTCCTTATCAACATCCTCAGGATTAACGATTTTTGAGGGGAGAGAAAGTGCCTTATGTTATATGGGTGCTTTTCGAAAATTAATAAGTGGAGCACTCCACGCTTTTTTCACAATTATACAATTTACTGTTCCTTAATTGATTCCTAGATTGAAAATTATTTTGTGCTTTTCGAAAATTAATAAGTGGAGCACTCCACGCTTTTTTCACAATTATACAATTTACTGTTCCTTAATTGATTCCTAGATTGAAAATTATTTTCTACTTTTTAGTTGATTTTATCATAAAAGCGTGTTTTTTAGTATTTTGAACTATATTTATTAACAATTATGAACCTTTATTATCCATTCACGAAGATTAAACAGTCTATTATGATCCTATAGTTCTATTTATCCTATAGTTCTATTTATGTAGGAACTGTCAGATCTGATTCATGCTTTTGGATAAATGAATGCTATCTGTTTATTCGAAACGACGTCATGTAAAAATGAAAAATATAAAAAATATTTCTAGCGTAAGTTAACGTAGCACATTTCTATGAAGTGTTGATTTAGATTAATTCAATGAATTTATGGCGTAGTTAAATTTAACATCATGACACAAAAATCGAATATCTCTTTGGTTTCCTATTTAATATTAAGAATATTTCTAAAATACTAAAAATATGTTCGATTATCATTCATTTCTTTAAAATATATCAACGTATATATAATTATTTTATGACAAACTAGCGGTGACGCTCGTTTTACTCTCCCGTGTATTTCAACGTTAATGGACGCATAATTGGGCGCCTCGCTAACTAATGGGCGATTATGCCGGCCTATGTAGGTTATGTAGGCTACGGGAATTAGGATAGGTGCTAACATTGCAGTATCCGCCGGGATATTGTTGTTGATACAACGGATACAACAAGTCCATCTAGGGTACTTTGTATAGGAATGTATCTAATGTGGTATGTAGATACGAGATAGGAGATAGATTGTGTAGATTGTGTAGATAGATACTACGTGAATCTGGTTAATAAGCACTGTTTTCGAAACATACATAGGTATTCTTTTTAAATAAGTGAACATGACCGAAGAATATGTATTTCTTTATTTTTGTTATATTTCACTGAAAAGCGTTTTATTGCATATATAAAAAGAATGTTCGGAAGCAGGCATGCAAATAGCATAAGGAAAGACATATTTTACACAAATAAAAAATATGCATTGCGTAATTTACTTAGTTGTCTATTGTAATATCGTAATTGACTAATAACACGTCTAGTCGGTAACGCCATTGAACTCACTTCACTTATCACAAAACAAGCCAAAACTGCAATTTGCGCAGATAATTTTGGAACTTGTGTAATATGTTGTCCAATTCATATAACGACACTTGGGGACCCGTTTGGATTCGCTGCAAGTGAATTTGAAATTAATTAATTTAGCGATAGTTCGCAACAACTGCTTTCACGCGGATGGCTAATTTGAGAATGGCTGGAAATTCTGCTTCTGGGTACAGTCTAGCTACAGTAATTAAGTATTACGAGTTGAAATAATCATATGTTACAGCTATTTTAAGTGTTATTTTACACAACTTAGGGAAATGTATGTTGAATAAGATATTAATGTAATTAAAAATAATTTGTAAATATGTTACCTAGTTTTAGGGCAATGCGCGCAATGCACATGCAACTGACAAGACCCGATATCGATACCTGCGTATCAATTAATCGACAATTAATCCGCATAGTACTTCTGATTGGACTGCAAAGATACTATTATATGTATACCAGCCTTATAAGTAGTATAAAGCTATGGGACGTTTTATTTTAGTGGAGGTTACAAATTTACCAAGGGCCAGAGTGACACTTAGGTGAGGCATTTTAATTTGTTCTTCGTAGTAGCATCAATCCATAATTACTTATTATAGATGTCTATTATAGCTGAGACCATTTATCATCAGTAGGACTGTATGCGTGTACTTCAATTTCATAAAATAAATCCTTAGATCATGAAGTTGATAGAAATATTTTCTTACAAATTCTGGTCTAACGAACTAATTGCATTTTTCAACTCCTGTATCGTTGATTATATGATATCTTTTAACAAGAGCGTATTGCTCTTGTCAGAGCAATTTCAGTTCCTTTATAATAGGTAGCTCACCAACCAAGAAGTAGACGTCTTTAGATTTAATCAAAACCCAGTCTTTGGGGAAAAGGATTTAATATTCATGCGGAGACGAGATTTCTGTTGAATATTTTTAGCTTAAGTACAAGAACAGTATCTTATTTTGTCGGGAATTTACGAAAAATATTTTTTCCTGTTATGGAGTACCGAAGGTTATTGCAGAGGTCAACTTCGGTCAAGGTTTAACCAAATCGCAATCCGATATTTTGATCGAAGGTCCGGTCTTCAAGATCATAGAGAATTGTAAATACCGAAAGCTTCCTCTGATCATCGTTTAGTCGCACATATGGGGGAAATTTAAAAGTGGTATTCGGCGAAAAAATGATCGGCTAATCTCTTAACCTATAAATACTAAGGAGGGGGCACGAGTTAATCTTTCGCCTTTACTAAAATGAGAGAGTGTTGGTAATTATCTCCTAAGCCTTTTTGTTATATTCGTCCTTGGTCCATCGTCGAAACAAATATATCACATCAGAAAATCCGATCCATACTTAAAATTGAAATCCGATTCTCCAAAGTGTAGACCAAAATCCATACCACTAAGTTAGCGCAAAGTCCAATATTGGGATCAAACGTAGTGCAAATCTCCGATCAACGCTAGGATCGTCAATATTAGCCACCTGCAAGCCCACTCGATGGTCCACAGGACGGACAAGGGCGGAAGAAGTCGAGTGCTGTGTCCACACTCGCCTCACCGATCATTGTCCTGTTTGCTTTTTACCATTTGTTTCTTGTTCCGTTCGTTTTTCCAAATCCTTCCGGTTTTCAGAAAGAATTCCCAAAGACTACAGCATGTTTTGGGCTTTGTTTTCGAACAGGGTGTTGGGTAAAATTGAGAAGTGATGCAATATTGAACTGAATAATTTCAAGGTGATTCTTAAATCTTTGGCTGGCAGTACAGCACTCCTTAAAAAGCAATTCACACGTTCTGATTTAACTTCAAAACTTACGACGATCGTACGAACGCAAAAACGCACGAACTTACTTCAAAACTGTTCGTAGATCAAGCTTCTGGTTACTTGTAATAACTGCAACGCTTCCATCGGCAAACCTGTTATGGGCTACAGTGATTAGTAACAAGATACAGGATTTAATAACTTGGCATAATTATCACATGGGCTATAACACATTCCCATTTCATATATGTACAAATTGTACATACATGTCGATCCATTATTGTCCCACTGCTGGGCACGGTCTCCTTGCAAAATCAGATGGATTTTAGATTGGTTATCAAAACCTATTTTTAAAAAGAACTAATGCATTATTGATTTCTGATACTTACACGTATAATCTGAAAAACCCGAGATTCAAATCTTGGACCTCGATCAAGAGGCCGAGGTTCTAACTGCCATCATTGCTTCCATTGTACATATTTCCGTCATTCCGACATACCGTTGAATATATCCGTCATTGCGGATCGTAAAGTTATAAAATTGTGTTTGGATTTAGTTACTCGATATCGAGGCGAGCGAGCTCTCAGCAAATTCGATTTCGAGCTGAAATGGTATCAAATGTTGTCGATTTATACATATAAGTAGGGGTTCATTTTATTCTTATTTACGTGAGGATATTATAGTTGGCTTAAAAACTACTACTGCGCTATAATCAGGGGTCCCAAGTTGGAAACCCTTACCTCTGATTTGTTTATGAAATTCCTAAATAAAATAATAAAAAGTAATGGTAATAGTAGAAATTAATTATCATTTGAATTAATACAAGCGTGAGAGAGATCTTTCACAAAAAGGTATCAAAGATATGTTGTGAAGTCTATCATTTCACATTTGGCTAGCGCGGAGATCCTATTCATTCTGAAAGGAGATCCGTATCCAGTGGTGGGATAATAATGGATGCATGATGGTATATTATTACTGTATCCTTTTATTGGTCTCAAACTTTGATAAGTAAAATAGTAAATACTTAATCGCCTTGAAATTTAATGAAGCCACAAAAGGATGATTTTATCATTTATTTTTTTAATTCTTGACAAATAATAAACATAATTTACGTTATAAATAACTAATACTACGTAATTTACGTAATAAATAAATAAGTATTTCAAACATTTTAGGGACATATTAGAACAGAGACGTGGCAAAACTTTATTTACGCAACAATTTCAATTCTCAAAACTAGTTACACTTTCTTGTTAGGAGTGACCAATATAGATGAGTAAATTACATAGAGTATTTTACTCATCTAAGGTCTCAAAGGATTCTTAATGCTCGATAATCAACGATGTTACAGATTTTGCTTCAAGGGCATGTTAATTGATTTATGCCTTATGCCTATGCTCTTTTTACGACAACGGACACGCTATTCGTCATATTATTTTCCCTTTTTGAATATAAAGGTCACTTGGGCCTATTTCGGCGTAAATAATCGATGCATAAGTGTATCGGAGCATATTTTTCGAATTTGGAGCAAACATTTGAAAGCGGGTCCATGCAATATTTTTTTAAAGAAAATAGGGCGTTCTCTCAAAAACTTGGAAAATTTTGGGGTTATAAATATAAACGTGAAGATTCTGGATTCTGAAGGTATGGCTAACCCAGGTATATACTAGAAATGACGTTATAGATTTATTTAAACGCATATTACGATTATATGTTTACTTTGATAATGGTTCTGCTTAAATTCCTTCAGAATTTTTTTCTGTATGGAAAATTTAATAATTGTCTTAATCGACACATTCTGGGAGGTTAGTCCCCAATATACTTATTTATGAAATATAACTTAATCTCTACGTTGTAACATGTACTATTGCATGTTCTTTACGTGTTTAGCATTAACTCTATAATGTAAGTTATATTTGAAGTTTATTAATTTTTACTAATAAACATTTTAACATTTAATTGCAGTCATAATTTTAAAGAGTTACGTAATTAATACTTACCAAGTAACATCGTACGCATGTTATCCAAACTGCGTATTGGAATCTTCCGGATATAAATAGCACGTGTTCTGTAATCGAGCAGGTAATAACATTAGGCAGTGATGTCCCGTTATTTTGCACACGTGCTCCAAACTTGCTCAAACGTGCTTATTACACAGCCCAGGAGTTTCTCCAAATGGCTCTTCTCTTGTTGTGATAGCGCACGTGGTTTGAGCGAAATTGGGAACGAATATATCACATCATGCTTCCATTGAATAAAGAGGACGGTTGGACCTTATGTGATGAAACGATTTAATGCATAAAAGTAGATTAGATTTTGTAAAGAGGTTTTTTTAGATACAACGGCGAAATAGAAACAGTGTGGTATAGCAGCGACACTTACATACGTGAGGTTTTACACCTTAGTCAACTTATGGATAGATTCCAATTTTATCTGGTAGATTTCAAGATGAGAAACCAGCTAGGTAACTAAAGATATTCGCGTCCGTCATCTCAATCATCATTTAAAAAGGAAATTATTGCGTCTACCTTTGTTTTTACCACGCAAACAAGCGGTGTTTACAATCGTGTCAGGAATGGTCTCACACTTATTCCAAAATTTACTGACTTATGCTGTATTCGTCTATTGCTGGCGTTCCTCATGCCTAAGGCTACCTCCATACCTTAAAGCGTATTAGAGCATATTTTTTGAATTTGGAGCAACCATTTCAATGGCCGTTCGTAGAATATTTCTGAAAAGAAAATGGGTCCTTTTTTCCAACTCCAGAAAATATCGGCAAAATTAAATACAACCGCCATGCTGCAAGTTATTGTATGTACCTACTGTATTTACAATATTGCTACATTTCTTGAGCCGACGAGTAAATCTTTAAACATTCGAAAAAGTATTTCACGTTAATTAAAGACAAAAGAATTTTCTTGTGAAACAAATAATTCCTATGCGAAGTTTTCAGCGAGAGCGCTTGAAAAATTTGCAGGAACTGCTCGGTTCGTTAGGGTTTTTTATAAATGTAAGTAGCTACTGGATAATGTTAAGAGTATTTTATATTTAGCAAGAATAGTTGAGAGCCGAGCTAAATACCAAACGGAATTTCTTACAAACTTTCTACGGGAGCATAGAATTAGTTGAAGTGGATTTGCAGTGCAGCTTCGTTTGTTGTTTTTGCTTCGCCACGCTGCGAGTGTGCTTCGTGCATTGTTCGCAAATTCTGCCGTAACTTCACAAATCTGGGTTTATTCTTCACTGTAACACGTACCCAATGTTCTCGCATTTTTAGTCCTTGTTTATGGACTAGGTACTTGATGTTCTTAAAAAGTCTCTTTAAGAAATCATAGCGACCTTTAGTATATAGTAAGGGAATTTTACCAAGCAAAATAAATAATAAACAATAAGTTTCAAAATTAAATATTATTGCATAAAATTTATCACTCAAATCGGTAACTCATATTTAGTGTATGTGCCGGTTTTGTTTGTTTCTGTTGTATAAGAAGTCAATTTTTTTTTGGTTTTAGTTATTTAAACATACAAATTGTATTTAAGTTTGTTTGGTGAAGTTAACAATATTAAATAAGAAAATCTTATTTTACAAAACAGGAAAAATAACTTCCTTCACGGAGCCCGATCTTAGACTCGTTACTTCGTCGAAATCAGGGCCCAATTCAGAACAGATAGGACTGAAGCGCTCAACAAATTTCACCGTGACCTAATTTCGCGTCCCAACACATCCCTTCACTTATTTCCCTCTAAAAGCGAAAAATACTTTATGCGTCCCTGTTGGTCGATACGGGATGCTTAGAAAGTGAATTATCCGTCGGGGAGAGAAAGTAAATAAAATCCACCCCCAAATAAATGGAGCTAACAACGTGCACGTAGGCAATCATTTCGTTAAGAAAGTACGAGTAGAGTTATTTCTCTGGGGCGCTGGTTGGAGTTGTAGGAAGTTGCGTCGCAAATCACTTTTACGTCAGAGTGGACGGCACTTGGCTCGGACGAGTACATCGTAGTTTTGTAACTTATCCGTAGCATTATTTACCACGTAGGTAAAAGGAAATAATTTCCAGTATATTCCTAAAAGAGGTATTTAAATGTCAATGTTTTCTGGGGTGTCGGGGAAGTTGATTGGTGAGCTGAAGGACGTTGCGTCGAAAATCACTTTTACGTCAGAGTGGACGGCACTTGGCTCGCACGAGTACATCATAATTTTGTAACTTAGCCGCAGGGTTTTTACCACCTAAATAAAATAAAACAATTTCTAGTATGTTTCTAAACGAATTCTTTACATGTTAATGTTGTCTGGGATGTTGTGGAAGTTTATTGGTGAGCTGAAGGAAGTTGCGTCGAAAATCACTTTTACGTCAGAGTGGACGGCACTTGGCTCGGACGAGTACATCGTAGTTTTGTAACTTAGCTGTCGCATTATTTACCACGTAAATAAAAAGAAATAATTTCTAGTATATTCCTAAAAGAGGTCTTTAAATGTTGATGTTGTCTGGGGTGACGGGGATGCTGATGGTGAGCTGAAAGAATGTGCGTCGAAAATCATTTTTACCTCAGAGTGGACGGCACTAGGCTTGGACGAGTCCATCTTTGCTTTGTTAGTTACCTGTAAGTATTATTTGCCCCCTAAATAAAATAAAATATTATATTTTTCATATTTGTAACATAGGCAAATTTTTATATAAATTTTCAAGCACATTAACGTTACATACTTAGTAGAATATTATGGACGTTAGATTGACGGTTAAAAAAAGTAAAGTCGCCAACGATTTTTACTTAAAAAGGGTTTTAAATAAGTAAATAACCTCAGGAAGTGTTGGAGTGGACAGACAATTTCAGAGGCAATGCCTCACGGGTAACTTTTACCAATCAACATTTTATTCTGTTGAAAACAAATTAGGTAAAATAATATCGAAAAGAGCTTATTTCAAATATAGTATTTAATAATTAATTTAAAAAATCAAAAACCCGACTGCACCAAAAAGGCTGCAGTAGAATTTCCAAAAGCAGTGAAATAGGCATTTCATTATTTTTATCCAGAAAGCCAAATACAAAGTTACATAGTAGGTGTCTGCTTCAAAAACAAAAGATGTTCAAACAATATTATCCTATTTTATCCGTAGTGTTCATTTACGCTATATAAAGAACCTATGTGTAAAATTCCAGCACGCTTAAGTTCAGCGGTTTCCCTTTGCGTTGATCTCTGGCACAGCAACTCTCTCATTTAGTCAGACAGTCATCTCGATGTGTATATACGAGTATATATGTACTAGCTAACCCGGCAAACGTTGTGTTGCCATATAAATAAAAAAAATGTTAAGGATGAACAACCCTTATCACTTAGGTGTAAAAAAATAGATTGTGGCCGATTCTCAGACCTACTGAATATGTATATAAAATTTGGTGAAAATCGGTTTAGCCGTTTCGGAGGAGTACGGTAACTAACACGAGAATTTTATATATAAGATATATTATATAATGTATGTGTAATCTCCTCTTAATTTCCTTTATTTTGACACCTTACTCGATAGGTTTGGTTAACTTTTTTAAAACGTGTTACTATTTCGCGAAAAAATTCACCATTTACGGTCTATAAAATATATAACTTCAGTAAATCAAAGTTTCGGTCATGATTTTACCTCGTTAGAGGTAGCATTTCATTATTTTTATCCAACAAGCCTGATACAAAATGTCATAGTGTTTACTTCAAAATTGACGATTGTTCAAATGAACTTTTAACCCTTATTTTACCCTCTACGGGGTTGATTTTTCAGAGGGTGATAAATAAGTGCGTCCTTGTTCCTATCCAGAAAGCCAAATACAAAATTTTATAGTAGTTGCTTCAAAATTAAAGGATTTCAAAAAATCAGTTTTCCCCTATTTTACCCTCTTAAGGGTAGAATTTCCAAAAAGCCATTCTTAATACTTATTCAAGCTATATAGGGAACCTGTGTGCAAAATTTCAGAACTCTAAGGACCTTGGTTTAGGCTGTACGTTGATTTCTGAAAAATGAAAAAGTCATTTAGTTAGTCAGTCAGTCAGTCACCTTACTGTTTTATATACATACAAATATGTTTTTATAATCTCCGTTTAATTTCCTTTAATTTGATACCCTACTCGATAGGTTCGGTTAACTTTTTTTTTTAAATGTGTTACTATTTCGCGCCAAAAATCCGCCATTTTGATTTTTTTTTACTAACACCTATCTAAGGACACTCGGGTCATTGAGACAAATATATTGACACTTTAACTGTTGAAATTCATCCAGCCGTTTGTTAGATCGGATCAAATAAAGAAAGACAAACATACAAGATACGCGCGAAAAACATAACCCTTCCTTGGCAGTCGGGTAAAAATAAGCCCTTAAATTAATTAGAAAAGCGGAGAGGGCTTGTTTACAAAATAAACCCCTTTCGCCAACCTAATCGCTTTAATTTTATTTAAGTAATTCGTTATTTTTCATTTTATGAATTATTTTGGTGTCATGCTCTTAGTTAGTAATGGATGTTGCTATAATCATGTGTATTTTTTTGCTTTAGTATCATAAAAAGCTATTTTTATCGTGTCTTATATTTATACTGAACAAAAGTGTACCTCTTATTATTTGTTGCTTGCACTTTATATCTTCTCTTTATAAATCCTATAATAAGACCGGGTTTCTTTAAGAAAAGGCTTCAAAATAAGTTTTTCAAAGTGAAGAATGTATTGTATAACCCTCCTTTGAGGCAGCCTGGCTATGAAGAACTCTTTGTAGATAGAAAAACATAATCGCCTTTATCTATTTCTGACTATTTCCATTTCTATTTGCGGTGGCCTTTGAAACCGTGATAGTGTTTTGGAATAATTATTAGCTGTTAAGTGACCGCAATTTTGTGTAGCCCTGAAAGTTAGAAAAGGTCTGGTAATATGATTTTATCAAGGCTAATTTATTTAGGTAGTTAATTACTAATGGAAAATTTAGGCTAAAATCTGCCTCTTTTAGAGTAAAAACAAATAAAATGGGTCGTTCTTAATAGGTTGCTATAATCAAATATTATTCGAAGTTGTACCTATTCATGTGGGCACAAAGTAGTGATAGTTTGATTGAAAGACGACATCTTAATCGGGGGGTCCAAGATACCGAAGCTCAGGCATGATCCTCTGATTTTAAATATTATATAATAAATTAATTATTACTTGCTATAGCGGCGAATGAAAACATCACGAGGACGCCTACACACTTGAAGGTTCTTAAAAACGACGACTTAAAGTATGATGAATTATGATTAGCGTTTTATATCTGATAAAACGAAAATTGTAATAATTAATTTGAGTTTTAATTTTCTATCTGGATGTTTCTAACTCTTAAGAAACATAGAAAGCGTTTAAATGAAATTTAAATCCTGTGTTATAATAGCAAAGTTTGAGATGATGAATTTGAGTATGACAGTTTAAACCGTGTGTAACATTGATAGGCACGATTCCGTAAAATATTATTTGGATCGTGGCAATGAAGAAACTGCGGTGGTAGGCAATACTTTGACAAGCACTACTGGTAAACTAATCTATTTACCTTACATGTAGGTCGTTACTCTTTTTTAGACACAATGTTTTAATAATATTGTTTCAAAAATCCGTCAAGCTCTAGTTTATTTTTAACCGACTTCAAAAAAGGAGGAGGATTCTCAATTCGACCGTATATATACATATATTTAAGATATGTCCAAGGTGATCCCATTATAAGGAAACCAGGGTCTGATGATGGCAAACCGGAGAAATCGACGGAAATTTTCAAAAATTATAGGAGCGGAGTGCGTTTGTAAGTTTTTTCATTAAGTATTTCTATTTATTGTATATTATATTAATATAAATGTCAGTATGTAATCACTAAAAAGGGTGAAAAAAAAATACAACTGACTTCTATGTCACTACAAAGTAAAAAAAAATTAAAGTAAATGTTGGTTTAGTACATATTTCTGAAGTCGGTGCTCATATTGGCCACGTTGTTTCAGTTCAGAAATATGTACTAAACCAACATTTATTTCAATTACTTTTTACTTTGTAGTGACATAGAAGTCAGTTGTATTTTTTTTACACAAAGGTAAAAATAAAACCAAACAAACCAAAACAAAAAAATACAATCGACTTCTATGTAGAAGTCGGTTGTATTTTTTTGTTAAAATTTTTTGATCATAACGTGTCTAGTAGTATGTTAATACAGTTGATATTGTTAATACATCAAGAAGTAAATCATAGGAATTCATGTAATGTACTGCCGCCCGGGATTGTATAAGCCAACCATAACTAATTACTCCCTTGACGCCGCTCCTATAATCACAACTCAAAGAATTATTTCTTATTGGATGCGGTAAATATACCAACATAATTATGAACAAATATTTCAAAAACCATAAATATAAGCCAAGCTTCATTTGACAGCTTTCAATAACAGAGAGGATTATTACCCATGCCTGCATTTTTTTTAAATTGAGGTAAATTAAATTATAAAAAAGTAATATTTTAAATTACTTTTAGTATGTCGCACACAGATATATCTAAAACCAAACTTATAAGGATAAGTAGCCGATGTAGGATCTCGAACTTAGTCCTATTTGTTTTATAAGACTAATCTAATATGCTTTGTATATAGTGCTGGCTTCCTAAGGACGAGGATCTATCAGCCAGTACCAATGAATAATGAATGGGAAAATCTTGCTGTGGTAGTAATAAAGTTATATATTCCTACCACACCGGTAGCTGGTCTAAGAAAGACGTGAGATAGATTAAGCGGGATAATAAGTTAAAACTGTAGGTAATTGTTTTTACACTACAGTTATGATGTTAAGTATTTCAAAACGTACAAATTATAAGTTCAAACTGTTGTTCACCACATCCAAGCATGAACTTCGTCATCGTTCCTTCCTCTCCGGTATCTTAAGTGACACAAATAGAGCGCCATCTCTGGCTGCATACAGGCAATATAAAACGTGCTTCCGACATACCAACTTGTCCTACTGGTAGCAGTTAAGCGACAGAGGAATATTATATATTTTTTTAAATTTTGAAAGTAAGTTTTGTTTTAACACTTCGAATTGGCTTTTGATTATACAGAAACCTATCTTAAATTAGAGGTAATGCTTTATAAAATTAAGTAAGTAATTTATACTTTGTACGTTCACGGTAAAAATGGTAAAGGTAGCCGACATATATAACACTAAATACTTATAGAATTGTGCTATATTATTTACTGTTTTTTATCTTTAAAAATCTAAAACTGCAATATTTTCACTGATAATGAAGATTCATTTTATCTTCTCTGCGTTTATTGCTGCAAAGCCTTCTCAGCATAGCAACAAAATCAATTTGCGTATAAACTTGCTATTTATGAAAGTCATCTGAATAGAATAATCTTATTCACCTGTGTCCTGTTAAACACTATGATGATGTCCACTTCCTCTGTAAAATTTCGCTCGTTAGTCGTTAGTTGGCGAAGATGCAACAAGTACCTTATCGCTGGCCCGATATTGCCGTATGGGAGTGGGTAACTAGGTAAAGGACATTATTTACTGCGGAAGATGCGGTTTGACGCGGGGAGTTGAGATTTTTTATTACAATGCATGTAACGGAACTGATTTATATCACACCAAAGATTTATGATATAATAACATTGCAGATATTTCAAATATTAAATAAAAGTATTTTTGTAACCTGAGGGTATAATACCTATCAGCTACCTATAAGCAGTCGGATTTTTGTTTTTATGATTATAATTTATGATAATAATTGTTCAGTTATTTTAATAAATAGGCTTACCATTGCATCATATTGAAGTTGGACTTCTTTTAGCCAATTTAGTAAAATAGCAGAAGTTGTGGACCTAATTACAACAGCATAACTTCCTATCTACGAGCGTGTAATAACACACGATTTTGTGCGATGTAACATAAATTATTTTAAGGTAAGAAACAACTATAAAATATATTCTCAGCTTTTATGCTCTGATGTATAAATTTAAAATAACTTACTCCATTGTTAAATGTTCATTGCTTAATTTACAGCTGTTGCAGTTCCACTGCGGTGCGCACATTGCTCGTTCCGCGCCAGTGAATACGCTGTGGCTTGTCCGGGCCATTCGCTGTTTGTTCTGTCTTAATCAGAAACTGTATATATTTGTAAATAATTCATTAAATAATTTGTGCTTCTTTCTAACAAATAACTACATAGGTATTTTTATGTAAATGCGGTAAAACACATATACTTCTCTGTGTGCAAATGCAGGTACATGTTTTTCTTTTTCAGCATTCATATTTCTATTGTTTTATAAATATTATAAATACAACTTGGACCTATATTTCTATCGACCTATATTCAGGTTTCATGTCCTAATATTTTCATTTATAATAACTTACTGCTTCATTGCTTAATTTACAGCTGTTGCAGTTCCCCTGCGGTGCGCATTGCTCGTTCCGCGCCAGTGAATACGCTGTGGCTTGTCCGTGCCATTCCCTGTTTGTTCTGCCTTAATCTGAAACTATAAAGATATTTGATAAATATATATTCTCCGAAACAATGTTTTTTTCTTTCTATAATGAACTTTTATCAGATGGACATTTGCTATCTGTAATACATATACCATAGTAATCTTTGCATAACCATTACAGTTACACATGTTAAACACTTGTCCCTACTTATATTTGTAAATAGGTACAATAAATATTCCTTGAAACTTTTGCAATTAAAACATAAAGTGGCTGTTTTAATATATAAAACATCTTATCCATATTGGAAACAAATTGGACACTGCAGCACATAAACGACAAATAGCATCCAATTCTTCACAAATACGTTTATAATCACAATTAAGTTGAAACATCGCCAACGTTCTCGTTTGAAACATGATACGATTTCATGTGAGCTCACCGAAACCGCACAATAGCCGTATCGAATAGCCGCAGTTTCACAAGATGTCTAGCGAGACATCGTGTCCGACGAGTTGGAAGCCACAAATTGCTCTAAGTTACCTCTCCGAAACTTACTTTACTTGTGTTGCATTTTTTGCCTCAAATCCACATAATTTCAAATAAACAGGAATGTTCGGAATTTTTCAAATGAAATGAAATTTCAAGATCATCGACGTAATTATTATAATTACATCCTTGAAAAGCTTTGAATTTTTTTTACTGTTTCGTGTGAGGGACGGAGTTGGAGCATCTCGATTTCATGTGAGCTCACCGAAACCGCACAATAGCCGTATCAAATAGCCGCAGTTTCACAAGATGTCTAGCGAGACAACGTGTCCGACGAGTTGGAAGCCACAAATTGCTCTAAGTTACCTCTCCGAAACTCACTTAGATTGTGCTGTATTTTTCGCATTAAGGCCACATTATATGAAATAAACTTACCTTTGTGCGGACTTTTCAATAGAACTGGAATATAATGATCATCGACGCTAACGATTATAGCTAAGTCCTTGACAAGGTTTGATGGTTTCTTAAAATTTCATGTAAGGGTATAAGTCCACACTGGTTCAAAATATGCTACTAAATACTTCATGGCAGCTATAGATAAGATACAATAGAAACTTAGGTCAATATGTATTCACCTAAGTTACATACGTATTTTTTACACGAGCCTTCTCATCTTAAAAGAGGTAATAGATGATTAACTATAACAAATTTATTTATTTATGTTGGCGTTGGATATTTTGTATTTATCTGCTTATAAAATTGACTCATTGAGTATCTGACAATTCTATTAAATTATCAGATACTCAACGAGTCAATAGGGAAAGAAATACCCTTAAGCGGGCTAGGTAGCAGATGAAAGTGTATATAAATAATTATTATTTATTCATCGCAACCTAAAACATTTCGTTATGTTTGTTAAATACATAATATATACATGTAAATGTAAATAGCCAGTTACGTACAGTTGCCAGCGAAAAGCGCTTCCTGCAAGTTGGAAGCCACAAATTGCTCGAAGTTACCTCACTGCCGTAACTGACACTAACTGGTGTTATATCATTAGAACAAGGTTTAATGAGTTTGTTATACCTCTCTTAATGCATTATGTGCAGTCAGTAATTAATGTAACTTATAATTTGTTTCAAATCATTGTCTAGAAGTATATTCTTGATATAATTTGGTCTAATTTAGCTTAAAAATGATATTAATAAATTTTTGTCATTATATTCCGTAAATATAATAGATTTTTAATTTATTTATAAGACGTGAAAATTCAATAACAAGAGAAATTAATTAAAAAAAATAAAACAAAGAGATAGCTAATAATGTAGAGTTCAATGAAGAAAACAGCTACAAAGAAAAAATAATAATATGATAATATTTAAATGTGGTAATTATTTATAAGTATAAAAACAATAAGATTACTATTATAATGATCATATTTGTCTTGTTGTGTGTTTGTAATGATGTATTTCATATTTGATTATATAATGTCCATATATTCTTATTATTAAAGTATTAACGATTTTTACCAAGCCAGAGAAGAAAATTGCTTGTATTTGTGTTTTTGTCTGTGATATCATAGTTCAAAGTAAAAAATTTGAACGCGATTATTTTTCCGATTCTGTTGGTCTAAATTAATTTTAATTACTTTTTAATTAGAAAAATAATAATGTCTACAAATTCTACCTTAATGATTGCATACTATTTTAATTGAATACTGAAAACAAGTAGGAATACAGTAATGATGTTCTGATGGCCTAAAAGTGTAGTTTAAAAGGAATCCGCTTGGTTTTCGGAACAAACTGAATAGACGCTTTTTAGAGTAATTTTAATTGCTAAGTTAAAAGCGGCGCCTTTCATTAAAATATTTAAAGGATTTAAAATTAAATCCTTTTAATTCCTTTAATGAGAATATGCAATTATAAGTTACCTACTATTTATTATTATTTAGAGTTTAATTTAAATAAAAGTTTTTGAAGTTCATTTAGCATAAGGCAGAAGAATAAAATCGTGTAAAAAAGGAGTTCTAAGAAGATATTACAAGAGCTGTTGTGGCCGCAACAGTAAAATGCAAATGAGTGTTATGTATGTACTTTCTTTCACCGTATTTTTCATTGCAATAATATGAAACGGTGCTCCGCAGAATCGTTTTTCGTAGTCGCAGAATTTGGTTAGAACGTATTTTGTTGTGTTAGAAATCTCATATTATCATACTTTTATAGAAGACTCCGAAAATCTATTTTTCATGTGATAGAAATAACAAACTAGTAAGTGGGAAGGTTATGGTAAGAGATCAGCAATTAAGCAATGGAGTAAAGGTCTTTCTAAGATTAGCTCTTGACGACTTAATTACGATACTTCCTGCAATTTTACCTCCATTATCACACTTCCATCGAAGGGCGTAGGACCCTTTATAGTTTGACTCCGGTGGCAACACCGCCACACTTATTTCTGCCTCATAACAGCAGCTTTGAGCGCTGGTGTGTTCTGGTTTCAAGGGTGTGGTAAGGGAGAAATACTTTTCCGAGGCGTTCCAGCTTAATCCTCAGAGGTTGCGTCGCACCTGTGGCCGAGTCCAGGTAGGAATATCTTATCCTATCTGGGGTTGATTACAGACGTCCATGGGCGGCACTAGCCACTTACCATCAGGTGGACTGCATGTCTATTACTTCCATATTATAAAAAAAAACCTTTTAAACTAGATCACAGCAGCGTTTGTATAGAGGGGCCTTTGAAGGCGAACGTCAAAAAGTTCCTTAAAATAATTTCAGAGACTTAGTACTAAGCGAAGAACATTTAACAAACGCCTTACCTACTTCAGTTTTGGGTATATGGGCGCATTGTCCTATCGTTTTGTTCCTCTGTTCGTTAACAAGCACGTAACTTTGCTCTCATTAGAATAGAAAACAAGTTCGCCCT
The DNA here is from genome assembly GCF_041222505.1 of Epargyreus clarus. Classification (NCBI taxonomy): domain Eukaryota; kingdom Metazoa; phylum Arthropoda; class Insecta; order Lepidoptera; family Hesperiidae; genus Epargyreus; species Epargyreus clarus. The sequence continues at coordinate 12,867,355 of NW_027332227.1, read as the reverse complement.
TTGATTAAACTTCAAAAGGGTTTTCTGGACGTCTGCACATAGTTTGCACAGCTAATCAAATTTCGAGTACGTTTAACAAAGGCTTAATCTTTGCCTTGTTCCTTCATCTTATTTTAGTGAGAATGTTAAAAATTTACAATTTATAAATTTTTATTTACACTCAAAATTTGTATTGTGATATATGTGGCGGTGCGGTCTACATATTGGTTTGACACGTAGTGTGTTACGGGTTACATCCTCGATTGGACAAATATCTAAATGATGAATTTAGATGTCTGGATGGTCGTGTATACGTTAATGTGTGTGAATATTAGTGTCGAGTTATGACTGCAGAAAATGTTAGTATTCTCGTTTGTATATACGAGTATATGCGGGTGGTGTTCGTCAACATTATTGTTGCTCTGGCTGAAATTTACCCGAAAAGTTTTTTTTAATTTACCGTGGAATGTAACATACGACAGGACATAGAAAAGTATCACACTCTTCAATATTTAACACAATGATAATCACTACACGTTATCATCCCAAAATGAGAGCGATAAAGCAACCGTACCACCATGGTAATATTTTAAAGCTACAAAACATCGTTCAAAGTGCAAATATAATGAAGGCTTGCTCTGTAATCAAGGGGAGTAAATATCAAGCAAAGTTGACATGCGGGTAGCGATGTTAATTAATTACGAATATGTATGTTGTAATGTTGTATTTATTCGGATACGAGGAGTACATTAAGTGTAATGTGATTTTTGCCGTGGACTGTATTTCCGTGTATTTAAGTTTATGTTATTTTTCCTTGTTGATATTTAAGTATAGTTTAATTCGAAAAATGTGATGTATGTTTTAATTCTAAAAAAATACAGTACAATCTGAGTTAGGGAAGTTCAGTGGATGGTCTAGGACTCCCTACCTTGTGGGAGAATACTGTTCCCGGTAGTGGGACATTAAATTAAATATATTGGCTGACTCGTAGTTTTAACAATAAGATTGTTTTATTAGCTTACGCTGAAGCTACTATTAAATACACTAAAATAATTGTGTGTGACATTTGTAAATATATAAATTAATTTATTGTTACTGAGTAAATATTAAAGAAAGAAAGAAAATACATATCGTGAGCCACTGTAGCAGACATAAAAAGAAAAGCATAAACATCGATAACAAACATTGTACAATATTGATGACAATTCACAAAACTCGTTGAAAATAGATAGTAAAAAGATAGATAAAGATAGATAGACGCAGCTGCACTATCACGTAGCGATATCGAATACCTACTTACAAGGTTTATCCTGAAGTTTGCGCGTCAATCCCGTCCGCTGTACCAATTTCTGGAGTAATTCCCTCCCTAAGACGATGTTCTTCTTGACAAAGATGTATATCTTAACGGAAGTGAATTCTAACTTTTCTAACATGTCTAGATACAGTTTAAGTCGAACTAGCATATTTGTTGCAGGTAAAATTGTTTTGGGAAACAGTCGAAACCTAGTTTCTTTTACATTTCAGAACAGTGATATCACGTTACTTAAAATGACTACACAATGTAAAACCCCGTGGATATAGTAACATTGAGTAGTAGGTACATACACACATAAATACATCTCCGGCTGCGTTACAAAGGAAATCCCGGAGTCCTCTATGTGACACTGAGGATAGCCACCCTCGGTTCTGGTGGGTAAAAATCCCACACTACCCGATGATACTCCTACGAAAGTAGGTGCTTTTCGGAATTTTCCCCACGTAATTAAAAATGTCCTTAAAAATTGCGATTGTGGAAATTTGGTCACGGTCATGTGTGTGGTGGTAGCGATTTAAAAGTACGATGTCCCTTCCAGCATCCCTATCACAACCATTGTAACCAAGATAGGCTGATTTAATATGCATCCGAGGTGTCCAGGGGTTGAGCGTTTTAAATTGACTTTGGCTGTTGAATACTAAATTCTCTTTAATTACCTCGTCTTGGTGTTCCGGAGTACGGACTGAAAATACTAACGTAGAAATTACAGCTTCGTACCAAGATAAATCTTAGGATTTTATGATAAATTTTAATGGCTTTTTTAGTTAGTAGCTAAGTTGAAGTAGTAAACAAGTATCCAGCTGATGGGGTTCATTGACCCCCATGGATATCTAACAACTCCATATAGAACATAAATTTGAACTGAAGTGCACCACAGATGCGTGACCCCTCATAAAAGTATGTAAGTTGGCATCCACACTTCAAGGAATAAAAAAATCTTTTTATAGCCGTTTTAGTGGTACCCACACCTGAACCATACTCGTATTTGCTCTATAATCGTTTCAAATGTGTCCCACATCATTTGAAATAGTGGTCTGTCTTGAACATTCCGGATTCGAACTAGGGCTACGTTTGGCAAACTAACTTTAAAAATAAGGTTTCTGATACTTTTAAGCGAGATTTGTGATTAATCACCAGATACTCCTGTAAAATTCCTTTATACAGAAATCAACGAGTGATAAAGGTAGTTCCGCCACTCAAGCTATTTCGTATGATCCAACGTATTTCTTCAAGTCCCTCGCGGCTAGTTGCGAATATAAAGTTACCTGGCTTATTTCTCTCTATTTCTTATCTAGGTTGTCTGAAGTAGTTTTACTATTGTACGTACACCTATTGAAACGTATTTAATTATATTACATAATTAAATACGTTACACCTATTGAAACGTATTTAATTATATTACATAATTAAATACGTTTCAATAGGTAGGTTCAATTACACTTAGTGGCATTTATTTTCGCGGCCTATCTAGATAATTTTGCAGATTTTGATATCTGTAATTTTACGAAACATTAATAATTATGCGTACAAGAAAGCTGGAATGTGCAAAATAAAATAGGATTTTACACGATTACTTAAGAATCTCTTGTAATATTTTCCCTGCAACAATCGTAATAAAAAAAGTTATTTCTAAATTAAAAATCCACGGCATCAGCATGCAGTATTGAGAATATAAATAACTTAAGTATTAAAAACTTGAAATCTTTTAAAGTTTCTTAACTTAACCGGGCTATTTAATTCTATAATTAAAATTGAATTCTGAACGCAGCGTCGAAGCCATAAATCTAGGGCGCTCGCTGCTTCAAGTTGGGTAGTTTATTTATGATATTTACCATTTATACTGTTCTTTTGCAACTGTTTTCAAGAAACAGTTTTGTTTAGTCAGCTTTTACAAGACTACTGCTTGCTCCCTTCGGTAACTGTTACGGAAAGTGCATTCAAGTTATAACGCATTGCCAATAGATATTAAATATGAATTTTGAAAAATTTAAGAAGGATTTAAAAACTTGGCTTATTACGAAACCTTTTTACTCAGTGGATGAATTTCTAGGAAAATAGGTGTATGTTGTTTAAGAAAGGGTAAATTGACATTATGATTGCTGTAATAATATGTAATTTGTAAATTTTGACATTCATGATTGTAATAATTTCTATATTTTGTATAATAGATTAAAATTAGCGACTATAACATTGTAATTTTGCATGCCTTAAAGGTTAAATAAGTGGACGTCATATTCTTTAAGTATGCAAATAAAGATTTATTATTATTATTATAACCGAAATAAATGAATAAATTCATAGAAAAATGCTATTACTCGTACTTATATTGATCTTTACAGGAAATGAAGGCCAAAAAAACTCAAAAAGAGCCCAAAAATGAAGAAGGCCAACGCCTCATTGACCTTATAACGACATACTGACTATTGTCAAAAGTTTGCGTTTATTGTAGATGGCATGATATAATTTATGGGCTCAAATAGTTGGAACTGTCACTTGAACTTAATGTAGTCAAGAAAAGTCGTCCTTTAGTCTACAGCTCTCAGCCTTAAAGGACTCTTTTTAATTTTAAACAAAACAAATATTTAAAAACCAGCTCGCACTTTACTAGAACGGTGGACTATGGTCAATGTGCCAAACTACATATTACCGATATGTAGTTTAATCTTTTTAACACCGTTACGTCATCACGTCGTCATCGACCCATTATTGTCCCACTGCTGAGCACCGGTCTCTTCGCAGAATGAGAAGTATTAGGCCGTAGTCCACTGCGCTGGCCAAGTGCGTATTGGTAGACACACAATACCACGTTACGTACAATAATATAAACGAAGTTTGTTAAGTACATAGGTAATGTTATTAATTATAGTGGAAGAATAAACGGGATCTTAAAGTAATAAATCTAAGAGTAAACGTAGCAAGCTCCGCTCAGGTGCCCGGATTGTTTATGTTATTTACCATTTAACACTACTGCTATGCATTTTGTTTTCTACGCAAATGAAAGGTTAAATGTATGAGCTATCTATCTTGTACTGGAGATTTTAGCCTAATAGCTATGGGTATCAAGTTTATTTATTACCACGCTTTTATTAACTTGGGTTGTATCTATGGTATGTAACGGAATCTTTAAACTCGATTTGTACACACTTTGAACGGCCCGATTAATTTAAAATTTTGAACAGTTATCAAGAACCGATGGCAATACACGATTTTAATAATCTTATATTATATAATTTTATATATTTACGAAAATAGATATAATTGATTGAAATTTGTTTGTCTGCATGTTTGTTAGTCAAAATATAGGTAACCTATACACTTATTCTATTTAGATTCATTTCATACAATTTATAAGGATATTCATACAATTTATATTAATTGACAAAATGTTATTAATAAAAAGACTCCCTCCGGTCATCGTAGTGGCAATTTATTTTAAATATTCAGACACCTATAAGCTTGTCTTAAGTTATACAATAAATCACTAATTGCATAAGCGCTGACGAACCTTGACGGATAAGATTTAGCGCTTAGGTACGTATAAGCATCCACAAGAACTTCTATTTATTTAAGAGTTAATTACAAATTTGAATGGATGATACTTAACTTAACTTAACTTAACTACGCCATTTGCTACATCTGTTACAAAGAAATTAAATTATTATTTATTGCACAATAAATTAAGTTGATTATGATTAAAACATAATTTAAGACTATCATTACAACAATATTTTTTTGTTTATTTTTACTATTTATATATTTTGTCTAATTCTTTGGCGGTTCAACGGCTAGTTTGATTTTAACATGTAAGGTTTTATTGGAATCGTCACTATTATGGGAGTGACATAGACTAAATTACTGCTAGCTTCAAAACACTTACCATGAGTTTTCAAAACATTCCACAATTTTACGTTACGTTTACTCAACCCATTATTCTGTTCCGTTTGCTTAGTAGACTAAGTAAACGTAAAAATAAGTAAGTGTTCAAATCTTTTTTTCTACCTCAAATGTTCGCAAAAAAGAGAGACAAAACATAAAGCGCGATTTTGTCAATTTAGACATTAAATGTTACGTTACTGACACTTTGGTTCTGATACAATCCGCTAGGGGCGCTGATTGAAAATTGTATGGGCAAATACGTAAACAAATACCAAAACAGTCATATTTGACAAAATGTAAAAACTCGTGGTAAGAGTACAGTTATTTTTTTAGGCAGCCGGGTTTGTTTTGATTTAAAAAATATATATAGTGTGCACTTAACGATATAAAGACAACCTACTTATCACGACCACCATTTCACTTTGGTTTGCAATGGAAAATTACATTCATGTAGTGAATTCTTAAGGTTTATAAAACATTTAAATGTAACAAATTGCACCATGCTCAAGGTAGTTTGAATGCAGCGTGAGGCGATAAATCCAGCTGTTGTTTTACGTAAGTCGGCTGCTAGCGGTTGGCTGGCCAGCTTATTTACACTGTTTGCTGTTTCACTCTACACGTTATCTGGTTTCACAAACACCACGTACCAATTTTGATTCGTTCACATCCGAATTTGGTTTGTTTGTATAACTATTGGGTCGAATACAACGCGTTAATCATTATGCTAAGTAAAAACCTACCATCAAATAAAAAAGAAGTGATGTATCGTACTTTTAACTATACAAATATTTAATTTTCTACAACTTACAATTAAGTAAGGATAAGTGGCAATTGCTGTCCATGGACATCTAAATCCGTACTACAGTCCTGCCTGCATATCACGGATAAGTAAGTCTTCTTTACCACACCTGTCAAACCAGAACACAGTAGCGCTACACTGCATTTATTAGACAAATGTGGCGTAAGTTTCTTCAGCGTTGAACCACGAAGGGTTCTACGACTTTAAAATACAGCTTGAATTTGACCATTATCATAATAAATTAAATTCGTACTAAAATTAATTTTTCAAAAGATTTTCACGTATAAATAATTCAGTTTCTATTTACAACCCACAGTAAGTACAATTTTATATTCTTACTTAAAGAGAGCGCGTCATTGTAAAGTATTACACAAACAATAATTTATTTTTCTTGGAGAACTTATATAAACCTTTTATATTATTGTTGACCTACTTTCCATTAAAACTTATAAATAAAGGCCATATTTTATCCGCTACTTTGCGTTACGTTTGTTATTAGTGGAGTGCTTTCCTTTTCAAGAGGTTTTATCTCTCATATGTTAAAGGTTAGCCGCGCAAATTAATTATTCTAATGCAACTACTATTTTATTTAAATTCACGCATAAATAAGTAATTGATGCTGTTTGAAGGTTTCAGAAGTGTGGAATCGTATTATACTTAGAAAACCTTGCACATTTTGTGTTGAATTGATTTAAAATTGAGTATTTAAGATTGAGTTTTAAAGGTAGAATAATTTTGTGATTTAGGTTTAAAATTCCAGTGTAACAAGGTTTGTTTTGTTGCAAGCCAGATGAACACACGTTTTAACAGCAACGGGCGTAGTTTACGTCTTCAATGCCATTTGCGAATAATTAGTGATGTCCATGGGTGTATCATTAAGAATGCTCAAATTGAAATTTCTGTTTCCACAGTTAGAGGATTCTTAGAGCCCACTCTACCACAATACTCCAAAGCGAACGAAAGTTAATCAATTTTTAAGTACTATCAATTCAATCTAGGATTCCCTGAGTCATAGGTAAATGGAAATTGAGACATAAAGACAAAATCACAAACCTATACACTCAGTTTAGAAATCTAATATCATTATTGACCATGACTGGCTGGCATAGAATCGAACCCGAAAACTTTTGCCTTAGACTGGCATAGTAATCATTCCCAAACTACGATTATACTTAACTATATGGCAACAGTTAATCCGTATCTACTTTCTCAAACCAGCTGGTTTAGTTCGCCTTGAAATTTATGTTCGCGCGTAGCACTCGAGGCACAACAAGAAACTGCTACGTGACGCTATTATAGAAATAAGTAGAGTTATGTCCAAGAAAATATATGTGACTTAGTTACCTTTTATAGTGTAGCCGTGTATGTGGTCACCAACACGCATGCCAGGCGCGGTGACTATGGCAATAAACCCCCTATGAAAGGTGCAGAAAAGCCACGGCCCCCAGTCCCCGGCGGCCCCGCTATTCCGGGCTATGGTAGCGGCCAAGGTAACGGCGGGGCAGGGGGTGCTAAGAATCCCCGGAAGAGAGTCGGCTACCACACACGACGACTTCTGCACCTGGCAACATACAATACCAGGACACTGAGGACCGACGAGAAGATACAGGAGCTGGAAGAAGAGATAGACAAGTTAAACTGGAGTGTTTTAGGATTATCAGAAGTCCGAAGACAGGGGGAGGACACGGTAATCCTTAAATCCGGTAACTTGTTCTATCACCGGGAGGGCGAACACCTGTCTCAAGGAGGTGTCGGGTTCCTCGTCCACAAATCCCTCGTAAACAACTTGGTAACGGTCGACAGTGTGTCGGCAAGGGTAGCGTACCTTATACTCAGAATATCTAAACGGTATTCGCTGAAGGTCATACAGGTATATGCGCCGACGTCGACACACCCAGACGATGAGGTTGAGGTTATGTATGAGGACATAAGTAGAGCCATACATACCTCAAAAACTCATTATACCGTTGTTATGGGGGATTTTAACGCAAGACTGGGCGTGCGGAATGGTGACGAACTGAAGGTGGGGCCCTTTGGAGTTGGACAACGAAACCATCGAGGCCACTTACTTGCCAACTTCTTGGAGAGGGAAGACTTCTTTATGATGAACTCCTTCTACAAGAAGAAGGCACAGCGAAAGTGGACTTGGATAAGGCCCGATGGTACCGTTAAGAACGAGATAGACTTCATTTTGGCAGACAAACGGCACATATTTAATGATGTCTCTGTGATCAACAGGGTGAAAACCGGAAGTGATCACCGGATGGTAAGAGGCACATTAAATATCAACGTTAAGCTCGAACGGTCACGCCTGATGAAGTCTACGCTCCGCCCAACACCTGTCCAGATCCAGGGCTCCGAAGACTTTCAGATTGAGTTACGAAACCGTTTCGCGTGCCTCGATTCTTGCGTTTCCGTGGACGATATTAACACCCAGGTTGTAGCAACTGTCCACGAGGTAGGGTCTAAGTACTTCAAGGCCCCCTCCGGTGGTAAGTCTCGAGTTCTCTCAGAGCATACTCTCGGTCTTATGCGGGAGAGACGAGAACTATGTGTGCAGTCTCCAACCTCAATGTCGAAATACAGGCTGCTTAATAAACAGATCTCCCAAAGTAGGCGACGCGATTGGCGTTCTTATAACGCTAATCGCGTAAAAGACGCTATTGAGCGAAACCGCGGCTCGAAAGTGTTCGCAGGAGATCTGTGCATTGGGCAGAATCTGTTGACGAGGTTGAAGACCGAGTCGGGCACCATAGTTTCGTCTAAGCCCGAAGTTCTGAGAGAAATCGAGAATTACTACGGACAGCTGTATACTTCCGCACGAGTTCCAGCCCGTAAGATGGTGAACGACAAACGTGCCAAGCTGACCCGACACTACACCGAGGACCTCCCGGAAGTCAGCCTGTACGAGATTAGAGGGGCTCTCAAACAGCTTAAAAACAACAAGGCACCGGGAGATGACGGAATCACAACAGAGCTGCTAAAAGCTGGCGGGAAACCCGTACTAGTGGCGCTCCAAAAGTTGTTTGATTCCGTGATCAATAGCGGAACTACCCCGGAAGCGTGGAGCAGAAGCGTAGTGGTACTGTTCTTCAAAAAGGGCGATAAAACCCTACTGAAGAACTACAGGCCCATTGCGCTTCTGAGCCATGTTTATAAGCTCTTTTCGAGGGTCCTCACTAACCGTATTGCACGCAGGCTTGACGACTTTCAGCCTCCCGAACAAGCCGGATTCCGAAAAGGCTACAGCACCATGGACCACATACACACGCTCCGGCAGATTATACAGAAGACCGAGGAGTATAATCTGCCGCTATGTGTTGCCTATGTGGACTATGAGAAAGCCTTCGATTCTATCGAGACCTGGGCGGTGCTGGAGTCCCTTCAGCGATGCCAGATCGACTATAGGTACATCGAGGTGTTGAAGTGTGTATACAAAGCCGCCACCATGTCAGTCCGAGTACACGACCAGAGGACGAACCCTATCCAATTGCAGCGGGGAGTCAGACAAGGCGACGTCGTATCGCCGAAGCTGTTCACCGCTGCGTTGGAAGATGTGTTCAAGCTGATGGAGTGGAAAGGTCTTGGCGTTAACATCAATGGTGAACACCTCACACACCTTCGATTTGCCGATGATATAGTCATCTTGGCAGACTCGCTGAGGGACCTCAGTAAAATGCTAGGAGACCTCAACAGTGCCTCACAACGGGTGGGTCTTAAGATGAACATGGACAAGACGAAAATCATGTCCAATGTCCATGTCACACCCGTACCGGTAGTTGTTGATGGCACTCCTCTCGAAGTTGTCGACGAGTACAATTACCTGGGACAAACGATCCGGATGGGTAAGTCCAACTTTGAGAGGGAGGTCACTCGAAGAATCCAACTCGGCTGGGCTGCGTTCGGGAAATTACGGAGCATCTTCTCGTCCAAAATTCCTCAGTGCCTGAAGTCGAAACTATTCGAGCAATGTGTGTTGCCAGTGATGACCTACGGCGCCGAAACGTGGTCCTTTACCGTAGGCCTCGTTCGAAAGCTCAGAGTCGCTCAGCGTGCTATGGAGAGAGCTATGCTTGGTATTTCGCTACGAGACATGATTCGTAATGATGAAATCCGTAGACGAACTAAGCTTACCGACATAGCTCTCAAAATTAGCAGGCTGAAGTGGCAATGGGCCGGCCACATCGCTCGGAGGACCGATAACCGATGGGGAAGAAAGGTCCTCGAGTGGCGACCACGCGGAGGCAAAAGGAGTTCAGGCCGCCCCCCGACCAGGTGGACCGACGACCTGAAGAAGACGGCGGGAAACCGCTGGATTCAAAGGGCACGGGACCGGTTGGAGTGGCGCCAATTAGGGGAGGCCTATGTCCAGCAGTGGACCTCAAAAGGCTGATGGATGATAGTGTAGCCAATTTTTTGCCCGAATAATAATAATGATAGAAATACCAATATCAAATAGAACCAATCAGATATGTTGTACCAATCGTCATAGCACACATATTATGTACTTATCTTTAGAGAAACCTTGAACATGTGTGAACATTTTAATGTTGAACAGGGCTTAACCTGGAGTTGTTTACTGATGCGTTGCTATACTCGCTGTCGTTGTCGCGTGTGTTCTAGTTTGAGGGGTGTGTGATACTTTACCTAAGCATTCCAGCATAGTCCTTAGGGATAGCGGCGGATCTTTTATCAGGTAGGAATCTTATCTTATTTGAGGTTGATTACAAATGTCAATGGGTGGCAGTGGCCATTTACCATGAATGGATTGCATGCTCCTCCGCTACTCCTATCATATATAAAAAGATGTAATATATAAAAAGACGAGTATGTATGACACATACTCGTACATATACGTATCTTGACATTAGCAAAAGATTTTTTTCGATGTGCCCGAACAATAGATATTTTAAGAAAACATTAATTTAATAAACCAGTACCTGTTCTTCTCTTTAATTTATAAAAAATCGCCTTTATTTTTGCCGCTTCAGATAGGTATAGGAATAGAGTTCCATAGAGATCGAGGCCTGAGTGCTGTTCTGTGTTTTGCCTATATTGTGTAAGCGTCAAGTCATCCACGGCATTGTCATTTATAGGCTAGGTTGAGAAAACAAATATGTACTATATTTGTGGTCTAAATATCTTGGTGAAAATAACGCAGGGCTTATATGATTTTTTTATTGGTTTTATATTATACAAATAGAGGTTATCCATGTTTTTACAGACTTTTTTGAGATTCAATAACAACTTTTTGAAAAATATGAAGGTGGATATCAACCTAAAAGTTATTTTGGATATTTGTAATCGAAAAAAAATAACACATTGAATAAAACAATAATAAACTTAAAAAAATAACAATTTCTTTAAATAAAGTTATTTGTTTTAATTTATATAGATACAGTAGGATAGAGTTAAGCTTGATTTAATTAAAAAACGAAATTAATTAGGCCAAAAATCGAATCGAACTAATTTGCAAGGAGAAACAACTGTTACAAACTAAATTCAATTGAATAAATAGTTCCATTAGCTCCACAAACAAACTTAAAATGAGATTTTAAACCAAACTTTTTCTTTCGATCTTAACAGAAAAACAGGAAGCGACCTACATTCAGGCGAACTAAAGTAATAATTCAATAGATAAAATAGATGTCCCGTTTTCTAGAAGCTAGGAACAGGAAACAACGTTCTCATTTAAATGGTTCCGCGAATCGCCAGGGCTGCCACTAACCGGTAAATCCATGCACCGAAAATTATTATGAAGACATAATTATAAAGAAACATATATTTTCGGTAATAATAAAAAATGTTAGTTAATTAAAAAAAAAGTACGAGTAGTAACTTCTCTTTCTTTTGGGTATACTATATGCTAGTTGTATTTGCTAGTTGTGTATACTTATTATACACAACTAGCAAATACGATAATCTAAATACTTATAATTCCAAAAATGTAATTTTAATTATTTAATGTAATAAAATTTCTTATCCTAAAATAAATACCAAAAATCATATATTCATATATTAAACAAAAATCCTCAGTATCTTATTATTTATTGTAAGCCTAACAACACACAAAACATGGCATCCTAAAAGCACTCGATACGATTGATTATGCAATAATAGGAAGGATAAATAAAGAACAAACCCTTCCTTCGTAGCCTTTAAAAAGTTTTGATCAGTTAAAATTCTTTAGAAGCTTCAAGTATCCGAAGAAGATCCGAAAAGCAGACAGGTGCCAACCCTGCGGATCACGGATACGAGTCAATAAATCACGCGGCGATCTTGCCAGAGGTCAGACATTTAAAAAGTTAAGCCCGAGGTTTCGCTTCTCCTTTTGTTACAGACAACCAATTGAATAGACTCCTAACAAGACATTCACTTGCTGCTATTGCATCAGTAAAATAGATACAGATAAAAGATGCTAACGTCAGGCAAACATAAAATATTATTTAGACGAATGATGCGGTAAGTCAATCAGTGCGTGATTCCAACTAATCAGCGGCAGTTTTAGCCAATCAGAGTACAGTCTGAGTCAATTAGTTTAAAGTTCTAGCCAATCAATACGTATTCTTAATCTATAAGCGTAGAGTCCTAACAAATTATTCAAACAGAAAAACTTTTTCTGTAAAAAAAAATCTATTACGAGTCTATTTCTTTCCTACGTCTAAGCCCTTTATAAACTCCTGAGTATTATCTGCTTCTATTTGAATATTTTACTTTTAAAAGTATTGGTCTTTTAAATAAAATGTTCGGTACCACAGTACGTTTGGCGCGCGGCCATTTTCAAATTTCGAATGCATTCGCCATCTTTGTTTTTCTTGTGCGGTTGTCCGTATAAGTTGTGTAATCTCATTGGTATTAAGATAAGGAAAGTTCTCGATTAAGTTCGGTTAGAAAAAGTTCCTCTCTCGGCAAGGTAAAGGAAATTTCCAGTCGGTGGATTGTTTAGAAGAAATAACAATCCATGTTCCCTTATCTCTCTAAGTCAGGAATTTAATTTAGTAAACTGTAATAATTTATCTTTGTAGAATAAAGTTGTAAAAATATTGTACATATTTTTAGAATTAAAATAATAATTTATGATTATCAAAATCATGTTTTACTCTTTGAAATTGAAGTGACAACTGGCTGATTAACATAAAATATGAGTTTTTACGTTTTTACAAAAATTACTGTTTTTGTATCTGTTTACGTATTTGCCTATACATTTCCAATCAGCACCCCTAGCGGGCTGTATTAGAACTGTTTGGAAATGTATGGGAAACACGTAAAGAAAAAAGCAGTCATTTTTGTAAAAACGTAAAAATAGATACTAAGGGTACAGGAGTGACTAAACATCTGTTATCAGCTTCACGTAGATCCCCTGTTGTATGTGGAGTTGATTACAGCTGTATATTAAGGGCAGTGACTACTTAGCATCAGATGGACTGCATGGTCGTTGGCAGCTTCAAATTTAATCGAAAAATCAATTCTATGCTACTGCACTCATTAAATGTGCATGCAGTCCACCTGTCGGCAAATTATTTCTGTAGCAAAAAAGTCTGGGAGACATATTAGAAGTGACATAATTATTGCGATGTGTACACTGTACATACATATTTCGAGTCTTAAAAGAGCGATTTTAATAGAACCTTCCCCCATATATTTAGTTACTATAATTTGGAACCGTCAGGTAACTATAATTTATTTAAGACCTCTGAGGTAACTTCAGATACTAAAAGTAAAATATGTAAGAGAAAATTTTAAAAACTCGTAAATGTAGCTGAACAAATCACAATGATACATATATGATGTACGTAAATATTAAAAATCATGTCAAGAATTTCATCCTCTTGGTGTCTGTTAAAAACGTATTAAAAATAACATATTTTTAATTTTATATTCGAGTACTTTTACAATGAGAATTTCAACATTAAAACTTTTGCATTTTGTATAAAGTTACGCCATTTTACGCGTAAAGTTTTTACTGTCGTAACACGTTCCGACTACTAAAACTAAGTCACAAGCGATGTAGTAAAACGAGCTTTTGTCCGCGACTTCGTATGCGTCGACTACATTATTGTTATCTGCTGTAATTCCTGCGACTATGTTGATATTATTTTATATTGTATCTACTTTTATTTTTACCTGACAACGTAGGTGTTATTCAAGAGTATGTGTTTCGTTCTTTGGCACGCCCTGCAGCAAAAACGGCTTAAAACGAATTGTAACATACGAGGAATCCTCGGGAGATATATTCCTAACTTGTGGAAATGACATCGACTAGATGTAGGGAAGAAATTGAGAAGTGATGACTTCTTCGTTCAGTTATTTTTTATATAAAATAGAAGTAGCAGACAAGCATACAGTCCAGTGATGATACGTAGTTATTGCTGCCCATGAACATTTGTAAATGAACCCCAGATAAGATTAGATTCCTAGCTGAGGTCGGCCACAGATGCACCATTACTCCTGAGGATTAAGTTGGAACGCTTCGGAAAAGTATGTCTCCCTTACACTCACACTCTTCAAATCATAACACACCAGTGCTTAACACTGCAACAGCAGTGTTAAGCACTTCTACCTAATAACAATTAGGTAGAAATACTCGTAGGTGTGGTGATGGTACCACCGGGATCGAAACAGGATACTACCGCCTTTAACACCTTTGAACTTAATTATTTTTTATTAGAAGTCAGTTATTTTTTGTTTTTATAAAAAATATTACAAGCATAGAACTTGACAGATTTTGGGCAGGCAGTAGGCAAAAATTGGTTAAGATTGATTTTATTACTGAGAAGTTTGGCATTAACTTGCAGCCTTGTAAAATTCCATGATTCATTAAATTTTCCAATAAATTTGTCTAAAACTGCAAACATTTTTACTTCGCGAGTACCAGGCGAACATAGAATAAGACGTGCAATTGTTCAATATTTCTGCAACTATCTGTTCTTATTAGTTCCCCGATGCAATTAGGGAGCGCATTTCAGACGTTTCCCATTTACCAACAGCCATTCAAGTATCGCTTTTTCTTTATATTATAAAATTTTACTAACGGTGTGTTTGTGCATATATTTTTAGGAATTTGTAGGATAGTATTTTTTCTTAAGGCGAACATCGTAGTAATTTAAAGTAGTATGTATGTGTAGTATCGCGTGGACATTCATGCCTAATTAGAATATTTGGGAGAATCTACTAATCTTTAGCTGAGTATGTTGTGATACCGCAGCTTTGTTTTAACATATTATTATTATATGGAATATTGTAAATTAGACCTTTACCTCTAAAGGTAGAATTACATTTGTAATCAATTCTGTATGAAGGACGCTTTTCCTATTTAAGGATTTACAGCATGTGAAATGCACTTTTTCCTATTTATTTATGATATTAAAAATTATTTCACTTGCAACTACAGCCGCGGGCTTAAGTTAGTCGGACTTAAAACTATTTGCGCAATCGATTCCACACTTCGACTAGCGTTCAACGTTATTGAGTTGTTTTTTTCACGTTCTCTGTAATGGACCCTTTGCTAATAGTATTCTTAGTACCTTCTGTTGTCGATTGTGTTTCTGCACTTATTGATACTGGTCTGATTGCACTTGACGATATCGGTACTGTATAATGCTGTTTGATTGGATGGGTGCAGTTTGAAGAACTTCTTAGCTTTTGTGTTTTTCTAAAGGTATGTACTTAAGTTATTTTTAATATTATGTGTTACGGTGAGAGTAAGGGTAGAGCTCTTAGTGTTTCGACCCTGGAGGTACCACCGCTATACCTATTTCGGTCTTATAGCAATGTTTAGCGCTGCCGTGTTCTGTGTTGAAGGATGTGGCAAGGAAGACATACTTATTTTATCAGACAGGACTGGAACTACTTGTCAGCACAATTGCTTTAAACTTAAAAACGCATTTTAAACTTAAAATTTAAAAAGGTAATTTAACATTACGAAACAATGAATTATAAAGTAACCCTACTAGCATAACTTGGAAAGCATTTCATTTTCTGAACCATAGATGGTTATAGTGTAACTGAGCATCAAGAATGGCTTCTTTCAAACATAAAACGTCGTAACACACAACCCAATGTTCAGGCTAAAATTGTTTTAAACTGAAATCATGGTCATACACATAAGGATCATATTTGCTTGAAAATTCTAACAGAATGGACCCCGTAGGAATCTCAGAGCGCTTACGTTACAAAACTTATGCTTGGTACCGCGGTTATAAACATCGGAGTGTATGGTAGCTATTGAGTGGGCGTCGAACTGAACGAGGTATGTTTTGAGAAAATGGTCCGTACAAATAAGAATTTCTTAGAGTAAAAAGTCAATAAGAAGCTGGATAGCTTCCTATTGACTTTTGAACTCGTTTTCAGTTATTATATATTGTTATACTTTTATTGTTATTACATATTGTTTTGTGATATCTGTCGACCGATTACTAGCACGAATACTATGATCTTTGTATTTGATATTAACTAAAATTTATTAAAATAATATAATATTCAACTAAAATAATATTCAACAAACATATCTGAACCAATCATCATTTTTCTAAAGATTTAGTCTGTGATCTTGACGTGAGGATTAAACATTGTTTATTATTGATACCTTTATCAATTGAAACCAGAAATACTGCAATATGGATTATATTTTATGTATGGTTTAAATATATTATGCGCGGAATTAAATCTTAAAATGTTACTGTTGAAAATTCTGACTATAAAAAACTCAAATGTATACGCGAATGGCGTTAAAATTTAAAGCAAAAATATTTATAAATAAAAAGCGTCCACGCTTAACTAAATTGCATATTAAATTTCATCAAAACTTCGTTGCTTAATCAAATAAAGGATTTGAAAATTGAAAAACAAAAAAAGGAAAATAGATTTTGACGGCAAAATTTGGACGCAAACAAAAAGTTGTTTAATCAATTCGAAATTACGCTCTATAAAAGCGGCCAATCCCATTAAGTCGGTATCAGAAATCTTGTAACTTTTCGCCTTTAAACTCGAAGAAAAACGCACCGCCTTAAAATTTCGCCCGAAAATAAGTTCCGGCGGGCTCGTACCGATTTACATAAAACTTGTTTAAATGGTAATATTCGGAGACGTCACCCACCACGGAGTTCCCCTCAGGACTCTTAGCCAAATCTTTCCTAATAACATAGCTCACTGTACAAAAAACTTCCTCACAATGCCACAACCTACTATGATTTTCGTGTCACTTTCCAATAGAATTTTTTTAGTCTGTGGTCTTCAGTAAGCAATGACGTCAGGAATTATACACCCCGAGATTTTTCTATTTCAAGGTGCCTGGTTACGGGAGATTCGAGTTGGGTTCCTATGAAATTTTATAAATCGTTCTTGTAAACTTGGGAGACTTGTCGAATAGTTTATGACATTTCTTTATGGGTATCTTATTTCCATCTTTTTATTTGTGCTATGGAGCATAGCAATTATTGCTACATGATTAAAGAGCGTTGATTATTGATTGCTTAATATTTACCTTGATAGGTAATTATAATCTATCGATAATGATTCCTCAATGAAGAATTTAGATGTTGAGGTGTTTATGTACTTTTGTCACTGCCACACCTATTTCTACCTAATAACAGTAATGTTAAGCACTGCTGTGTTCTGGTTTGAAGGGCGTGGTAAGGGAGACAAACTTTTCTTAGGCATTCCAGCTTAGTCCTCAAAGATAGCGGCGCATCTGTGGCTGACTTGAGTTAGGAATCTAACGTTATCTGGGGAAGATTACAGATTTCCAAGAGCGGCAGTAGCCACTTATCATCAGGTGGACTGTGTGTTCGTCTGCTACTGTAAAATTATAAAAAAAAACTGGACTGTGTTACACTAATTCAAGTTTAGATAACATTTCATCACACAGGCCCAGTTAGCAAAAGCGTTAAATTGTGCAGAAATTAATTCGAAATGTAATTGAATCTGCTCTTAAATAATTTGATGGTGCAATACTTAATGCGGTTTAGTTATATCACTTTATATTGGTCAAACCTTAATTATGTTCGGCAAACTAAACGGAACATATTTGTTCGGCTACAAATAATTATAGGAATGCGAATCTAAATGAGATCTGTTTTGGGTGCGTTTATAGATGCAGGTACCATGTTGGTTCTCCTATTAAATTGAAGAACTTTTACTAAAACTCTTGTATTCTGTATGTCATTTTTAAAAATGATCTTAGTTTAAAAAATAATAATATAGAAAAGTATTTTTTTTTTAAATAGAAATCTTGTGTTCAAGTAAGTCACCTGTAGTAGTTATTATGTGAGGTTTTGATAAGACTTTATCAAATAATTTAATTACTTTTAATTCGGTAGAGTCGATTTATTTTGATGTTCGATTATTGATCTGTTCTCAATGGTAGATATATTAGTGATCTATTTTAGAGTTTGCATGTGAATTTTCGATATGAGATTTATCTGTTCTACTACTTACTGTGGATATCGTAAAAATATATTACGATATTTATCATAAAAGATCATACTTTTTAGTCGCGAACTTTAGTATGTTGTTGTTGTGTGAATATATAAAGCCAACTCTGTACATTTACTAGATTTTCCCAAACTGACACTTGATACTATTAAAATAAAAAAAGTCGACGAATTTCCGAATATCTATAAAACACCCTTAAAATACGTACAGCTATTAAAATTAGATTGTATTCAAACTACAAACCGTACGAAAATGACACTCGTTTCCATTATTATTCAAATGAGATTATCAAGCTGTTAATATGTCGGATGTATCAAATGAGTTTTGTCAATTCCCAATCAATACTCGTACAGATAATTATTATAATTAAACTGTTTCGGATTTTTAGCTATTGGAATTTGTCAGAATTTATAAGTATTGTATATAGACTGTAATGATAGACTTAGTACTTGATGATTTGAGTGGTCACCATATCGGTCTGACACGCCGAGGGCTCCGGGTTCGACCCCAGCCAGTCAGATATTTAAATGATGAATTTAGATATCTGTTCTGGGACTGGGACTGGGACTGAGTTGGGACCGGGGTTGGGACTGAGTGTAGAAAGCGTCTTTCATCTTGTGAGATCCGGTTTACAGGTGATCTTTTTTAGGGTTCCATACCCAAAGGGTACAAACCCTATGACTAAGACTTCGCTGTCTGTCCGTCTGTCACAGGGCTATATCTCCGGAACCGTAATAGATAGACACATGATTTTTTTACAGAGGATGCATAACGGTGGCCGCTATAACAACAAATAGGAAAAGTTGAATATTAAAGGGGGTCTCCATAAAACAACAATCGGAATTTTTCGGCATTTTTCGATCTAACTGTTAACCGATTTTTTTACAATCCGTTTACTACTATAACTGGTATTATAATAAATACAAATAAGACCCATAAAACATATTATAATATAGTTATTATAATTTTATTATACGTTGTTTATGTATCATTCATTGTCACCCCAACGCCATCTATTTTATGTGACATAACTAAGTATCGTTGAAAATAATAAAATTAATAAAAATAATAATGAACATTTGGTGGTACGGAAGCCTCAATGTGCGAGTTACCACCAGTTAGTCACCACTACAAAAAGGGACACAATAAATCACAAAAAATATGCAGATACCTTTAGCGGTAGCAACTTCATTAGATTACAGTGCATCACACCCAATAGAACAGTAATGAAGCCTATTGAAACTAAAACAGTTGAACAAAGCGTAACGAATAACAAAGGCCTTTTGAAAATGGCTAACAAGACACAAATTCGCACGATCGCTTGTCCAAACAAAACAATTGTTTAGTGACACTATTTCAATTCACACTGACATGTCCTGAACACCTTATAACAAGGATATAAGGACTAAAATCTTTTGGTTCCTGAGTCGTGCTGACATGAGCACGATTTTATCGAGAGCCGTCTTTGGCGTAGCAAGGCGCAAAGAAATTTAATTAGTGCTCATCGAGATAATTCACTCCCACAATAGGCCGCTGTAAAGACAACTTTCTCCAAGTGTTGACTACACACCACCTATGAAAATGACGATCAAAGTAAGTATGATGTAATGGAACAGTCACCTAAGGTGGCCTCAAAGCAAATGTTAAGTACATTTAGGTAAAAGAAGTGAACGTAGACAAACCACATTGATATTTGAGTTGTACCTTCACTTTTATTACTTCAATCTATGTTGGAATGCCTCAGGTTACTTTAAATATATTTCAGTATATATTGCAACTGTAGATGACGACCTAACTAACATAATAACCTTACTAGAACTTGAGACCAATTCTTTCCTTTGTATTTTGACTAAGGGATTAATCAGGAGAAGATAGGAGCTGTATCTTTTAATAAATAAGAATATTCTTTTTTTAATTTTAATGACTTCTCTGTAATTCCATCCATATGTATTTCGTAAAGTAAAATTTCTTCCCCAGAAATGTGGAAACGACTACAATATTGTAACAATTCTTGTGTTACAATATTCTAGAAATGAATCAAGTATGCATGTTTGCGGAACTAAATAGCCGTGTGTCACGATGTCCACGAACAAATCTTGATCCAATTATCGAATTGTTAGAACAGATAAGTAACAAGGCGGGGACGAATCGACGCAATGCCTGCCATTAATTATTCAGAGGATATTTATTTATTTATTCCGCGTTAATTCAAACTGGAGTGACGTCACGTACACGGCTTATTCGATTTCTATGACCTTTTTTTTTCCTGTACATCGGTTATTTGGTTTTAGAACAAAAATTACCGACTTTTCAGTTTAAAAAATAGTTATTATCATTTTAAGTAAACTTATGGATTATAGTTAATTATGATTATAATAACTTTTATATAGAGTATTATGCTGCTTTAATACACTTTAGTGGGTAGGTGTGTATTTTATTAAACTTATTAATCTAAGAAGATAAGAGGCTGGAAATAGGAAATAACAGTATTTCAAATTTATGGACACATTTTCATCTTAACTGAACTACTTTGTATGTTTAAGTTTGGCAAAGTAATAGGTATCGTTTCGATATAAAAATATAATTCCTAATTAATTACTTCTATAATTATTATGACCACCCGCTTGGTTCAGCCTTCATCATGTCATTCTACAACCGGACAGTTCTGGGTTTTCTCGCCGAGGCAGAAATTTAAATGATCGACTTAATCAGGGTCTGGATGCTCATATTTGAGTATCTATATGACTTTTATGACACAAAGATCTCTTCCGGGTCATAAGCCTAAAAAGCATTACTTGCGTAAACTCATTATTCCTGAAAGACTATTTTATATAATAAAAGATTCAATAACAACTCCATTCTAATTTATTTTCTCTGAAAATACATTTTATGACATCAAATCTCTCTAAACATAAGTATCCTTCTTTTTTATATAGTTCCCGCTAGATTGCTACTCACCAGCTATTAAACAGACTCTTATTAACATAAAATAATTAAAAAGTATTGTAATAAAAATATACACTTACACTTGACTAAATAAAGCAAATCAAACATCCAAAACCGCGTGTGAAAGCAAGGTTCATTATAAATTAATAAAAGCCGCACGCAATGGTATGAAATTGTAAGCTTATTATTTATTCACTTCTCAAGTACCAGGCGGGTATAAATCCTAGATGGTCGTTCAGGCGCCGCCAAAAACATCCACTGAATTCTAAGTGGGCGATGTAATTCAAGGCGCTTGTATTATCTGAAGCAAACTGAATTATTATTAATATTACAAACCTTAGATGGGAAATGGATGTTAAGAACTTAGGACTATTAAGTGAAGTAGAATGACAGGTGTATTGTGTATTTAAATTAAATAATCTACAGTAATTTATCATTAAGATAAATTTAACTGGAACTCTCCGTCCATGTTAGGATATACATAGATTAGTAGTTAGTTTATTAAGATATTTATAGTAATTGTGATTTGTAAAAAAAGACATTGTCATCTGATGTTTGCCTATAGGGAACTTGATAGGTAAAAAAATAATGTGATAGAATATTTTAGTTACATATATTTTTACTACGCTTTTATTAAAGTTTAAGTAATTATTTAAATTATATTTCAAAACGAATTATTAACACGGCTTTATTTGAGTCTATTCATTGGGATAGTTAGAGTAGTTTTTGATGTAGAGGTGCTTCGAGGACATAAATGGAAAAGTGCAGATGAGCTTCGCTGTTTAATTTTAAAAGTATTGTTAACAGGTATGGTGACTGTCACTGTATCTTAAACGTTTAAGGATGCAGGTTCAATCCCCGGGCATGCAATTTAATTGAGGCTCTAAATTTCTGATCTGGGTTTGAATGTTCGATTACTCTCTTCGAATGTAAAAAGCGCGATATAAAAATACTTGCAACATTGCAACTTACTCCAGTCGACGCTACGGATAACTTTATGTGGGGTAATGCAAAATGTTCGGTTATTACTGTTTAAGTTTGTTGTAAACAAACAGCGGCGGCGAGCGGTTGTTTCAACGTCTCGTGTACAAACTGCTAGGTGACAGTGCACAGGCTACAGCGGAGTAATTACTGTAGTGCAATACGTCGAATAATTTGAGTTTCGAATGAACTATTTTTTATATAAATAGTAATTATGCATTAAGTAAGTAAACATTATTATATACAAATCAGTGCCTAAGAATATATGTAATTAAAATAACTCGGTAAATAAACTACTTTAAAATGATTGCCATTTGACGCACGACGATTGTTTCCTTAGTAAAAAAAAAGGCAATTCTATGATATACAATATCTCCTCTTTTGAAATCGATAAAAAAATCTTTCTACACTTATGTAATTAATAGCACTAATATTTATGCTGTAGGGTCCCACAATCACACAATGAAAACAAGAAAGATCTAAGGTTTACACTAAGAGTTGTTTAGGGATCAAACCCTGTCATTATCTGCAATGCGGTGCTGTGAAAACGGTCCTACTACACCGATATTTATTTTAATAGAAATGGCTCCATGGTCTACTTTTTATCATTTTGTGATCTCCAAGAAACTACGATTCTACAGGCAGATTCTAAGTATCCTCCAAGGAAAATTTAGTGGACATTAAGGAAAATATCGCAAAGAGGCGGGTCCCAGTTATTTGCCACAGTCGTGTTCGCAGATTTATCGTATTGTTTTCCATCAAGACCAAGTTTCTTGAGGCGGAAGACAAACGCCTACTTATTATCTTTATAGCTGAACTCTGTTTATGTCCCATTGGTGGGCACGATTCTCTTCATACATGTGGGATAGGAAACCCTTTTATGTCCCACTGCTGGGAAATAGTTTCTTCTTAAGCCTGGGGAAAGTCTGAATTCTATTTTCTACCACGTTGCTCCAATGCGTATTGGTAGTGAATGTACATCCAACCTGCGTCTTCAAACCTCTCAAAAGGTTTTTAATGAAGGTTTTACGACTGGTATCCTATGACCTATGATCGCGCGCAACCTTGCTTAGTTTTTTAGATTGGTTGAAATTTCCGCAATTTATTTTTAACAGCATTAATAAATTAATATAAGATACTTAAACAAGTTTTGCGGGTAGAATTATCAAAAGACTACAAAAATATAATACTTAATAAATCCATAAGATGTGGTGCCAAATATTTGATTTTTCAAGTTGATTGCTTCAGGATTTACTCCGGGTGCAGCACGATTATATGTATACGACTATGCATCTGTTGCCGATCTTAGGTAGGATTCCGATTGTCCCTGTAGCTCCGGGACCAGAATAGGGCTACGGTATCCCCTGCCTGTCGTAAGAGGCGACTAATTGGGGGCTCCGGGGTTGCGGGCGGCGAGAGTGGGAGATCGAACCGTCTAGCAAGCGACCCGTGGAAGGACGGCGGTATGTGTGGTCGCATAGCGTCGTAAACCCCAGACGGTGTGGCGAGCTCTGAAGCTCATCCGGGCGGAGCCCGAAGGGGCAATGCGTTCAGAGGACTCCGGTTGCGTTCCGTAGGAGATCCCGGAGTCCTCTTTGTAACGCTGAGGACGGCCACCGGGGGGGTTTTAGTGCGGTAAGAATCCCACATAACCCTGTGCCGCTCCCACGGCACCGGGTACCTTTTGAAGGTTTCCCCCTCGTCAACAAAAAAAAAAAAAAAAAAGGTAGGATTCCGATACTGTTTGGTATTGATTAAAGAGGATCACGCGTGGTAATGACCACTTGTCATCAGGTGAACCTTAATTCTCGTTCCTATTAATGCTACTTCTATTTTACAAAAAATATATATTGATAAAAGGAATCGTTGCAATCCAAAGTGCATATATACTGTACGTTCACCACGTCTGACGAAGGCCTCTTGCCAAACTCGAGGGCCGTCTCGCTTTTGTCAAAGGCAGAACAAAGACCTGATTATGGCGCTGCATACATTCACATATCATAAATACTGAGCTCGTACAAGTTTGGGAACTGAGTGAAAATAAGGAAAAAGTCCTTGTAACACGGGGGCTGATTTTGAAGATGATGTCAATGACTTTTGTGCAGTAGTAATTATAGAGAATGAAGGTTAAGTGATTAAGATTTGTAATCATTTCCTAATGACGTGCTAGAATTTTTGCTTTGATTACTTTATTAGTTTTAAAATTGCGTGTTTTAAAGAACTGTTTAATCTGGTGCTTACGTGATCATTCTTTCTTGCGAAGATTTGTTATCATCTAGTCCATCTGCATTATATATGAAGTTCACTGTTTTATTTCAAATTCATAAATTGAGGTATTGCCGTTATTACCTTGATTTTATAGGAATTGATTTGTCAGCAAATACTGCCAGTCTTCTAGCTTCCCTTATGTATGTAGTTCTAGACTCCCTTAGAGAGAATAATTGTAGTAGTGACACGATTAATTATAGTACAATGGATTGACAGTGAACTATAGAGATTTACGGTTTCTGTTGAAAGTCTTGATACGTATCCAGTTGTAGAGTATAGTGACATGGAAGTAATGAGAATTTTATGCACATATTATTTATTCTTTCATCATTCGAGTTAGTAATAGTTTAATTTAACCCGTAGATCTCTTCAAAAATTTGATTGGATTTAAATTCAGACCGAAATATTTTTATTAAATTTATCAATGGGCACTGCGTCCAATTGTAAAAGAGTACCTGATAAATCGGATATTCCACGTAAAACCTCCATTTGAACGCACTGAGCTTAAAAAGCTATTCACTAGATCATTCCAATAGAATTTTCAAATAGACTTTTTTCGATAGTTTGGTACATCGTTAGTTAGTGAATATATTGGTATGAGAATAACTTATACCGATAAGCGCCATAAGGGTATCTGTTACATAGATTTTGTTTATCAGGAAAAAAAAAGTTATTTACTGCTGCATAAATTTAAAAATCTTATAACATTATTTTTATTATGCATGTGTGTTTGATCAGCTTATGCCTAAGTACCTTGATGGATTTTGAAGTACATGATACAAATTACTCTTTTGTGGAAAATCAATATTGTTCCCTGAATTAGACCATATAGTATTATTTTAGAGTTAGGAAAAGCTTTTATACAATAGTTGTGTCTATAAAAATGACATTGTCTTTGTTCACTAGTACATACGTACTAGTATAAACATTAACTTTATTTTATTATCCTTTCCATCACTCTAGAAACAAACATTATTACAATATACAGTCATCAATGTAATAAAAAAATAACATGTTTATCCAAAAGAGAGCCAATAATACTCCATTAAATTTTATTGTGAATAAGTTAAACAATTTACATAAATTTGAGACCGCGTTTTACCCAAACTTAGTTTAAGACTAAAGGCGCGAGTAACTCTTTAAGTACGGCGTTAATTACCTTCTTCAGTGTTTTAGTTTAGTCTAGTTTGTTGTATGAAACATTAAATGTGTATTAACTTTTGACAAACATTGTCATATTACTTAAGTAAAGAGTTAATTAATAATTGACACGTAAATATATTGTGTCTGTTTTTTTTAATAAATATCTGTCAGTATCTTTTGTAATAAAGGCAGTTTCGCTATAGTTTTCTAGAAATACGATATTCGCTGTAGCTGTTTTAACGTAGTGTTACGAAGTATATTATTATGTCATTAATTTCAGAACTCCTGCCATGTTTGGCACATAAGTCAAAAGTCATAAATCTTTGAGGGGCACATAAGTATAACTTAAACGATTTACTCCATACCTTCTAAGTTTTTCAGGTTTCAGGCATTTCAGGTTGTCAAAATAGAGGTCGTTAGCAGGCGCTTTTCATAAGATTTAGCCGATCTTACGCTTACACTGTAAGCATTAAATACTTGCATACAAACTCCATGCAACGAGATATCTCAGATCCTCATGAATGCTGGATTTTATTCAAAAATCCTTGCACGCTTGTTAAGGGCGATATAAATGTGAGCTAAAAAACGTTGAAGGCATGAAATGGGGAAAAATATCCTGAAGGCCTCTCGAGCTCTGCAAAGAGCCTGTTTTCTACGTTTGCATACGAATACTTCCAGGACGAGTATGTCCGCTTTAAAAATCTTAAGACGCTCGCCGGACGTTGACCTCGAGTTGTCATGTGAAAAAGTCACAATTTTTGTTGCAGCTTTTTTTGTATCCGTATGTGAGTACCACGTGTTAGGCATGACGTGTTTGAGAAAATAGTCTTGTATGATTCGGAAAATGTGTGTGATTATTGATTACACACTGCCTTACATTGGTGATTTTTGATTTATGAGGTGATCAAAATTTTAAGTATCAAATTGTGACCACCTAATATTGTAATGTATTTCAAACCGTTATTTATATTTGTTATTTTTTTCGCCCTTAAAATACTAATTGCATATTGTTACACGTATTCCAAACCTATGGATTATATTTACAAACAGACTTACATATCCACTTTACACTAAGCACTAGTACGTCTCGTACGACATTGCAATATTTATTGTACACATTTTACATACACACACAAATCTGTCGCTAATCTTTGACATAAGCACTTCGTGCGCGTGTATGCATAAGCTCGTCCACGTAGCACAACCTCCCGCCGGAAGCAGCCGAGATACGGCGTACTCGGGCGATATTATAAGAGGTTAAAGTTCTCTTTTTGGTGCGACGCCGCAGATTGTCATCCGAAAAACGTCGACTCAGTCACACGGCCCTCAAAAATTCAGCGCTACCCTGGCCCTATTCTGGGAGTTGACGATAGCCGTAAATATTTCGGAGAGTAAAATACTTACTTACTGACATCACGCGTAGATTTTTAAATAAGTTAAATTTATTTATAAGTAAATTTAAAATAAAATTTTATTTAGAATTGTCGTGTGGAATTGTGTTGTAAATTTTTGTTGAATACAGCGACAACACTGACATATATTTATGGGATAACCAAAGTCTAATTATTAAGTAGACTAAATTCTCACATTCGGTTTTTCAACCTTCATATTGAGATAACAATAATATTACTGGTTTTTATTCGAAAAGTTAAATAACAGGCTATTTTCATATTCAGTCTTGAAATCCTCAAATATAAGTTATCTGTGGTCGTAGGGAAGACTTCTTTTAAACAGTAATCTGTTCAGTAACATTTTATATAAAATGTTTATATAAAACATTTTATATAAAATGTTACACACTCGATGTAATTACTTGTACATGCACCTTAGTTAAGATGTAGTAAGGGAGACATGCTACTCGGACCCGCTCCAAATTAGTCCTCAGGGGTAACAACGAATCTGTGGCCGACCTTATGTAGAAATCTAATCATATCTGGTGTTGATTACAGATGTTCATGGGCGGCAGTGGCCACTTACACTCAGGTGGACTGTACGTCCGTTTGCTACTTCAACATAATAAAAAAACCTTTTCATCTCATAACATTTGCACGCCAAATATGGCAAATGTGAGAAACTTTACAATTCTGTACAACCTACTAACCATATTTATGCAAATAAATAATTATGAATTATGATTTATAAAATCACAATATATCCGTAATTATATAACGAAACGCGTGTCTGTCACAGAATAGCGGTCATGTTTCATGTTTCGGCAGCGTGGCAGTCTCAGACGGCGCCTGATGAATATTTTACTTCATTACAACGTCTGCCGCTTCCTTTGCAGTATTAAACGCTGACGCCACCTCTATGGGCAATGACAGCTTTGTTTTATAGTTTTTATATGTAGCTTTACATTTTGTTGAGATTACGCGTGGTTGGGTGTTAAAACTGTTTTATTAAAGCTTTTTCTTAGGCTATACATTCTTATTATTAGTAGTGTATTGTGTATTCAGCTAGTATACAAAATTTTAATTATCATTTGTTTTGAACTAAAATAAAAAGTATTTTTTGACGTGACAACGTCTTAAATTAGGTTGCGGCTGGGAGTCACTTATGAAAAAGTGTAACGCCCGGTAACGTTACGATGAGTCACCGAACGAGAGAGAGGCCCGCCGAATGCCTTGCGTCTCTCTCCCACTCAACTATGATCGGTCTGCCGCGCGCGCAGCACTAGAGAATTAGGCGCATTGAATCGGCGCATGCTTGTGTCTCTGTCTTTGTCTTTCTCGAACGTTCTTGGCGTTGGAAAAACAAGTAAGCGTCACAATACAAGTTCACACGTGTGGTTAAAGTATCGTCAGCTGTGTCTGTAGTGAAAATATGGAGTGCTAAGATTCGTCATTTATCATTTACAACAACTACAACAATAAAGGTAAATAATTGTACACTGATATTTCATTATCGTAAACTATGATTTTTTCATTCAATTCCTTGTTCCTATTGTGCAATTTAATTATATTCATATCAATAAATATTCTACCGAGAAAAAGACGTTGTCACGTAAAATCTTCGCCCGTAAAACCGACTTTACAGGCAACCATTATTTTTTTATAATAATGGTTACCTTTCACCACTACGTCTTCAGAAGTGTAATTAACATGTTCCAGAATTGCTCTAGTTAAAAGGAGTCTGTGTCCTACACAGGGATACCGAAAAGGATTGCGGCCAACTTATGTGACTGAAATGATTATATGCTAAAATATTTTAAATCAAGTGTTCATCATCAACTCACTACTGTCCCACTGCTGGGAACGGGTCTCCTCTCATAATGAGAAGGATTAGGCCATAGTCCACCGCGCTGGCCAAGTGCGTATTGGTAGACTTCATATAACTTTGAAAACATGTTTTCTCAGGAATGCAGGTTTTCTCACGATTTTACCTTCACCGTTTAAGCAAGTGATAATTAATTTCTGATACGCACATACATTTTAAATCAGAGGCCTGGGATTTGAACCTACGACCCCTCCATCTAGCGGCAGAGTTTCTTAACCACTAGGCTATCACTGCTATTAATCAAGTGTAACTAAATATAAAATTAATAAAAAGCAAACTAACTTTCGTTCTCAATAACGATAAAATATTAATAAAAATAATAATAGGCTAATTAAAAATTTTACAACTACCATCACGCACCCAATTAAAACTTAAACAAGGACGCGCAAAATTTGTCAACGAGCCGCCATTAGCGCGTTCGCATCGCGATGAAACACGTCTGCTTCATTATCTGCGGGCCGATTTCTTTCAGCCTCAGTCGTCGGTCTCCGCACACGTCGAGGCCTCTCAAAATTCATTGCCCGTCTGCTAGCTCTGAATGGGATCTTGTACGAAATATTGTTAGAACTGTAATTTGCTTAATAAATAGTAACATTCAATTAACATTGACTCTGTCATGGTTCGTGTAATGGGAAGAAGCATTTCCACTTGTTTAATACAGAAAAAATATGTAAGCAAAACGAAAGCGACGATTAAAACATATCAATATATAATACGCCTGTATAATTCTCAACCTAACTTTATAGAAGTACCAAAGTGTTAAAGTTTTCGTATTAAAATAATTAAGTTTCATTTTACATGTGAAACTTCCACAAAAACTGAAGCGTCATCCGTATATTTTCAAAAATAAATAACCGTAATAATAGGCTAATTAAAAATTTCGCAAGTACCATTACGCACTCAATTATAATTTAATCAAGGACGCACAAAATTTGTCAACGAGCCGCCATTAGCGCGTTCGCATCGCGATGAAACACGTCTGCTTCATTCTTCTTTCGATTTCTTTCAGCCTCGGTCGCCGGTCTCCGCACACGTCGAGGCCTCTCAAAAATTCATCGCCCGTCTGCTAGCTCTGAATTGGGTCTCGTACGAAATAATGTTAGAACTGTAATTTGCCTAATAAGTAATAAAGTTTATTTAATACCAACGCATTCGTGGTTAGTGTTTACGGGAATAGGTAATTTCACTATTTTAGTGTAGATCAGATATTAATTATAAGTAGTACAAACGCGACAGCTATGGCACATTAATAGATGACGCAGGCGTCTATTTGATAGCCTAATTTATTTACAAAATTCAAATTGCTTTAATTTTTGCATTTAAATAAATTAAGTTTCATATAACACATGACGCTTTCTCAAAATTTTGAAGCATCATAGATTAATTTTCATGAATTAAATTAAATAATAATAGGCTAATTAAAAATTACACGCACCCAAATAAAACTTAAACAAGGATGCGCAAAATTTGTCAACGAGCCCCCATTAGCGCGTTCGCATCGCGATGAAACACGTCTGCTTCATTATCTGCGGGCCGATTTCTTTCAGCCTCAGCCTCCGGTCTCCGCACACGTCGAGGCCTCTCAAAAATTCATCGCCCGTCTGCTAGCTCTGAATGGGGTCTCGTACGTACCGACTTCGGAGCCGTAATCCATTTAATAAGTAATTACATCTCTAACTTCATGTCTATAGCAATGGTTAATTCTACTCATTTCATTGTAAAACAGTGTATGTCTCTTTTATAAAATTCAACTAGCAAAGAAATATGCAGTACATCTGATTATAAGCGACTGCTGTCCATGAACATTTTTAATCAACTCGAAAATAGGATTAAGAGCATACCTGAAAATGACAAAAATGCATTGCTATCTCTGAGGACTAATATCTCTGACGATTCTTTACCACATCCTTCGAATTGAAACTCAACACATCCAGTTGAGCTAGATACCGTCGTTCTAAAGGGAGAGGAAATTTGAGTTAGAATGCGCTTGGTCCCCGATTTGTGCACAAATAAGTAAATCAACAAAATATACCATCTGCAATATTTTTATTATTCAATTTTACTCGAAATTTTAAATTTTAATGTATTAGTCGGTTGTTGGTTTATAATCGTTGGTTATTATTAAGTATTTCAGCAAACATTTCATCTAAGTTACATTTGTTAGAACTTATCCATAGACCCTGAATCTATCTGACATTTCTTAAATATCTTTGTTAGATTTGAATTAAAAATGAAGGATGCCCAAGCTTTACGCATCCTCATAATATATTCGTGGTCCCTCATACGGCGCTCATACTTATTCATATTCAGTTAATTACATCTTACCCGGTAATTAATTTCACATGGCTTTACGGATAAACATAAACACAAATTATAATGAGATGAGTCTCGTTCTGTTTGTGTTTCGTGTGCGTTAATTGGATGTGGGGATTGGATTGCTTCCGATGCTTAGGGTGTAAATAGCTGGGGGTTAATAAGGATATTAATTTGTTTTAATACTTTTTATGGGAGTTTTAAATAAAAATATTTAATTTTGTACGCGGGAGTTAAAGGGTAGCGAAGAAGATCATTCGTGACTTTCAGTAAAAACTTAATCAGGTGAACGTCGTCAATATATTGACATTGGACGATGATAGGTTGATATTATCGCACAGGTATCCAGTCGGAATGAGATGAATTAAGTGTTCTATATGGAGAATATTCTATATGGACTTCATACAGGTACCACTCATCATTACCAGCAGATGTATAGCTTACTTCTGAAGGTGGTAAAACCCTTTGTGGTTCGATTCCGGCCGCAACACCACCACACCTATTTCTGCCTAATAACAGCAGTGTTAGGCGCTGCTGTGTTCTGTTTTGAAGGGTGTGGTAAGGGAGACATACTTTTCGAGGCGTTCCAGCTAAGTCCTTAGGGGTAGCGGCGCATCTGTGGCCGACCTCAGGTAGGAATATTTAATCCTATCTGGGGTTCATTACAGATGGGCAGCAGTAGCCACTTACCATCAGGTAGACTGCATGCTCGTCTGCTACTCCTATATCATGAAAAAAGACTTACCCATAAAGACTTTAGTTAGGTTTAACAACTTAAACAACAATAACAGCTTAGCGTGCCCTCTGAAACATGGCATAATTTTACAAAAATTCTCTTTGGATATTAGAAAAAAAACCTTTGTATTTCATTCGTTTTCTCTTCAGACCTCTTGTATAACCCGTATATATTTGTGTAGCTACTAACCGACCCATTTATGCCGCCAAACACAAGCAAACACGCGTAAAAGGCAATGGAAGTAGAGTAATTAAATACCCGTGGGCTATTTAGTAGTGGGGTTAAATACAGAAAAGAGAATTTAATATGAAAAATCTGAATTGTGTCCATAAATCTAAAATATTCTTTAGTAGCTTTCACAGGTTTATCTTTTGGTCTTAGATTTGAATATAGGACACTTTTTACTCATTCTTTTAAGGGATGAAATCCATTTTATAAACATTTTAGTTAAAAGTATTCAACCATTAAAGGTCGTCCCTAATCAGGATTCTATATTATAATTTTATATTCTTTATATTATTAAACATTTACTGCCATAAAACAGAATTACATAATTGAATATAAGTAGTTAGGGAACAACTACTCTTGTTCCATGTAAGTAGTACTAGATATAAAGGACCGAAGAAACGAATGAAATTTTTAATACTTTTCATTATAAAACGTCATAAAAATGCTCCCCGAACCAAGTCTTTCACGTCACCGAGTGATCGAGTTGAGTGGACAGTCGATGATCCTACAGATCAAACGATTAACCCAAACCCATCTGTCATCGCACTAATAAATATACGCGAGAAAAAAGGAGGCTCTATTGCTGACAAATTACAACGTCAAAGCATGATGGGCTGAAGTGTTTTTATCGACAGAAATGAGGTCCTTTGTTGCTGTTTGTATATATAAAATATGTAATATGAAAAAAAAGTGAGATTTAAAACATTGAATGGATAACCACCAACGAGAGAGAATCGTAAATAAATAGGATTTTATGTTTTATTTCAAAATATACAAAAAAGTTTTCTTATTAAAATTACTGACATTCTGCTGATACTTCATCTTGAACATCAATAATAACCTACTAGTTCTAGTGGTTGCAGATTCATGAGTGTCATGGCATTTGGAGGTCACTGCTTCCTTGCCTTTAGCTTCCTTTCAGGTATATGAATTTTATAAAAAAACTACAAAGACTTGGTAAGTTCCAAGCATTTTTATACTTAAAGTAGATTTTTAAATATCTCATGAATCTATCCATTCTTAAGTGGCTTTTAAGTTAACGTCTTACTGGAAACGGATCTAGCGCTGCGTCTGGAGACAGTATTACCGTTTTTTGGCGAACTAAAGATTATTAATGTAATTGAGCGCAGTCAGCGTCTTGGCCACCCTTTTCTCTTACGTTTCGAGACTAAAAGCCTTCCTTTGTGGTTTAAATGAGACGCGGTAGCGGCGAATTTTTTATAGTGTATGTATGTAAATTAGTGGGTGTATGAATAAAAAAAATATGGCTTGATTTAGTTACTCTGATACTTGATTTAGTTGCTGTGCCATTGTGATCTTGAACTATGTATCTAGGAAAAAAAATACAAATACGTATGGAAATGGTTCTTTATTCAAACCACAAACTAATCTTTATTGTCTTCGAACGTAGAACTTTATGTATTTATTTGTTTGAAGATACCTTCTGAAATATAGTTTTGAGTTGTAGTTACTAAATGACACCGCTGTTAGTGTTGAAATCATGCCTACCTTAATGCTTTCCTTTCTTCATCGGATTAGCCAATATCTATGCGTATATTTATTAAAAAGAGATACACGATCATGAATAGTGTTGTGGGTGTCATGGACGCACACAAAGACATTAATTCATCATTCGGGACTCGGGAGTCCCGGGGTCGACTTCCCGGTCTGACACGGGTGTCAGACCGGGAAGTCGACCCCGCTCCGCTACAAGTCTTCATATTTTATCGTTATAACGCTTAGCGTTTCTTACTTGGACCAAAAACTCAAGGTACGTTCGAAAGGTGGAGGCGTACGTAAATTTCATTTACCGCTGGAAAGTGCCGAGCGGCGGGCTCCAACGCAAACTCCACTTAATTACGCACATAAATTGAAGTGCTCTTCCCTATACGATAGATGTGGCCGTGTTTTAACTCATAAAATGTTGCGGTTTTACCTGACCGAGTTTCGGTGGAAGTATGATGTCAAAATTTGTTGATATTGTAATGATGTAAAATTGTGGAAGTTCTACTTCTTCTTGGGTTGTTCTTTGGTGGGTGGGTGGTGGTACTCACGGGTTCGACATTTATGATTTAGGACCTTAAAATATTATTATACTTATTTTTTTAAAGATAAATGAGAAAAAGCCCGAAATGAAGAAGGGAAGAAACGTGTTCCATATGTTTGCTGTAGATGATGATTAAAAAGATAAGCTTAATTCTTGTCAAAGAAGTTATCTTCGACAAGAATTACAGACTAATTAGGCATAATATATATATTTTAAAATATTTTTAAATTCAATATGGCTATGGATTTCATATTCAAAACATTTCAATAGGGTATTTGAAATACACATTTAGTAACAATCTGTACGATATGGTTTGGTGGATTGATAACTTTGAGTCCAGTTATTGTAGACAGAAGGTGAGTGGTAATTAAATGTAGAATCATTTGTGGTTCGACTCCAAAATCCTCGCCTATATATCTGTGTAATAAAACAGAGTCATGTGTTGTTATTTTTGGAAGAGTCATGCATGAAGCTTTAAAATTTAGCCTTTAGGGATATTAACGTACTCTTGACTTGCCACTAATTGGATCTTCATACTCGTTTGATAATTTTAAAATTAATTTAAAAGGCTAGTAATTTTTGTATTAATAATAGTATTAGAAAGTATAATTAGCCATTCAGTAATGATTGGATAAAAACGGAGAAAATTCAATTTAAATTATTTTTAAGCAAATTTCACAATAAAATAGAAAAACTTGCAACCATCATTCTTATGATATTTAACGACATCCATTATCGATATAATATATTAATCACGTCTTCTAGTTTTGTTACTACGAGGAGTCAATGGATTCTTCAAAAGATAGAATATTTCAGACCACGAGTATTATGTACAATTTAGGTAAGTTCATCCTTACGAGTATATAAAGAGATTAAATTTTTATTAATTTTAGAGCAAATATAAAGCAGATGTTTTTTTAAAAAAACAGTTTTGGAAACGAAATCTTTGTAAGATGCCGTAATAGACAATGTATGCCAAGTAGACTATTAAACGAACGAAGAAGTAAATGTTTATATACATTTTGTATTTATTTATATACTTTTAGAAGTAGCCGTAGCTAGTTGACGTTCAAAAAGTTCTGTATCTATTAATAAGTAAATGTAAAGACACGTCATTTGAAATGATATTCGCCAATATAATATATAGGAAGTCTTAGGAGAGAATGAACTATTTTACGTTTATTTTATAGATTATAGACTAATTAGTTTCAATCTGACCGAAATAAAAATTGGTCAAGTTCCTAAAATGTATACTATTAGTAAGAACGAATCTCAATAATCAACAAACATAAGTAATGATTACAAAATTTTCATAAGAGCCTCAGATTTATTTCCATGGTCAATTTGGATAACAATGCCTTGGCCCAGTAATTTTTCGTTCAGTTTCATAAACAATGCTTTTATAGTAATTGAGTTTGGGTCTAGATGACAACAAAGTTGAAAACATCCAATTATTATCAAGTTTCAGAAATTTATCCCAAGTGAATCTAGCTCATCAATTATTTCTCATGCATTAAATTTCAATTCAAGTGCAGATATAATAGATGAGTTTAATGCCTCAATACATTATTCTCAAGCATGAGGCGTCCCGTTTCTCCCTAACGAAGAATAAAATTAATGACTCTAAGGAATTCCCGTCTGAAGCTTCATTGGATCTGCTTACTACCAGTATTTATAGCCAGTTGTAATTATTTACTTTGGGTTTTTCTTTAATTAAGAAAAGCTTACGTTGTTCATCACGGAACCTTAAATAAATTTAAGTAATACTTATAATTTATTCAGTTGTATTCACAAAAATAACCTGTTTTTAAATATGACTAAAGCAAGCAATGAAAATATTTGTGTGATTTTTGTAGGTCCATTTTCTTATGAATATTTATTCTGGTTAAAAGTTAAGATGTTACATTTTAGGCACAATAGCTAAATATATTAAATTCCTAATATTTTACGTTAAAATTAACTAAATTTAATATTTTACTTCAGACGATGGATGTTATGATGCTCACGATATTAAGATTCTTACAAAATCTGGAGTGAACATATTTAATGTGGATCGAATCATTTATGGAGAGGATGTTTTTCAAAAACACAAAGCAGCGATTATTGCATCAGAAAAATTACACGAAATGTATCCAGAAAGACACCATAGACCTATAGGTTTAGCTGTAATTATGACAATTACAGAACTTATTGATATTGATAATAGAGTAAGTAATATGTAACAAAACCTAAATATTTTAGTTGAACCACATGAGTTTTAAAAGTATATAAAAATAAAAACCTAAACTTGTGTTTTAAGGTTGACCTCATCATTTTAAAGGACGTGGAAAGTTTAGAAGGTTTATTAGAATTTAAAAAGCATTACAGGAATAAGAAAACAGCTCCAATTGTGCCATGGATTAAAACGAAGAATACGATAGAACTAAATCAGATAATCAAGGTAATTCGTCAAAAAATCTCAGTATTCTAATGCCATTACGGATTAAAAAAGAAGTTAGTAATTTCTAAATTACAGTTTTCAGATGGAATTGTAGTAGATGACAGCAACACTGTAGAAGAGAATTGCTGTAAAATTAATTTATGTAAACAGGTAAAGGTAAGAAATAGAGGACAAATCATTATCATTTATTTTTTTTATTGTATCCTAATATTGAGATTTTTTCCAGTATTTTAAACCAGTATTTTATATAATAGAAGGATTAATACAAGGTTATAGAGCATCACCAGCCGACGAAAGGAAGATTTTCGCTGTAGCTAACAAAATAGTTAAAAATGATCTAGATGGAGTGCTACTACTAGATAATTATAAAGAAGTGAGAGAAGATGTACAAACAGGAGTAGTAAAATCACTAGTTTTGGCGATAGATGTTGTAGAAAAGACTAGTAATAAAGATAAACATTCATACAAACTAACTTTACAGGTAAGTATTGACACGAATATTTGTACCACATTCCTTAAGTTGTTTAAATTCTGTTCGATATTTAATTTTAAAATTGAGGTCATTTTTATTTTTGAAGATGCATAAAAATAAATTATCACTTGCTTGTCATAAAGTCAAACATGGATAGGATACCCAAATGTATACGTTTGAGTTCTCAAATTTATTTTAAATAGTGTGGAAGTTGACACAGACAGCAGGGCTTAAACTGACCATATTCTATATAGTACATTTGTTGTAGTGGACTTAGTCAATGTTAGAATTGGAACATCAATAATTTGTGATGATGACGTGTAAAGTTACATTAATAAATTTGATTCGCAGTTAAAAATACCAATGCTACCGCCAAAATCTGTGGCTTTAGCAGCGTGTTTAGCAGCAAAGCAAAGTGGAGCAAGCGCTATTATTGTATTCACTTCAAGTGGCTCATCAGCTCGATTGGTCGCTAGTGGAGCACCTCCATGTCATATCTTAGCTATCACTACTAGGAAAGAAACAGCAAGACGTTTACATTTGTATCGCAAAGTCATACCTCTGTTCTATAACCGTTAGTAACATTCTCATTTTCATGTCATATTTTAATTTGGTAGAAAGCAAAAATGTTGTTGGGCCCTCTGTAATAGCGCTATTGGTCACTACCCTCATTAACGTCACAACTCCATAAAGACCAGGAGTTCTACCAATAATCCATCCAAATGTATTGCTACTTCTGAGGTCTGAGATAAAAGTTTTAAAAAGTCTAAAAAAGTAAATCTTTCTTGCCATATCGTTCGAACCATAATACAACAGCACTATACTACTCTTGAGGTGAGAATAAGTTTGATAGTCGTGCTATTGCAGGTAAGGGTCGAAAAGTCCTTCCGCGTTCTGAGTTAACCAGATTTTAAGATGTTATTATATAAAGTTTCAGAGAGTAATTCCCTGAACTGGCATCAAGAACGTTGGAAACGTATTCAATTCTGCACTACAGTTGCACTTCAGATAGGTATTTGTCACTACGAAGCTAACATTGTGATACTAGCTCCATCTAGCGAAGAAGTTGGATATTGCAATAGTTTACAAATCATCTCTATGCCTTTAAAATGTGAAGAGTTAACATTTTAATTTTTTGTATTATAATTTTGTACAGAGCTATAAAAAAATCGATTTCTGACTATTGTAACTGTTCATAACGAATTTAAAAATTGTTTGATCATTATTATAAAGGCTAGCCTATAATATAAAACATTCGTTGAAAATATATTTACGTGTCATTTACGTAACGTATGGATCGGGAGCATTCATATATGTACATTAAAAAAATCATTTAGCTCACGTAAGATGGATTTGTTTGTTTCAAGATAATAAATATATGTGTTATTCTATGAAGTATTAAAGTCTTAATGAAGTAATTACCTTAAGTACACGAGTTTAATTTCAAATAATAGTAGGTAACGAGTAAAGATCTCAATTAATTTATGATGAGAAAACAATAAGGATAATCAGTTGGAGACTGCTGACAAGAACTAAAGAAATGAATAATAATGCTTGAATATGAATATGTAAGTACGAGTAAATATTCCAATCGCAATCATTGGGTATATTGATTGATTTCAATCAGTAAATCAGTATTTAAATAGAAAACTGATTTGCCATATTATAATGTATTTATGTAGTACCGAATTTCGTATTGGTTCATTAATAGTGTTTTGTGAGAAAAAAAACATCTATTGTAAAGTAAACAAAAAAAGTTGCGACAACCTTATGTTTAAAACTCGACCTCTCAATCGGGGGCTTCGATGTCAAAAGTGTATTAAGTCTACCAATTCGCCCTTACCCAGCGCGATGGATTAGTTAAGATACTGAACTCGGTTGACGAAGACCAGAAACTTTTTTGAAGGGCTGACCCTTATCATCAAATATCGGGTTTTTGGACAGCGAGAACTCATAAAAACTAGTTTACATTTCTATGTATGGACGAATAAACGCAATAATTGTATAAACAGTCGATGTCGGCGTAACGTATAAACGCACCCGCAGCATTTGCCTGTTTGCGCTGAGACATTTGGAATTAAATAGTCTGTTCACGAAAACGCTGATTCGAAGACTTGCGGCGAAACAATAGGACAACAGTCCAAAATTTACATTTCTATTAATTCAAACCAAAACCAAATACCTACCTCCTAACTATTTGAATTGAATGCGAATTAGGTTCTTGTCTGACAGCGAGAATGTTAATTTCGGAATATTTAAGATTCAAGATCCCTGGCAGTTTGACTATGTCGCTTTATTTACATGATTCATATTAGGAACATTCTATGTGCTTTTAGTAAAAGGCTATCGTGGATTTTGTTAATATAAATTCGTTGATTAATTAGCAGCTCATTGAGTATAATAAAAAACTTGAAACCCAGATGTATAGATGGAAATAGCGATTTCCATTTATAAATCGATTACTGCTGCTTACAAAAGCATGTACACATTCTGAGACGAAGAAAAATAATAACCACACCCGACAATACACAAGCCGTTTT
The DNA here is from genome assembly GCF_041222505.1 of Epargyreus clarus. Taxonomy (NCBI): domain Eukaryota; kingdom Metazoa; phylum Arthropoda; class Insecta; order Lepidoptera; family Hesperiidae; genus Epargyreus; species Epargyreus clarus. The sequence goes on along the minus strand of NW_027332227.1, from coordinate 12,827,564 downwards.
ATTTTCAGTTAGCCCTAACGATATCCATTTCTTTACCTCTGGCTCACTGAGCAAAAACAAATTAAACGCTTACATTCAGAAGTAGTTGTTACATCCATAGTTCTCAACACGAACCTCGCTATCAGTTAGGTGTCAGACAATAGTACAAAGGGTTTGGTTTGTGTATCCAGCGTTACCTAAGTAACCAGATTAGTGTGTTTACAATATTAATAAACAGTTACTGTTAGTACTGAATCCATTATATGTTAAACTTTTGGACAAACATAAGAATTGACAGACGGTTTTAGTGTGTTGTTCTACTTAAAAGGGTTATTGTCTCTATTGTAATTAACAAATTAAAGGAATTATTATTCAATTTGATGATTAAAATTTTATTATGTTTGTGTTTCTTGTTAGGGGTAAAATTCATGGTTCGAAGGGCACATTAAGCCGTTAGTCTTCGCTGTTATTATTTGTCACTATCTTCGGTTTCAAAACTTTTTTTTTTAAATATAATATAAGAGTAGCAGACGAGCATGCAGCCCACCTGATGAGAAGTGGGTACTGCCGCCCATGGACATCCGTAATGAACTCCAGATAGGATTAGATATTCCTACATGAGGTCGACCACAGATACGCCGGTACCCCTGAAGACTGAGCTGGAATGCCTTGATAAGTATGTCTCCCTTACCACACTGATGGTGCCGCCGGAGTCGTACCACAAAGGGTTCTACCACATCAACATGGGTTAACCACTAATCTATGACTTTGTTCATGTCTCATTAAATTAGTGCGGTGACTTCACTCACTCGTATGGAGAGACTTGTGGCCAGTTGTAGGATATAAACGCATTATGTTTTCCTGTGTTCTCGTTCATAAGGCCGTTAGAACATCCGTATACATTTAAGTACATATGCAAATTTAAAATACACATATTATATTGAAGTTGGCAATACATAAATCAGTTTTAATGGTGTTTCAACAAAACAAATTCTATCAAGGTTGCCTGCAATGTTTTTAGCCAAAAAGAAGATAAACAAAACCAAGTATAAGATATAGAAATTGTAAAAGATAAAAAACCTACACCAAATGTCGTCGACTCTAAACTCATTAAATAAAAATCACAAAAAGTATAAAACAAAAAACGCGCCTCCTATACGAGTATGAAGACCCGAAACGTAGTTACAGGACAAAAGGACCCCCGAAACTAAGAACAAATAGTCTCCAAAGATGTGACGTTTCCAACGAATAAAAAGAATTTTCAGTGAAAACTCGTCATAATTTTCTGCAGTATAAAAAGATAGAGTAAAGCTCGCATTACAATTTCGTGCAGTGAGACTGCATTGTTTGATGGACGTACGTGTGTAAGATGCCGTGTACACTATCCTACATAATAATTAAATTAAGCTATGACATCTACCAATACGCATTGGGCCAGCGCGGTGGACTATGGCCTAATCCTTGTCATTCTGAGGGGAGACCCGTGCCCAGCAGTGGGACAGTAACGATTTGATTATGAATGACATTTACGAAATTATTTATATTATCAGTTTTGTTGTGTTATTATCAGTGTTTATTAATTACCAAATAAACGTATGAAATATGATTAAATAAATCTAATTAAGTTTTTTATTGTTGGTTGAGAGCATCCATTCGATTTACGTGTGTTTACGAAAAACGTAGTAATTGATTATGTTTGGGTAATAAATCAGAAAATAAAAGGCCTTTTATGCCGATTACGATTTTACATGCAAGTAAAAATAATTTTATTATTATTAAAAATTGAATAAAGTGACTAACCGAATTATGAAACTGTAACTGTGATTAAGAAATGTTAGATTAATTTAAGATTCTGTAGAAGGAACATATCATAACAGCCTGTGCTACTCCTTACAGCAGACTTGTTTGTTTGGTTCTTCAGACACTTCGGAGGGTGTGTACAAGTCTTAAGGTTGCAATGTATAATGTATCGCGTTACTAACTGACGACTCCTTACGAATATCGCTGTCATTATTCTGGAGTTTTATTTATGTTACTATTCGTTTTGGTAAAAATTAAAATTTTAACATTCAGTGTTGATACATACTCGTATATACATATATACGATTGCATACTATACACGAGTGCCCAATTAATTTAATCCTCGGGGAGTTAAAATAATTAGAAACGTTACTATACTATTGTAAATAGAAATAATATTTTATAATTTAAAAAAAAAGAAATAATAGTAAATGAAAATAAAAATTGATAATTAAATGGAGGACAAAATGAGACCTATTATTTATTTCTAGTATTTTAAGAAACGGCACTTGGGCAAAATGGGTAAAATGATTAAGTTTTAAAATTCCAAAATATATTATGTAATAAAACGTTTTATGCAAGAAAAAGGAAACCTATAATTTATTTCTAAGTTAATATAATATATCGTTGCTCTTTAAAATTGTTTCATAAGAATCCGACGAAATTTCAGAATAGTCCCTTCAGCTGAAGGGCCCGCTAATGTCACGTGAAATAAGACTAAAACAGGGATATTAAGATGAGAGGTGCCTTTGAATCCCGCCTTAGCCGAAAAGAGTGCACGATGACACTCGAATGTTGCAGACCTAGGGTTGCCAACCCTATTTATAATAATTATATTTATAACATTGTATTGGATTTCGCCTTTAAGTACTATAAATACATCTATGATTCTACTATGTATCTATTGTTATTATAGTATGTAAAAATATTATATTCATAAAATATTGCTCTATTTTTCTAAATTTTATAAATGAACTCCGTTAAACACTCAAACTCGAATTTAAAAAAAAAATGTGTTCTCAAATAACGAAAAGTATTTAAATTATTTTGTAATCGCAGAAAACAAGATTTTGTTAGTTTCTTTTTCGCAAATCCTTCATTAAAGCGATTATAACTATCTAAGAATCTTTATAGCCTTTATTTGCTATCGAGCTAGATTTATTCATTTAATTCTAATAATAACATTCATACAATGGTTTAATTGATGATTATAACATTATTATTGGACTGGTATGGACGGGGCATACGCTTAGACGGAGAATACATCTCGCACTTGCGATTTGCCGATGATATTGTCATTATGGCAGAGTCGCTACAGGAGCTGCAGGAAATGCTGAACAGCCTAAATGGTGCCTCCCGACGGGTGGGGCTGGGAATTAACTGTGACAAAACGAAAGTTATGTTCAATGAGCATGTTGTTCCTAGCCCTGTTACCGTTGAGGGCATGACTCTCGAAGTTGTTCAGGAATATGTTTACCTCGGACAGATCATGCAATTAGGTAAGAACAACTTTAAGAGGGAAGCCGATAGGAGGATCCAGTTGGGCTGGGCAGCATTCGGGAAGCTTCGTCACATCTTCTCGTCGCCTATACCGCAAAGCCTGAAGACCAAGGTTTTTGACCAGTGCGTCCTACCGGTGATGACCTACGGAGCCGAGACGTGGACACTTACAGAAGGGCTAGTCCATAAGTTGGAAGTCGCTCAACGCGCTATGGAGAGAGCTATGCTCGGTGTATCTTTGAGAGACAAGATCCATAACGATGAAATTCGCATGAGGACCAAAGTTACCGACATAGCTCTGAAGGCTTGCAAGTTGAAGTGGCAATGGGCTGGCCACATCTGTCGAAGAGCCGACAACCGCTGGAGTAGACGGCTCTTGGAGTGGAGACCGCGTCTAGGCAAACGTAGTGTGGGACGCCCTCCTGCAAGGTAGCGCGACGATCTGCGCCGGGCGGCGGGAACTACTTGGATGAGAAGAGCCGAAGACAGTGGCGTACCTTGGGAGAGGCCTATGTCCAGCAGTGGACTAACGTGGACTGAAGATGATGATGATGATGATGATAACATTAAAATGTCAATATGAAAAAAGTAAAGTAAAAAATACCTGTCATAAATTATAAAAGTAGTTAATCATATAATCCTTCGAAAAAAAATTGGCAACCCTAGACATCTCTATAGATTTATAGCATACTAAGACACATCACGTAACCTTTATGACATAACATGTGGGTTGAAATTTGATTAAACAACACGTCTTCCTGAGATGAAACAGTTTTACATTATTCTTTACTATATGTACTGTACTGTATTTCATCTCACGAAGACGCGTCGCATGGATCATATTTGTATTATACTAGGGTTCAGAGTTTCATATTGTAATCTGGTGGGTTGTATAAGATATGTATTGTTACTTTCTGTTACCCATCCCTTATATTTGAGTGCACTGGAGGTTGGCTGGTACGTTTTATTTGAATGGTTAAATCTAAATTTTTATTTTGATTTGCAGTCAGGTGGAGTATGTAGATTTTTTGAATCTCCATTTTTTAAGATGTCTGGCTAAGTTTGGGGAGTTGTCTGGGAGAATACATGTACCTACATGCCATTTACGAAAGTCTTTTATTCATTGTGTTTGATTTTGTACTTTAAATTGTTACTTAGAATCACTGCTAGTCTACTATTTATATAAATACATAATTATATAAAAACATCGTTCAAAATCGATTTACCGATTAGCGTGAAATTTATTTAAATGTTTTTAAGATTTTAACAACCAAAAATTAATCGAAATTCGAAACGAAGACGCGCTTACAACCTAGTAGTTGGTAGAAAAACAAAAACCTCTCGAAGTTTGTTTTTTTTGTTTAATACAAACAAAAACGTCTCGAATCAAGTTATAAGATATGTTCAACCCGAAATAAAGATTATCAAACGAACTCAAGGAATAAATAACAAAATAGCATAAATAAAACATTCTCAGTTCGGGATAGAAACAGGTACTTGTAAATTAAACATCAGGCAGACAGGCTAGCGCTACGTGCCGGAATGCAGCGGAGCCGGAAAATTCCCAGATGGGTTCTGTTAGTATTAGGGATGCTTTCGCTTGTTTTCTTGTGGACAATAGTTACACAAAATAGTATGAAATAAAAAGGCTTACCTCTGGGCATTTTCTTGAAATAGTAATGTACTTGTAAATTAAACATTAGGCAGGCAGGATAGCGCTACCTGCGGGACTGCAGCGGAGCCGGAAAATTCCCAGGTGAGTTCTGTTCGCATTAGGGATGCTTTCGCTTGTGTTCTCGTGGACAATGTTTACACAATAGTACTGAATAAAAATGCTCATGTCTAGGCAATTTCTTGAAGTAGCAAGGTACTTGTAAACTAAACATCAGACGGACAGGATAGAGCTACGTGCAGGAATGCAGCGGAGCCGAAAAATTCCCAGATGGGTTCTATTAGCATTAGAGATGCTTTCGCTTGTATTCTAGTGAACAATAGTTACACAAAATAGTACTAAATAAAATTCTCTGCTTAGGTCATTTTCTTGATGTTCCTGTAGTTCCGGGACTAGAATAGGGCTACGGTATCCCCTGCCTGTCGTAGGAGGCGACTAAAAGGGGGCTTCCGGGGTTGCGGGTGGCAAGAGTGGGAGCTCGAAACGTCCAGCAAGCGACCCCGGGAAGGACAGCGGTATGTGTGGTCGCATACCGTCGTAAACACTACATGGTGTGGGAGGAGATTTTCTTGAAGTTGATAACACTATTTGTTTGATGGTAATGGGTCACTGCCACCCATTATATAGACAAAACATACAGAATATAAATCGACCATAGGAATATGTATTGTTTTTATTGATAATTATTTACGTGATCGCTGTTGACTATAGTCACCTGGAACCAATTCGAAAAGTCGAATTACCTTAACTTACTTAAGGACAATCCAAGTTTGATTCTCTTAAGGACTAAGTTGGAAATATTCATAGTACATACTTTATTCATATGAAAACTACAATATAACGGCTTACATCACTGATAAGTTGAACATAGTAGCAGTGGTGCTACCACAGTCTAACTACAAAAAAAACCACCTTCAAATATTTGGATACTAACTTATGCGTCAATAGTATACTGGAATTGCGCGATTGATGCTTCTAGGCTTCCTTACGTGCCATTAACTGTTCGTATCGTATTGTATTTAAATAGAACAACAATATTATTTCGGTTTAGAACATCACTACAAGGCACCTATTGTTTCTTTAAACACTTCAATAAAAATGCAAATGCGTCACTACGCGTGTCCTGAAATTGACTCGGCAACTAGTTCTTTTCAAATAGATTTAAAACCAAATGTTTCTTTACGTTTAGCTTTGCAAATAAATTGTTGTTTACTTTTATAGGTTTGAAGTTGAAGCGAATGGATCTTTAATAAATTGTAAAGGTGGTAAGACCCTTTTGTTTGTAATAGTATAAAGCGTTACTGTACCCTTACCATGAGTTTTTACGTTTTGACAAATATGACTATTTTGGTATTTGTTTACGTATTTGCCCACACAATTTCCAATCAGCGCCCCTAGCCTTGTAGATATCCTAGCCTATATATAGCCTAGATTGTACCAGAACTATAGTGTCAGTAACGTAACATTAAATGTCTAAATTGACAAAATGGCACTTTGTTTTTTCTCTCTTTTTTGCGAACATGCGAGGGAGATAAAAAGACTTGAGGACTTACTTATTGGTACTTTTACTCATTCTACTAAGCAAAAGGAACAGAATAATGGATTGAGTTAACGTAACGTAAAATTGTGGGATGTTTTGAAAACTCATGGTAAGGGTACTGTGTTCTACTCGTAGTCTGATGGTGTAGATTCAGAGACAAATGTGACGTTTGAATAAGTCTCAGGAAAGCGATACATTGATCTCCGAATTTGAATCGGATCCCGATTCTGATAGAAGTATTACTGTTATCCATGGACTACGGTAATCGAAACGGTAAACGGTACTCTACGGTAAACGGTAAAGAAAAATAAATAATAATATTAGCTCCATAAACTCCTTCACTGAATAATAGCAAATATTGTAGTATTAAATCTATCATCATTTGGGAATGTCTACCTTATTTTACTTCAATAAAATATATATGGGAAACTGGGGACACTTGATCCCCCCTTTTGTTTTTTGACCACTATTTGGTAAATATTGATCCGATTTTAGATATATTGGTACTGAAATACGTGGAATTTCTAATAGCTAATAATATCGGTTTATAAATTTTGTAACCAGCTTACGAAAACTTCGTATAGGGAATGATATCATGTGTCCCATATATATGTCTGACTTGATCCCCCCCTCTGGAACACTTGATCCTAAGGGAAATAAGTCTCCTATATTTTCATATGATACCAAAATGAAAAAAAAATGGTTTAAATTGATTTATCATTGATTTATTTGCTTAGTAGGTAAAGTAGAAACAACCACAACAACATATCCACTGTTTTGATAAATCATATGTACGAGTATCTATGTTTTCAGCAAACATTACTTAATGTTCCTATTATCACAGAATCTTATGGTAGAAATTTATTTGTCTTGCACCTTCTATTGTTTTATATACTCTAGGCATATTGAATCCTAAAATTATTAAAAAATAAACATTAGTAGACGCTTGATCCGGTGGGATCATATCTCCCATAAGAAAGTGTACCATGTGTACCCTAGCTATACTGCGGTTATAAAAATATATTGTAAAGAAATCTACTACTATTAACACTATTCTATGAAACAGACGTTAAAAAACATAGATAATGAATAGTTTAAAAGTGATACTTACCCACAATAAGTTTACTAACCAATTATTTAATCAAAATGAAAACTTACGAAAAAGATTTTCTTGCGACATGAAACACAAAATCATCAGCCATCTGCTTGAATATCAAAATGGACAAGAGTACCGACTTTAGAAAGTTATAACGTATCATAAACAACCAATGTTGCCACACTAACCACATATAGTGTTCACAGAAGCTCTGTAAATCCAGTGTACCTAGTCTCCCGTAAGGATCAAGTGTCCCCAGTTTCCCCTATTATTCACAAAACACTGAGTAAATTGAATTCCTAAAAAATAGCCAATTCTGAATTTAAAAAAAAAAACAAATGGATTCCAAACACGATGAGGAGCCACGTGGGAAATTATGGAATACCTATCCGGATGGCTCGCTACCGAATTTGGTGTGACATTTTAGAACATATTGATGAAAATTGCTACATTTTACCGCCCCGCAATGTATTGGATGCCATTCACTGCTACGAACGTTTTTACGCTATTTAAAAATGCTTTCGAATTTACACCTGCACAAACATTTTCCTGCAAATTTTATTACGCTCTAAATTACTAGGTTTAAAAAACAATTGGTAATGGAGTTTGGTGAATCGCGGTGTTATGTTATGAAATACAACGAAATCAGATACAATGTGGCGAAATAAAATGGGATGAATTTAGTCGTATATAGGTATATAACGCAATTATTTGCGAATATAAAATAATTGTATTTTTGTTACAACCCTGTCGATATCGCAATATTTAAAAGTAAATAGGTATCAAGTTAGTATAGATATTTCTACGTCAACCACATTCTTTGAATATCATACACAGTTCCGGGACTTATTTAATAAAAGTTTAAACAGGTATTAACACAAATAATTCTTGAGGCGATAAGAAAGTAGGGTATTTTTATTTAAGCACGCAAGCAAAGCTTTGTTAGTTTATATAATCTTAATACAATAACTTTGAATTTTAAAAAGTTGTGCATTTTTATAACACACAGGCACTTTAATATAATTAATTTACATGGATATACGGGAAACACATCAGTGGAGTATCAAGTGGTCACTCCCACTTCCGCCCGTCTTCAGTTTAATTCGAGCCGGAAGGGGGCGCCCCAACCGCAACATGCTATGAGAGCTTCTTATAAACTCCTTTCAATCCTTCCACGCTTTGACTTTGTGATACGTGAGTATGGCGACGGCTTTTTATATTTATTTGTTTTTATATAGTTTAGTATGTTTTTCTCGGTAGTGCGTTGAGAAAAAAAGAGGATGGCATGCGAGAGCGGTATTTATAATTAAAAACTTGTGTTTAAGAGCTGCAGATTGAGATTGTGATCTTTTAAAACAAGTTCCAAGGGTGTGTTAAGTTTATTCGTAGTTGGCTAATATTATGGCCTAAACTTGTCATGATGTGACAGGAGACCCAGCAGTGGTGTGTGAACAAAGAGGCTAGTAAGAAATTTAGGTAATTTATTTTAGTCGTATGTAAAGCAAAAGTTTTGATGCTATGGTGCTCTGTTTAAAGTCTCGAGAATTGCTCTTGTCGGCTACAATAACAATATGAGGCTTTAAAACATCGAAAACGCGGTGACCATTATTCACTATAGTTTTCTCCACCCATTAGAAGTATGTTCCAAGTCTGTCCTGATTATTGAGAGAGAGACTAGTGCTCAACGCGATATAAAAAGGATTAAGTATACCATCCCAACTTTCCATACTTCATAGCACAGTTAAGACGAGTCGCTTAGCAGCAATCCAACATTAAATAAGATTTCAGTTTTACGTTGAATCAGCTGGTCTCGGAACTATTCCTGTAATCCAGTTACGATATATCGCATTGATAGACTATTCGCTTTTAAACGAATGTCTTTTCACCGGGACGCGGGGATTCTCTGTGATTGAATAGAAATTTTATATTACGTTCCTCGAGTAAATTGATTTCCTCTACTTGCATATTTTTTTAATATTCACATTGTGATGAGGTTTCATTGGGCATGAATTAATTTCTTACTTTATTACTTATTATACGTATAGAATTTATTGAATGAAGGTGTTCGTATATTCATCTTTTTGAAAGACAAAGTTTATTTTATTAAAATGTAACGAAAAAAATTACAGTTTTAATTTCATAAAGTCGTAGTTGTATTTGAAAAATATCACTAACTTTGTTAATATGGCTACATCATCACATAGTAATAATATCATTCCTTTCATTTGCCTACCTTTCATTTACGAGTATTAAGCAACTATAGAATTTTTATTTCCCTATAACAACATTACATCTTAAAAACTAAGACGTAAGTCAAAATACGCCTTCCAATTCAATTATTTAAAGGAAAATTGATGAGGCAAACAGAAAACATTTTGGCAAAGCAACTTTTAATTCGACACAGGCATTCGCTCGGTTAAGTGGGTGTTCTAGTAAAATTAAATATACCCGAAGGAAGCTAGGGTATTCTAATGAATATTAATGGCCAAAACTCTTGGAATCAGCCTTGACATGGGCTGGGGAACTCCGAGCCTTATATAAATCACGCTTAGAACAGCCTACGTACTCTGTTTGGCGCCGACTTTGGTTGAGATAAAAAACGTAAAAGATGCTGTTTTATACACGAGTATATTGTTTAATTTTGTATAACGACATCTGTTGGTGTACTATTAAATTAACGTAATGAGTAGTATGCATTGTGACACATTTTAAGTTGGTTACAAGAACCGGTTCCTATGTTAAAATAAATTTCTTTATAATTAGTTAGCCCAATTAGGGTTATGAAGTAGAGCAAATAAAGCGTCTATAAGGTGTAGTAAACCATTGCAAGTGGGAATATAATTTTATTTTTTTCTACCTAATGAAGTTAAAACGATTTTATAATTCACCAATTTTTAATACTGCGTAACATATATCTCTAATGGATGTATAGACTAGATGGAAGATTTCGGCGAATTACTACTCATCTCGTATTATTTTTCATATAACATATTAGTCAGCTAGAACAACTGGGGTAGACCCGGAAATATCTACCCCAGCGTACGAGTAGTTAAATGTTAGCAAGTTGCTATGTTAACGACCTAAAATTAAAAAAAAATGGTATCAAAATAGATTTTTGTCGAATTTTAAGAGACTTAACGTGACGAAACTTATATATTATATTTAGCATTTTCTATTCACAAAAGTCCTTAAAAATCTTTAACATACAAATTATACATTACAAATTCTCATTACCGCTGCGCTTGCGAAACTAAAACCGTCCGATACATCCACTTTACAACTAGCACATCGGTCCTTGATATATTTCCGTCGTTAGCAGTTAATGAATAATTTAACTAACGAGTGAGCTAAAATTCAAGGCTGTTATTGCCCGAATTATTTCTACCTTTTCTACGTTCAAATGGCATCTCTCGTTAATTGCTGTCTGACTGGAGCTCACTAATTGCTTAAGTTCTAGGATCTTTTGGCTCCACCGTCTAAGTGTCCGACTACTGTTAGGCGCCTCGTAGACGGTCGATAGTAATGCTTTAATTTATTTTATTTTGGTTACAAATGTTACATGACATATTTTTTCTTTATAGTTGATTAGTTAGGCAGCAATTACAATTTTTTTTTATAATATAGGAGTAGCAGACGAGCATGCAGTCGACCTGATGGTAAGTGGCTACTGCCGCCCATGGACATAGGTAATCAACCCCAGATAGGATTAGATATTCCTACCTGAGATCGACCACAGATGCGCCGCTACCCCTGAGAACTAAGCTGGAACGCCTCCGAAAAGTCTGTCTCCCTTACCACACCCTTCAGACCGGAACACAGCAGCGCCTAACACTGCTGTTATTAGGTAGAAATAGGTGTGGCGGTGGTGCCGCCGGAGTCGAACCGCAAAGGGTTCTACCACCTTTAAATTTGATGGCGGTGTGATAGAAAATAAATGAAGATTTGAATTTTGGTATAATTTGTAACTGGGAACTTTGACTGATTGGAAGCTGGACCTGTGGAAGTTTGAATATTTAAAGGACTAATTAATTAAAAGAGGCCTTACCAACAAATATCTGAACAGCAAATATGTAATTGTCACAAACGTTGATTTTTACTGTTTAATTAATATATATAGCTAAAATACAGTCGATCGAAATACACCGAAATACATAAATTATATTAAAAACAAAAATGTAATAATAAAGCATGTACAACATAAACTAAAAATAGTTTATGTTTTAAATAGCACCTGACTTTTCCTTCAAATTTATTGAACTGAACCTTTATATTACCATTCATATAAAGGTTCAGTACCTTTCTTTATATTACCATTCATTCGTGGGTACCGAGAGTATGAACGAATAGTAATAGTACCATGAACATAAAAGTAGCTCGTCTGCTGCGGGGTTTAAGTGAAATTTTCTCGAAACAGTTTCGAACTTCTGCCTCTTTATAATTTTTTCAGATATTGCAGCCCGAGTTTGGCGACGATGAAAAAATTGTGGCAAGTTTCGAGTGGAGATGAGATTTTTTTAATAGATTAAACTGCAACATGTGGAAGTTTCGCTTCCGCATGAAAACACACTTTGCGAACAAAAACAGCTATTTAAGGATAATATCCGTATTTTGTAAAAGTAAATTGCTGTTCTTTGGTTGGTATCGTTCTTTTACTCGTACTCTCAGATTGAAAGTCAGAATAAACAAAGCGCACATATATTGCATCGTAACCTACCTGGCTTTACAAAGTGAAATAACGTCGGCGTGGTCGGAGTTGGATAGGTGACCGTTAGTGGATAAGTTTCTTGCACTCTTGCGTGCTTTGGAGGGCACGTTAAGCCATCGGTTCCGGTCAATAAAATCGGATAGCAGTTACTGTCAGAGGGCTTGTGAGCAGTTTGAAAACATTCGACAAGGGATCCACTGACCTACGTACGTATCGAATTACAAATGGTGCTTCATAATAAGATGCGATCAAGCTGTAGAGACACAAACAATTTACCAAAAATTATGTTTTTACGACTATTTGACGAATATCGTTGTACTACGCCAAGAGTACGTAACATCCAAGAAGGCATTAAACGCAGCGCTTTAATGCGTGTGCAAGGATGTATAAAACACGAAGGGAAAACGCGCAGGAATACGACGTGTCCTAGAAGCGCGGTCCAGATGTTTAACATTTCACGCGCAACCTGGTTTGTTCGCGTTACAGCTCCCTTTATACGAGACGATGTTTAGTAGGTTTCTACGACAGCTGTGTTTAAACGCGACGACTTCAGTACGACTTTTAAATTTAGAAAGGATAATTTGACACGTTGAATTTTAATATATCATGTGTAGCTTCATTTGCTTACGTGACAGCTCTCTTTATGCGTTGTCTTCTGTGTGATTTTTATTTTAAGTGTAGGCATAATACTCATCATAAGAAGGAATGACGTGAAGGATTGAATATGCTGCGTTGAAAAAGGACTAAAAAGTTTTGTTATTATTTACGCATTTGACTTTCGGTTTTACGAGTTTTTTTGTAAGTAAAGGGCCACCTTTTGTCGAACATTTCTTGTCTTTGTGTTCTTGATATTCTTGAAAATCAAATTCGCATTTGTTGTATGCCGTTTCTAAAAACGTTATTAGAAAAGAGTTAAGAACATATTCATAATCGTATCGTCGACTCTGGCTCAGATCCGACTGACACAAATCGTGTCGCACGCTCTAAAAGCACCCGGCACCGACCCAGTGTCGTAAAGCGTTTTCATAAAAATGCAAATCGCCCACAACGTATTGCCGACCGACGCGCGACGTCTCAACTTCGCGGGCTCGCTGTTTCATCGAATTAAAATACTTTTAAGAAGACAACGTCATTTGCCCGAACTTATTACAAGTCTTTGACTTTAGATGGCTGTTGGGATGTTTGGGATTTCTAGAACGGGACGGGTTCTATAGAATTAATTTTGTAATGAAATGTTGTAACTCAGGGTTCCATACTTTTGTTTGTAGTAAACAGAGATAGTTACACTACCTAAATGTATATATGTGTAGTATGTATATTGTATAGTATTTATAGATATCTGCTAGGAAAAAGAAACTCGAAATTAAGTTTGAAGGCGGTGGAACCCTCTGTCGTTCGACTTCGGTGGTAACACTGCCACACCTACTTCTTCCTAATAACAGTAGTGTTAAGCACTATATTTATACGAGGCCTTCTAACTTAGTAGTTAATTAGTAGCAAGTTGTTAAGTAAATAACATTTGTAGTGTAATGTTTATGAGCGCAGTTATAAGACATGATGTATGGGTATATGCAATTAAGGCAACTTACTTACTCTTTCAGATATTAAGATAACTAAAGCAGCACCTAAGGTTGCAGATGCGTTTCTTTAATAACCACAATTCACATTACGTTAAGTGCACTACATCCATAACTACACTGGGTTATTCCGTAAAATATCCAGCGCTTTAATAAAGATAATCTGCTTATATAAAAGTTTTATAACACAATGAAAGCCTTAACGCCCGGGCGCTAACAACGTATAATCCGGTTCATTTCGGAGGTGTTTCGTTTGCAGTTAATTAACTTTATGGGATCGTATTCGCGAATTGGTGCAATAAAATCTAAGGACCGGGAGAATGACACAGCTAAGATATCAATGGAATCCTGAAGCGACTCACTGGTAGGGGTGATCCTTAAGATATTGTGTTTGTGATTGAATTTCTGTAGGTTCACTGGAGTAAATTTTAGTATTACGTTGGTGAGTCGTACTTCAAATTCTAGACACAATTCAGCATATTTGATTGCAAATCGAAAGACAAGTAAATATTATTTATTGGATTTCAAACTGACTATATGCTGTAGTTTATATATTTTGTTATGTAACTGGTACTTACGAGAAGTACATTTGATTTCTTTATTGGTGATATTTGAGCTAGTCACATAGATTGTGGTCCGGGTGAAATTGTGGTGGCAGAGAGTATTTCTTGACAACCACTGCAAAAAATAAATTTACGGCGATAAAGCAATAAAAACATATCAACCTATGTGACATAAAATAATATTTAATGCTAAATTACTAAATAATAATACTTCATGCATTTTTATAAGTTGTCCTTTTTAATATCCATATATTTAGCAAATATATGCATTAAATTGTATTTACTAGGTAAACTAATAAATTTCAAGACGTGCTTTGAATTCCAATTCCATATTGTTTAAGAATAGACAAATAATACGATCGCAACATATTTGCAAGGCGAAATTTAATTTTAATAAAATCCATGACATAGTACTACAAAGTAACCAAGAAAACTGCGATGGAAAGAGCTTACACCGCTGAAATATCCTCTTCCATCCAATATCCTATTTCAGAGGAATTTTCTGGTTAAAGTTACAGCTTAGTTTCGAAAATATACTCAATAAATCATGGACGAGTGATATCGGAAAATTGAGCAAGAATAACCAACGATGGATAAATGAGATTTTTAAAGAAGAGTAGCATAGCATAAGACATAATGATGAGTGGTTAAATATATTAATATAGAACTTCTATCTGAAATTGACCACATATTCCAAATGTTAAAATAGAATATCTTTATTAACTTGTATTATATTACATTGAGTTTTCACTTAAATATTTTTAATACTTTATTTGCACTTTAAATATATTTGTGAGAGAGATTACTTTAAATATTTTATGTGTACGTATAAATTACAGGTGAGCTGGCTTAATTAGTCGAATAACTGATTCGTTTTAATATAATACGGGTATTAACATCAAGCAAAGCAAAAACAATTAAAAACAAATAAGAAAGATAAAACACTTTATTGTTAATATTATTATCTATTTATGGGCGTATAAAACAGTATTGTCGCAATAAAGAAGCAAAGGAATAGTTCACAAATTATTTCGTAATTCCGGCACGCAACGAATAAAGCGTGTGATCGTAAAACTTGCATAACTGAGGCGTCCATGAAAGGAATTGAAAAGGCATATATTATTCACAGTACAATAGCAACCCTTGCGCCAAATTCATTCTCGAAAATAAAGTTCGTAGCAACACACGGCAATTTCGATGTAATATCAAAGCAATTGAGCCTACGGTCGCATACGATGTGTGTAGCACTCGTAGCCAGCCTACGCCGTAGCAGCTACGACAGGAACGTCGCAATTACAGCGATATCAACACTATACGGGCAGAAACGTCGCTTTTGTTCAAAATTCTAGACGCTCGCAATTTTACGTTCATTTTTATTTTTTCATGGAATACGAAATAGGAGAATCCCAGTTGAAAACGCCTGTAGGTACGAAAGCACATGAAATATTCAATTTCGGAATTCAACTGGCATAAAAAATGTGAATTATACCTCTTTTTACATTTCGTATTCATAGACAAATTAAATTATTTACTATTTCAAAACAAACTCCCACAAAATACACGACGAGATGAACTAGCAGATACAAAATAGAATCTTTAGATATACAGATATAAATATTTTGACTACAGCCTTGCTTACAGGAAGCTTTGGTAGTAATAGAACAGAAGCGAGAAACGTCAACCTGACAAGAGGAATATAAAATTGTATTGTATAAATAATAATATTTAATCTGTAAATTACACAGAAGCTTATAAATATATATCTTTGTGTAAGTGTATGTCACTGAACTCCTCCTAAACGACTTGACTGATTTTGATGAAATTTGTTGTGTGTGTTCAAGGGGACTTGAGAATGGTTTAGATTCACAATTTAGTCCGTGGGAAAAGGTTTTTTTAATTAATTTTTAATTCGTAAGTAGTTATAGAATAGGAAATTATGCATTTGATCAAGTGATGATCTTTAGCAAAGTTGTTGTCCAAGAGCCCACGAGGGTTTAGGAGTTGGTAAGACCAATTTTCGACAGATGGCACCACTGTCATTCCAATGCAGGTACAAATGTCATATTATTTCTTTAAAATGCGGGCGAAGCCGCGGGCACTACTAGTACATATATAAATATATTTTTCAAATATTATTATGAATGCGTATCGTCTTACTGGCTATCACGTACTCCTTTTACTATATGAATAGCATCAAAAATATTGTTATTTTTTATTTGTAACGTCTTCAATTGCTTCAATTTTTTACTAACAAGATAAAATGTCTTCTTAACCACGGCACGTCTAAACTAAGAATATCAAGACAATACTTCCTTACCACCTTATTGAAATTTACAATTTACCATCCATTTTTTATTATTAAACAGAATAAGACAATCCCACTTGAATAACGGCCGTACGGCGCGACGTGCTGTTATACCCGACATCGCCTTATTTATGTCCCCAATATTTTACAAACCATAAAACTTTCTTGGAAATAAGAAACGTTTTATCTTAATAGATTCCTTTAAAACCGAAAGCAGTGTGGGATGGGAGAATAATTGGCGCAGTTCCGAGAATTGTACATCTGGTTTTAAGAGCGAAGTTACAATGTTTTTTGTTTCGGTAATTTAGAGCTTGGTTTAGAATGAATGATATCAAAACTATGGACTTTGTGTGTCAAGGAAAGAAATTTCGTAGAAAATAAAAGTGACTTTTATTGTAAATATTTGATGTACGCTTTCCATCTGTTGGCCTTTTGAAGTAATATAAGTACGCGTATCTCATACTTAACAAATTAAAGTGAAAAATATGTTTTTCATTAACTGGAAATAGTTACTGTGCATTTATATCAATTTTACTTGTATCAATCACTCTCATTTTATTTCTAAATGTACTTGTTTGCTATTAAATTTATATTGTATGTCTGTTGCAAAAACTGTAAAAGTTGCGCACGCCTATAATTGGCATGCACACGTGTCTAATACAAATAGTGTAATACTTATAAAAAGAATTGTGTGTACTGCTGTTGTCGTGCAAATAAATAAATAAAAATAAAATAAAAATTTATAAGGTACCCTCTCTGAACTTGCTACTTACCTAGTTTTATTTATATCTTATTTTCATATAAATTGTGTCCACTTACCAAAAAAATTAATGCAGTTGAGAAATAATTACGAAAATATTCTTAAACCCTGCATTTAATTGCAATGACACAATTTCCTTACGAATATTGAAAACATGCTCAAAACCGACACTTTAGCGAAACTTTCAAAATAACGAGTCTTTTCATTTTCCGTTCCGTATAAAACCCGTTGGTTTTGTGAAAAGATACACGGTAATTAGATATCCCGTGAAAGCGGCGGTTCGTTTTCCTAATGAATATACACGAGTGGAAATTTCAGCAGTTATGTGTGAAATTTAAATCGAGCGTTTGAACATTTCTGTTACGTACTTTACTGCGGACGTCATGCTACGGAATACAATAAAAATCTAAGAAGTATTATCACGTAAGCCGAATACATGCAATATATACAAATGTCATGAATACACATTAAAATACACTTATTGTTCTCCACACGTCCCCATGTGACCCATATAATTTTGATATATAAAAAAAATATCAATTACCGTTTTATCCCGTTGCTTATAGAATTCCCCGAAGTAGTTATTTTAAACAAACCTTTTACCAAAATAAATAAAGTTTGACAAAAAAAAAATATAATATAGGAGTAACAGACGAGCATGCAGTCCACCTGATGGTAAGTGATAGGGTCAGATATTCCTACCTGAGGTCGGCCACAGATGCGCTGCTACCCCTGAGGACTAAGATGGAACGCCATGGAAAAGTATGTCTCCCTTACCACACCCTTCAAAACGGAACACAGCAGCGTTTAACACTGCTGTTATTAGGCAGAAATAAAAACATGGTCAATGGTTACTACATCTTTTAACATTTAAATCCAATCCAGAATGAGTATTCAGGGCTCTTCAAACATAGAAAACAAACAGTAGTACATATTGAAACTTCCAAAGTCACGGCTCGCAACTAGTATCAGTTGTTAGTCCGTATGTTTATTGCAAGACAAGTTTAACGTCTAGTTAATACCAATCAGGAAGTTTCCGCTGGCATCCGACCGCGAGTCACATGCAGTCTTGCTGGTCTCTGTAAGAACTTACATCTTGCCCCTAAATCTAAAATCGATACGGAGCGACAAGAAAGATAGGTTTAGTTTTGTGTTCCAAAAAGGGCATGCAGTTTAATCATTACAACACAACATACTTATGGTCTGATTCATAATTAGGTGTCCAAAATGTAAACAAAGGTGTTGACCTATCAAGAAAATACGTTTCAAGTAGTAATTTCTTATTTTTGGCGATATTAAAGTAATACAACAAAAATAAAATAATAATCTAAATAAATTAAGATAAATTCACATTTTCTAATATTTTTATTACCTCAATTTCGTTCCATATAGTAATAATAATAAAAAACAAGGTTCATGGTAGAAAATTAAAATGTGATAATGGTAACACAAACGGAATCCAAAACATTTCTTGTGCCGTCATTTTTAAGTTTCGTAGTTGATGTTATTTTCGTGACTGTGATCGAAGTTGAATGTTTTCTGGTCATCACAGCGCGTTTGTTAAATTGTGTATAGTTGTTAAAATTTTCGTTTTTTGTTGAGTTTCTTAAAGTTTTTGTTTTTTGTTAATTTTGGCAGTGACATTTATTTATTTACATTTTGGACACCTTATTGTGAATCAGGCTATAGCTATTAGACATATACGCCAATTAAGTTTCTTATATAGGATCAAAGTAGTAAACGAACGAGCTTGTTGTCCACCAGATAGTAAGTGGTCGCTGCCGCCCATAGCAGCTGTAACCAGCTCCATATAAAACAGGAGTTCTATCTGCGCCGATCACAAATATTTGCCACTCCTGGGGACTGAGATAATTACATCATAATTATAGAAGTTAGCCGAAATACAAGATCCAATTTATGCTGTACTCATCCGATCCGGACGATAAAACGACTGAAACCTAAACAGTCATAATACTGATATTTTTTTATCATAAGTGATTGGTTGATCATCTCAATTGCTCTAAAATTAAAAAAAAAACTTAAATTCGTTTTTACCTAAATGGGAGCCAAATTTTGGGAAGCAACAGCTGTTGCTTACACAATTCATTTCTATATTTTAGTACAAATACGTTTTACTATACTCAAGTGCCTTGCAAAACAATTTACATCGACACACGTTCATTGAAACTTAACAGCGAGATAGTACGGTTAATATCTGTCACAAAGTTTCGCTAGCGGAGTGTAATGTTACAACTTCCTCGGGAAAGGCTAGCCACTGTGTTGGCAACAGGATGCATGAAGTGCACACTAATACTGTTATTCAGGCTTATCTGTAGATATATGTACAATTTTACACATATATGTGCATTTTATGTACACATTATGTATGTATATACAGACTAGCTTTCAAAGAGCAGCTTTTATTATTGCAATTATTTGAATATTAAGAAGAATTACAACATTTTCAAGAATACTATTATGTGTTAGTGTCTATATACTATTTCTACAAAATGTATACATTTGTAGATAGGTCTATGTAATAGTATGAGTGTATAGTAATGATCATCAAATAAATGTAATCTCACTGCTGGACAATTACGAGGTTTCAACAATTATATTTTCAAATTTTAAGTTTCATAATTTGTAATAAATTATATATTTTTTAATAAAACCAACAAATACAGTCCCAAAGGCCCTAACAAATTATTTTACAGCTCTTAACTATCAAAATCACTCTTATACGTGCAATTGCACCCCTCTTACTACCCTTATATGTATTAATCTAAAGCTCTTACTCTAACCATACAGATACGAGAGCACTAGGCATTGCCCGGCGGCGCGCTACAATCTAGTTCTGTTACCCTAGTACTCGAATATCATCAAAATAGTAGTTATTTTATAAACTTAGTTGTATATGACAAGTGCTTTATTGTAAGTTGGTTTTGGATGTAACATATAACAGGTCATGGTCACCTGCAAAATGTAAAATTGCTAAAAGTGGTTAAAGGATAATAGGTTTAGCCTGTAGATTCAAAACCTTTTTTTTGTTTACGAGGAGGAAACCTTCAAAAGGTACCCGACGACGTGGGAGCGACGCCGGGTTATGTATAATTTTTACCGCACTAAACCCCCCCGGCGGCCGTCCTCAGTGCTTGGTGGAAAACTCCGGGATCTCCGATGGAACACAACCGGAGTACTCAGAGCGCGATGCCCCTATCGGGCTCTGCCCTGGGGAAAGTAGTTTACGCTTTTCCCACACACCTGGTGTTTACAACGGTATGCGGCCTCACACACCGCCGGCCTTTCCGGGGTTACTTACTGGACGGTTCGAGCTCCTACTCTTGTCGCCCGCAACCCCAGAAGCCCCCTTTCAATCGCCTCTTAGGACAGGCAGGGAATACCGTAGCCCTATTCTAGTTCCAAGACTACAGGGATAAGATGCAAAGCCTATAGATCTCTTTTGAGTCGCATAAGTCAAGGAAGGCTCGTGTCCAATAGTAAACTCCCAAAAGCCTCTCGGCAAAACTAAAAGACTCTTATCTTTAGTAACAGATTCGTGATTAATTTCCGGTATAATTTAGTTGGTCACAAATAGCTATTCACCACGAAGGAGTAGTAGAGACATACTCATCCAATTGTTAAAAATAACATAAGAGTTCTGTCTCAGTGTATTACTAGTCTACTACTCTTCACCTGCTCAAAACACATCAGAGAAACGATGACAAATAATCCCCACTTCATTACACAAATGTCGCTTTGTCCACATTAAGTGAAAGGTTGGAAATGGCAAAATGGCAAAACGGTGTGATGCTATTATGTCGAAAAATATAATGCGTGAATAATAGAGACTTCCATTGAATAAGGGTCGCGTCTTTGAGGGCGTGTGCCCGGAAAATAGATATCCACCCTTTAGGCAGATTAAATTATGGACAATATTTTTTCTGTCCCTTATGGGTAGGAAGAGTGCGTATGAATGGAAAACGATTTTAACGTTGAGAAACTATATTTTGCTATTTGACTTTGTTGTCGCTTAAGCTATAACGAGTGTAAATTAATAGAACAAAATAGAGCAGAAGAAATAGCCTGATTGAAACATCACAGATTTACTTTTAAAGAATAAGAGTAGCAATGCAGCATGCATTTCACTTGATGGCTGCTGCTGTTCATGGACATCTGTAATCAACCCCGGTTAAATCGGTCACAGATGCGCCACTTCCGCTAATAAAAAAAAACCCGCTTTCACTTTCGCTAAGAAAAAGGAATGAAAGACTCGGAAAAGTATGTCTCCCTTACCACACCTTTCAAACCGGAACACAGCAGTGCTTAATACTACTGTTTTATGAAATAGGTGCATCACCCCGAGGTTCCGCAAGAGTGGTACTAAATGTTTATGTAGTATGTCAGCGATGGCCTTATAAAAATGCGACTTCTATTATAGACAACCTATGCACGAAATAAGCGACCCTTGCTGTCTTTAACTTCAAATACAAATTTAATGGAAAAATATAAGGGAGAGACACACGTGATTTGTAATACCGCCATAGTTAAGCCACAAAATGAACAATATTGTTCTTACTCAATCTCATAATTCAATATTACAATCCATAAATTATTATCTCCAAAAATAGATGGGTTTACAGCTTTAGTTCTGTTAACACTCGGCTGTCAAGATCCTACCGAACCTTTTTAACAGATAAGAATGTGTCGAAGTGAAATCCGGGATGATTAAGGTGAAATTCTATTTCCTTTCAACAAAGAATGTTGTGGCAGAACATTTTTGTACTAGACGTGTGATAAAAATGTTTATAGCAGTTATAACAGTAACAGAGTAATAGTAACAAAGTTTTTGGGGAGATTTGTTAATTCAAAGAAGTATCATTTAAAAGTAAAAAAAGATATTTTTTACCGTTTTCCTTTTTGGTAAAACCAGAAAATTTAAGTAAGTTTACAATACGCATTCAACTATTATAATTAATAATTATATATTTATAATTATATTATGAATAATTATAATAGTTTATTGTAATAGTATAGCTGCATTTTTTCTCCCGGTCTCGTAATTCATAGATATCTCCCTTAAAAAACAAAGTTCTCAAGGGTGTGTGAAGTCTACCAATACGCAGTTGGCCAGCGCGGTGGACTATGGCCTGATCCTTCTCATTCTGAGAGGAGACCCGTGCCCAGCAGTGGGACAGTAATGGGTTGACGACAACTTATATAAACAAGAAGATGATTACGAGTAAATATACAATCATAATGAGATTCTTAAAAGATGTCCATCTAGATGAGAACAGAATATGAGTATGACATTTTTGCGTTGTAATACATTACTCTGCCCTTAGCAAAGTATACAAACGGATACATAACATAAATTTTATTCAATATCTAACCTTATCTTCAAAGAGATAAGCTCATAAAGTCATATTAGTTACTATAATGAAATGAAGACCTACGAGACTATGCGCTCAAAGAAAGATTAATAAAGAGAACAGATTACATAGAATATTGAAGGCATATTTATACAAGGTAGTATTAAAGTATGATAAGCTATATTATATTGTTATAAATACTTTTTTAATAGTATTGAATAATAAACGAACACGCAGTCCACCTGGTAAGTGGCTACTGCCTCCCAGGGATATCTGTAATCTGTAATCTGTAATCAACTATAGAAAAGATTAAGTCCTACCTGAGGTCAGCTACAATTGTGTTGCTATCACTGAGGACTAATTCCGAACGTCTCGGTTAATTATGCCTCCTTTACATACTTTTCTGTAGTGTGGGTGTCTCAGAAGAATCACAAAAGGTTTCTTCCACATTGGATTATTTAACTACATGCAGATTTACGTTATTAGTACAAGTTCGTTGGTTATATAATTTTCTTTACATAACATCCGCTGTATTTATAATACTTTACTAACAACAATACAAAATAATAGGAAGTAGTAATAACATAAAAATAGGAGGGTAAACAACGAGAGTATCGGAGTTTGAGATTAACATAAGGGAAATAAAAATGGAACTAAAAGTGTTTTCTTATAGCGCGAGTCGTTGCAGGGCGGAGGTACACTGGGCTCATAATGCAGTAATATACTAAATAATATAGCTTTTTAGTGTAATATAACAAAATCACTATGAGAATCGGGGTTCGTCCAGATAACTGAAGGTAAACTTGAAAATAGACTAGATAGATTTTTATTTTAAATTCCAATAAACCATTACTCCGCTAAAGGTAATTATAATGAATCAATATTAATCAAATACGTGTATAAATATACCTAAATGAATAATAATATTAAAAAGTCACGGTCAATATTTCATTTTTGAGAAGAATTTATTGATTATTTATCAATAGGACTTCTCTGAGAATATTCTCAAACATATATATAGTTTATTAAAAAATTAAAAAATGGACTGTCCAGTGAGCAGGAATTATTCGTGTATATGTGTTAAAAAGCATTTAATATACTTTTATAGGTTTCCGTAGTCAAACGGAAGTCAAAAAGCAAGTCCAACCTATACAACATATTTTGGTTTAAAATATTGTGATAGTTTTATTGTTCTCATTGTAACCACAACTTTATTACAGTACGATGTTGCCTCGCAAGCTACTGCGCTTCGTATCGAGAATTGCAACAACTTCTTCTAAATTAAGTATGTAAGAAAACTTTGCAGATTTGCTCTTAAACAGTTTTACTAGTACAGATGGTGCGCGTATAAAATGCTCCCATTATTATTGTTGTTTTAAACACGAAAAGCCTCGTAAGAAGTTTAATAGTTAAGGAGATTAAATTTATCCAGCTACAGAGCGGACGTTCATACAAAAAATCTTGGTTCATACTGATACTATCTCAGATTGTTTGACCAAGTAAATACTTATGACTGACACTTTTCCGTCCACTGTTCGGTCTAATTCTTCTACATACATGTCTTTGAATACAGTCGATTAAAAAGACATCTCAGCTTATGAAGCATGTGAACCATAACATGTCAATTAGTTTGTTATAATATACTTTTAGACTGTCTGTACTCATAGTCTTTTACTAGGATTCCCTGTATTGTAGGTGTCACGTACATAAAGGCGATGACGAAAATACCCAGATCCAAAAATTTTTTTAGAATTCATTCTCTCTGGCTGAGAAATTCATCTCTGGCTGGCCGAGATTGGAACCCTCTGCATCTCTGAACGGTACGGTGCGGTCGTTTTAAACTTTCAGATACAGTTATAGTCCTTAACCCATATAATCCAGACCTTCCGGAAAGTACTTACTATTTCTAGATAAAATGAACAGTTTTCAAAACGAGCTCAAAGCTCCGCCGCTTTAATTATTCAAGGAGACCTTTAACTTGTTTCTGAACTGTGACCTTCGGAACTAAGTGTTCAGCTTTCTATAAACTGTGACCTAGACTTTAAAGCTTTTAAATGAATCTGTAAATATGTTTTTGAAAATGAATTTACTTTGATATTTTAGCTCTGAGCTGGTTTGAAATTAATTACGGTATTCGCTAGTAGTTAGTACGAAATTATAACATTTACCTTACTACGTTTTGATTTTATATAAAAGGAGCTATGCCCCGCGGTTTTACATGCGTTTAAAATATAAATATTCAGATTTTTTGGGATTTGGAGATTTAATGGGTTTTAATTTTTTTGCGTGGAATCCTTTCGTGGACTTTTTCTAAAATAAAAGTACCCTACGTTACTCTTTATAATATCAGCTAACTGCCAGTGAAAGTCCCGTCAAAAGTGGTCCAGCGGTTTCGAAGATAAGCCAGAACAAACAGACAGACAGACAAAAAAAAATAATAATTGTTTTTTGTTATAAGTATCGCGTATATTTTTATAAGTATTTTATTGTTACAAACGGACAATTTAATTTAATTTATTTGTATAGATTATAATATGACGAGGCTTTGCAGATGTCTTTTAATATTAATTACTTTTTATGTTTTAACGATAAAAGTATTTAACTTTCAAAGCGGTTTTAAAATGATACTAACAATTTTTTTTGCGTCATTAAGTTTTAAATTTTATCAAATGACTTTAATGTTACAAAATATTAAATTTCAATTTATAATTTATTTTACATGACTTCATTGCTTTCGCTGTTTATTTACATTATTTATTAAGAATTTACTCCGTGAATACAATTATTATGAGTATAGATCATTAAATTTAAATTATAATAACACAAGTGCACTAATTCACATTTAAAAACGCAATCACCAAAAATACCTACTGAACAGCGAAATTAAAAATAATATCTTTTGATTACTATTTAGTAGTACAGAGTAACAATAAGTACAAAGTCGGTAACTCTTCTTTGCAGAATTGTCGCTACATAGGTAATCCATACTTCTTGGGTCCAAAAATGTAGACACGCAATTTATAAATTTAGATAAATAAGTGAATTTTGTATATACTTATGTACTTATAGAATGACTTTTATTCACTTATAGCTTCTTACTAATTACTGTAATGTGGATGCATACAAAAATAATACACAAACCTGCCACAAAGGATCTGTCTAGCCAAGACGAAGTCCAGAATCTTCTGAAACCAATATTAAGATGGCTTCGCTACATCTTCAATGTATGTATACTATTTATATTGTAATACTTCAAATTATTATCAAAGTTTCCAGCTTTATTCGACCCCAGACTTGAAAGTAATTACATGAGATTTGCACGTACAAATCTGTGTAGAGAGCAGCAGGCAGCACGTGAGGGATTAACATAATTGAATCAGGTGTTAATTTACCAAAATCCCCCTTTGCTCAAGTTACGGACTTTCCGGATACATTTTTCATGCGTTCAGTAATTGGTGTACGGTGTACGGATATGTGGGAGACTGGATATGTGTGCGTTTTGGCGTGGTTGATAGAGATATTTAAAGATGAATACTCTGAAATAATTTTAAAACTATAAATAGTGAAATTCCTTTGAGTATTCTTTTGTTTTGGATGTAATTTCATTAGGGAGATTATATTGATTCTTATGGATTTTTAGATGAATTTAATTACATGTTTCCTTCACTTTCCTTTATTAGCAACAACACATGAACTACTATGACGATGACGAACGACTATGTGCTAATACACAAGCGACAGTTCTCCACGGCGACTGGCTGATAGGCTGTCACTTGTATGTTAGTTGGCTAATGCTAATTTATAAGAATGAACTCAGTAAAGTTTATAATAATATAAATAATCTACATCTTCAATCATCCTCTCGGCAAAGTGCATTGTTAGACAGCTTTCCATCAAAAGGTCCTGGGATATCCAAGATCTCTTAGTTTACACCTATGAATTCTATGAGAAGAGAAGAACTAATATTTTAGGCCTACCACATATGAAATAACTTCTAATACCCACACGTGATTAGATTACGCGAACGAACGCGAAACTTATAAACATAAAACAATATCGTATATAAATTCTATTCTAGATTCCCTAGTACACCTTACACCCTACAATACCCCACTCGGCGAGGCACGTTCCAGTTTCGCAAATCTAATTTTTCTCGGCGGGAATTCCTTTCGAGAACTATCGGACGCCGATCGGCCGCTATTGCCAATTCTGTTGGATGTTCCTATCTGTTACAAGAGGTTTTTTATTTCAAGGCCTCATACTAAAGTTATACGCGTGTATTGCAAAGGTACGGAGTATAACTTGGTTACTAATTTGTAAAAATACGTATGTGTTATCTCTGTATGGTTTGTTGAGAAATGCTTTGGTATGTATGAGATTATTATTTTAGTCTGAATAGCTGATAGCGCGATCCTTAAGGCTTATACGAGTAAATAGCTGATGTACATAGGCCTCCACTAAAGTATTCCTCTAGTAATGTTTCTCGCCATAGTCACCGCGATTGACCGTGCGTATTGACGTGTATGTGATGAATAACTTTGTAGAGGACATTGCTGTGCTTTTCCTGGATTAATTTATAATAAGAATAACCAAATTATACCAACATCGCATGACAAAGAGTAGAAGATAGCGTTTTTTTTTCAATTTTTACAACACAAATGTAATTTGACTAATATAAACGAACTATTTCACCTTATGACGCACATTCTAACATTTCAGCGAAAAGAGTCAAAGCGTTAAGAACTCAATTTCGTCATTTTGTGACAAGGAAAACGTGCAAATCAAGTTAACGCACACTAGGGCGGATACCTCACGCCGAATGGGGATTCATCTCTCTATCTCGCATTTATTACACTTTCGTACAACTGAGGAAATATGGAACCTTTGTATTGGCTCTTTAAATTCAAATTTTCCCGGAATGATCTGGGCGTATAGAGTTTAAGAGGATACTAATAAATATACATGTGTAACGTATATTAATAAAAAGATAGTGAGAAAAATAAAGAGAATTTATGTAGATTCTTATAGTTTTATCGATCCAACTCGCACTTAGCTAATAATTACATTAGGAGGATCAATCAATCAGCTCGTGGATATCTATTACCAACTTAAAATAAGACAAGTCCTCCTAAAGTACCCCAAATATGGGGTGGTTAAATACAAACATTGAATGTGTAGTGTGGGTGACACTATGACAGCATTGTAATCATTTTCAAAATAGATATTTAATTTCTTCGATACATTTTTTAAAACTTAATATTAATTCCATACTTCGCTACTATAATGTCACTATTTAAAGATAAGCAAAATTGGCCACGATTTTCCACAAACAATCCCCGGTGTGTATCCTGCAGACTAGGAATGTTAACAAAGATATTACGTTTAGTTAGGCGAGCTCGGCATCTGAAGCCTAAGGTAAATCCAAAATCATGCAACAAGGTAACGTGAATTTCACTCCCCCGAACAAGTATAATGGAAATTTCAACCAACCACTTGGAAAAGCTTTTGATCTCGAGAATTTTACTAAAGCGCTCAGTGAGAGGATCTTAAGGCATCGGTCGACCGGTTAAAAGTTCGCAAGTGTTACTTAAGTTAGGCGTCTTAGTTTCTTGCTTTATTCAAAGAGAAAATTTGTTCTATAATTTGTAAGGAACGCTATAAGTTCTAATTTGAACGTTTCAGGAGTTAAACTTATAAGAAACTCGCTGAATTGGAATGAATTGTACTAACCACATCGTTTTTATCGCAACTAATATTAAATCAATCTTAAAGAAAGTGTGTACTAGAAAAAAAGAGATATTGTATCACTTAAAAAGTGTATAAAGAAATAAGATGAAAAAAATCGTTACATGGCCCTAAATATGATATTAAAAAACATGGTTCGCAATTTCCTTGACTGGATTTCTCACCAGATTTAATCTTGTTTTGGTACAATACTGTTAATGTTCCAGTGGAATCACTGGACTTTGCAATTCCAGTGTTTATCTGGAGTTGAACTGAATATCAGGAATGTTACTGAGTTAATTAAGTCGGCTATTAACAGAAGATTGACTTAGCATTCTGGAAGACTTCCATGGAGCTACAATTTTCCGCCATTGACCAGTACGTATATACGATACTTGATATATTTCCATATAAAAAGGGTTAAAGGACCAACAGCCTCACCGGCCCAAATTCGTCAGTAAGTACAACATTGTAAAGACACCTCTTGAAACCAGGTAGATTCACGTAACTGAATGAATGTAGCATTCAAAGGCTACACAGCAAAAAAATTACCAGGAGTCTGATTGTCAAAAAAAGTCCAGATTCCTTCAAAGGGAGTTGCATTTGTGAAGTGCAGAATGCGCGCTGCGGTCTGAATTCCAGCTCTGAATGGGTATTCACTAAATGCGAGCTCTTTCTTTACCTTTTATAACTTGGAAAGACGGAGCTCGCCTTCTAAGATTTGCTTTTTTTTCTTTCGCAATCATTAATTTTTTTTCGGCCATACTCTAGCCGTCTGAGATGGTTTTGTGAATACGCGCAGCCTTTTCTTCAGAGACTAAAGAAAGTCCAAGTTTTGTTGGCATTTTAGTTATATAAATAACGGATTGTTGTGCTAAGCTGGCGACAAAAGAAACAATGTGGAAAGTGGCGCTACTTTTGTTCATTAGAGAATTGCTTTGAATGATAAGAACTTATACTTATCTATAGTCGTTTATAATATAATTGAGGAATTATATAGTTACGTAAATTATGGCATGCTAAGTAGATCAACTTAATCTTTCAAGTATTTTTTTACAACGTCTTCTTTTATCACATCCAAGCAGTAAAAAATAAAAGTTAATCTAATGTTGGTAAAAATCATAGAAATGGTTTAAATTTACTCTACAGTATTATTAAACAGGAATTTGATAAACACATTTTAGAATACTTCATCTTAGAAACTGGGACTACTTTTAATTCGTTACATGTAACTTTAGTTAAAGCTTAAGTCTAACGTGTTATAAAATACAAAATTTTCACGCGTCATCCATAAATTATAAATTAAATAGACATATAAATCAAATTGTGCTTATACGTATGCCCACCGGTTTTTCCCACTAAAAATTTCAAGGCCAATTTAAAAAGTTACGGGCCGTCCGAGTCTGAGTAACAAAAAAGACATTGTTCTCATAACACCGTTAAATATGCCTTCACCCGTTGACAGAATACCGAAACATCAAATTTTTAGACACCTAACGTCAGCTGCAGATTTGCGAAAAAATTATCAGCCGACGCCAATCTAGAAGCAACGTTGGTTCAGAACTTTAAGGTGGAGTCTCGATTGCCGGAGTCGATTCAAACTTAGCTCCGGGTGTATTCAGCGTATACTCACGGCAGAAACTTTTCAGAGACTCACGACTCGCAATAATAATTTATATCGCCACCCCCAGCCAGCCTTTATGATGAGAGCGACAAATGGAAACGGAGCTGGGAAGGAGAGATAAAGAAATTATACCGTTGTGTATGTAGACATGTTTTATTGCCGCTCGTTACGACAGAAATGAGCTGATTACGACGTTTGTCATAATTATCGGTATCGGAATAGCGGGAAGCGCCTTGGAATCATTTATTTGAACTAAATCCTTTGACAAAGGACTGAAATTCAAGGAATGGGGTCGTAGTGTGCGTAAAGACATGGTTTATTACATGATTATTAATATTATACGATTTTCTATTAAGAAACCTTTTACTCGAATAGGAATTTTGTTTTAAAAAATGTGTCTGATTGGGGTTGATCCATACTGTGACGAAGCATTACCATTTTTTTGTGTTGCTAAAGGCCAATATAAGATTTAGGAGCCATCGTCCTGCAGACTGAAAGTAGCCCACCTCGACTAAGGATCCTCCGCGAAATTCAAGGTGGCAAAAATTTCCATTCTGGAAGATTTCTTCGGTTGACTTATTTTCTAGGCCGCAACTCGCATCCGGGCCGGCACGTGATAAGAGTCAGACAGAAACCTTTTTTCACAATCGAATTATCGAAATCGACGGTACTTCGTTAACTTTCCTAAGTTGGACCACAATTTTCAAAAAGTACGATACGATTTTCGTTTTATAGGCACTATTTCTATAACTAAAGTAGTGCATAGAATATTTTTATTACGTCGTAATTTTTAGCGAAGAACTTACGAATTTTAGTGTTCTTTTTAATTTAAGTAGCGAGAATTACAGCGTCGCGAAATAAAAAGTATACTAATTTGAAGGCACATTTTCGACATGAAATGGTACTTTCGTTGAATGCTGGAGTCGAATAAAAGTGAATGCAAGTATGAAATTCTCCAACATTATTGTCTAAGCGTAAGTTGGCTGGCAGTTCTGCTTAGCTAACTTAATTAGAATTTCTGAGCTGCACTCCGGCGGAATGTTCTTGCCTAAACTATTATGGTGGCTGAGAGCATTCGAAATAGTTAGACGACATAAAAATATTACTCTCGTAGTCACGGACTCCGAATAAAAGAGAAAGATTTAAATATTCATATGGAGTAAGGTAAGTACGATGCTTTTTATTTTACATTTATTTTTAATAAGAGGATTCTCCATTCTTAGATGCCCTGAACGTACAAAAGACTAGAAAAACATCCACACCATAAACACAACCTAAATTTATCTCTGATTTTTAAGAATTGAATATTGATATTAAAAATATGACATGCTTAAAAGGGCGAAGAAAAACATCGTGCGGAAATACGCCCCTTTCAGTTATTTAAAAATGTTCTAAAGAGTGTGTAAAGCTATCTAATTCGTACTTGGCCAGCACGGTAGAAATCTCTGAGAGAAAATCCTTGTCCTGCACTGGTACAATAAGGGATTGGCTAGAAATATTAATAAGAATGCATTATCGGTTTTTACTTCGATAACACAAGTTAATAAAGTTAGTACTTAAGTCCATTAACTTAAATTCCCTAATATTAAGCCGCATTAGTTTGTAAGACGACATGACAAAATAGTTATGGAGAAAACGCCGAAGATTAAAAATTCTTTGTACCATACCATGTAGGTGACAGGAGATGAATTTACAATAGATTTTCTCTTCGGCTACATCGACTACAAGGAATGTCTCGAGGAATACAGACACAATACCAAGATTAGTGACTATAAGAAGGAAATTTGTGTAAATATAAAGGCAAATAAAATACTGGAAACAAAGTAAAGGGTAAACGAAAAATACACTTGTTTGAAGTCGGCAAATCCAAAAAAGACCATATTGTAATTACATGGAAATCAATAGTGTTTTATGATTTTCACAATATTTTTAAACACTATAGTCATCATTGATGCGCTATTAATTAAGAAGCAAAACCTATTTTACTTCACTATTCACCTGCAATATTAAAGAAATACTAGAAGGAAGATTTTTGAACTCTCTATGGTTCGACTTCGAAGGCATCACCGCTACACCTATTTCTGCATAATAACAGCAATGTCAAGCCCTGCAGTGCTTCTCTTTATAATGAAGACATACTTATTCGTTCCAAATTTGCCCTTAGAGGCAGCAACGCATCTGCTGCTAACCTCAAATAGGAATCTAATCTTATTGGGGGTTGATACTAATACCTACGGGCGGCAGTATCCACTCACCATCAGGTGGACTGCTCGTTTGCTATAACAATATTATAAAAAAAATTCAAGATGTTCTTAATCGAATTAAGTTTAAATTACATTTAATAACATCTCAACGGGCAGTCAGAAACGATTCGTCCGGGCGGCACGATCGCACATTCCAATCGTACGCGTTATTTCCCCGTTCCGTTTTCGTCCCGTTTCCGTCCCGCGTCGACGCCTCTACGTCATTTCGGACCCTCTTCAATCCTCACCTCGCAAATTGAATTTGATCCGTTACAGCGTCGCACGCTCGTTTGTTTCTGCATTGATGAGTCCCTTTTGTTTTATTTTCGGCGACGAAAATGCGTGTATCGCCCCAAAAAAGTGACAAAACTTTGACTTGGCACCCGGTTGAAGAGTATTTGCGCGTAGCATGTTTTACGAGTGTTGTACGTGCGATTGATTCAAATAACGTATGTAGATACTTTTTGGTTGTTTCTCTGTTGCGAAACAAATTGTTGATTAGATGTGGAGATTGTGTCAGTCGTTATTGATTTATAGTTGTATTCAATAGCATACTCACAGGCCTCCTGATGGAATTATGGGCCTGTTTATGGGTGGATTTTATTATTTACCTAACCACTTAACACAAAAATTAATTATTATATTAATTGTTATATAACCTATTTGAAAAAGGAGAAGGTGGTTTATTACGTATATATCCTAGCATACATGTGTCTGTCTGTGTTTTCGGCTATTAGGTTACCAGGGACTCTGCGTTCTATGTCCGGGGTTACCGGTAAAAATAATAGCAATATAGCAACATGTCAAAAAATAATTGCACCCAAATAGATTTTGTTTTGTATTGGATCTAAGGTAAAGTCACCTATTTCCGCGGTATTTTCACCAAAACTAGAAAGAGCGTCAGATATTAAGCATTTGCTACGGCTTAATAAGGAATTAGATAATTTTATCAGAAGCTTTATTATCTGTACTCTTGAAATAGACTCGACATTTTACGATTAAATGTTGATTTAAATGTGTATTTTAAATAAATATGAACCAAGTCAGAAAACCCTAATTCCGATGTAAAAATCCTTATTCCGATGTATTTGGTTCCTAATTCCGAGTATACAAAATAAGGGAGTGAAAGAGATAGAACGACTGCTACATAGTGTATAAAAATAAATGTTATTTATTGAATTTAGTTTCAATTTCGATTTAATTTTTGTTTATTACTTAAAGAGTAGCTTTATCAAAAGTGTTCTTAGCTATGATTAAAGGGAA
This sequence comes from Epargyreus clarus, assembly GCF_041222505.1. Classification (NCBI taxonomy): domain Eukaryota; kingdom Metazoa; phylum Arthropoda; class Insecta; order Lepidoptera; family Hesperiidae; genus Epargyreus; species Epargyreus clarus. Next base: position 12,793,844 of record NW_027332227.1, on the reverse strand, counting down.
GCTGCCGTAATAAAACTTTTTTATAGTATAATTTATTGATTGGTTAATTTTACTAATGTATATCATGTATTTTTTTTAAAACTACAGTCATTTAGTGTATCTGCAATACAATTTTGGATATTCTTCTTCGTGTACTTTACTAAGGTTTATTATCGTACACCATAAATAATAAAAGTTTGGAAAATCCAAAAGTGCACGACTCATAATGCTCATTTAATTATGAAATATAAAAAAAAACCTAAGTCGTTCAAAATTAATTGCCGAAAAAACACCTGTACCCTTACCAGGAGTTTTTACGTTTCGACAAATATGACTGGTTTGGTATTTGTTTACGTATTTGCCCATACAAATTCCAATCAGCGCCCCTAGCGGATTGTGTCAGAACTTGGAATTTATATGGGCAAATACGTAAACAAATACCAAAACAGTCACATTTGTCGAAAGGTAAAAACTCCTGGTAAGGGTACTGTAGTAGGAAGAAGGTACTGCACAAGCGCCCCTGGTGGAATAAATGTACATAATATCTATAGAATACGGTCTTATTCATAAAAAGTTATAGCACACTTATAACGTTGCTATAGTACGATTGTCAAATAGTACATTACAATACGAGGACGAAAATTTTTTTTCTGACAAGTGTGAGTTTGCAGGCCGAGCCGCAGGCGAGGACTGCAATCACACGAGTCAGAAAAACATTTTTCGTCCGCGTGTTGTATAAAATTTTATATTACGGGGTCGGAAATGGGGGTTTTGCGCACGCGAAGCGTGCGTAAAACGTCCATTTACGCACGCCGTGATATAAAAGTGTTATTCATACACGCATTTTAGGCACTAAACCGTTCTATAAACCTTCTATAACTTATAGAGGCCAGAACCCTACTATAACAGTGCTATAAGGCAAAGATGGCCGACTCTCAACAGCTGATTCGTGATTACTAACCTAATTTGACAATACGTTTTTAATAAATTATGTCAATGTCCATTTTGTATACAAACTTGAAATAATTTATTTTAATATCCGATAAATAACATTATTATATCACTATTTTAAATTACAATGCATATTTTACAAAGCTTACATTATTAAAAATGTAGAAAACCGTCCACTTCGAAGAACATTGCACCAAAGAGTGATCTGTTTTCATTAGACTATAGGAAGCGTTATCGCTTTAATAAATCGACAGTAAATTTTATAATTGATCTCGTACGTAATGATCGTAAATTAGATCGCAGAGGTCCTGGTATTTTAACAAATGTTTAACAAATAAAATATTTTTAAATTCGCGGTATTTACAAATACAATGACACTGACATGTGATTTGGTTTTATCGACAGCCCATTGACAAGAATGTCAAGACAGAATATTTTTTAGTACGAAATAATGTCATTTAATGATGTTTATCTATGGATATTCGTCAATTTGTTCGCCGAACTTCACTATAATGGCAACATTTTTATTTATAGTTGACTTTAGCGACACATTAGTTATAGAAGGTTTATGGAACGTTTATGAATAAGCAATTTTATAGAACGTTTTATAAGCTTATTGAACACTTTAACTAATGAGTGCTTAAAACCTTCTATAAGCATTTTTTATGAATAAGACCGATACAGTCTTGTAGTTTTCGTTTTTTATTAATTGCAATTAAACGACACTGAATTAATTAATCATTCGCATTCAGTGACCTACAATTGTCGATTAGATTTTTTTAAAAAAAATTTTAACTCAAATGATGGATTTTTTCACAAGTTACAGTGTTTTCAGGTTTCACACATGACGGACAGGATTTTTTTTGACCTATTTTGGTGTTTTTTTCCAATTCTATTGCAGTAAATCAATTTTTAAAAAGTTTGGAATTAATCTCCATTAAATTATCTCGACAATAGTATGCAAAATATCTTGATTCCGTGAACTATCAAGGCTATAATAATAAAAATAGCCGCCAAAATGAAGCGAAAAAAATTTTTCGATCGTAAAGCACTCTCTGATGCTTCGCATCATGAGTCGTGCAATATTATGGAATACCGTCATGAGGTTTATGGAATTATTTCATTTTGAATAATTTAATCAAATGAAAACGTCGTAACATGTTCTAGTTCTTATTTGATATCGTATTATCATATCATATTATCATATCATATTATCATATCCATAAAAATCGTATAACAATGTTAATTCTTCATTAATTAGGTTTAGCGAATTACTGATGCAAACAATAGAAATGTTCATAAAAACCGATGAGAACTTTAAACACCCTGTATAGTATTTTGCGGTTATGCCGCGGATTAATGTGCCCATATAACCTAATTCCGACGTATATACATCGGAATAGCGTATCATAACTAAAAATCACGTTTCCAAATTCCGATTATTAAATAATAAAAGACTTTTACACAATTAAGAGGCAGAAAGATGCTTTATTAAAATATGTACATAATAATATACAATACTTGTTCAATATAACATCCATATCTGGATGAACTTCATTTTCTCTCCTTAATTGTCCCATAGAAGAGATTAGGAAAGTTCATAGATAGGTCATCTTTGATACTATATAATTAGGTAATGCAGTACAATGTAGTACCACGGAAAATGATTTCTATATTATTTGAGTATTAAACTTGTCAAAATCGAAGCAAGATGTGCTTATTCATAAAAACAACTACCAAAATTGAAATTAAAAACAAGTCTATGAAATTGCTATTCCGTGGTATACCTCGGTTTAAGGGACAGCCCAAAATATTTGGCACCTAATACCGCTGTATTTTTAAACTTATTTCTACTCTTGTCTGTTAAGAAATAAGCACTATATTTGAATGTTATCGATTCCATATATAATTAACATAATGTTTTCATCGAAACACTATCACACACATGCAAATTTATTGAAAAAATCACTATTGGAGAAATCGTGACATTCACGTGCAAAAGGCCCAAAATGTACGAGTATGAAGCATACGTTTGATGAAGGCACTAATGCAAAACTATGCGATTATTTAAAAAAACCATACACATAATACTATTACGATAGCCATATGATAAAAGAGTGATCAATTATCTATGAAATAACATACCTTTTATTTTGAAGGTGGTAGAACCCTTTGTGGTTCAACTCCGGCAGCACCACCGCCACACCTATTTCTACCTAATAACAGCAGTGTTAGTCGCTGCTTTATTCCGGTTTGAAGGGTGTGGTAAGGGAGACAGACTTTTCCGAGGCGTTCCAGCTTAGTCCTCAGGGGTAGCGGCGCATCTGTGGCCGACCTCGGGTAGGAATATCTAATCCTATCTGAGGTTGATTACGGATGTCCATGGGCGGCAGTAGCCACTTACCATCAGGTGGACTGCATGCTCGTCTGCTACTCTTATATTATAAATAAATAAATAAATACCTTTTATTAAAAATGAGTTGGTAAATAGTTTATAAAAGCCGTTTTTGTAAATACCGCGGAATATAGTGCCAATTTCAGAACCCCTCGTCATTAGGTGACTTTTACCTTAAATGTTTGTATCTGTATATGTATTCTGGTATATTTTTACGTAATATAATTTTTATCTTGTTATCCAAGCACTTGTCTAGGACAGTCAAAAGGGTGGACAGTACGCCCATAATAAGCCCTCCTAGCCGTCTATACCAGTATAGACCTTTATTTACACTATCATAGCCCCAAGCCTAACTATTCGTCCGGCAAACTATTAAAAACCTTTATGATTTTTATTTCACTGGCCTTTCACCCTTACCTCAATGCATCCCTCAGATGGGATCTAAATTACTGTGTAACAATAAACTTTTGAGATTAAAGGGTGTCTGGGGGCCCGAAGCATGCGAGAATGTGAACAAAAGTAGGCGATGTGATGAAAAACACGTTCGTGGTGTTACGGAAAAATTAAATTTTTTTCCTACTTTTATTATTATTTGCTTTTTTACCCGACTGCCAAGGAAGGGTTATGTTTTTCGCGCGTATCTTGTATGTTTGTCTTTCTTTATTTGATCCGATCTAACAAACGGCTGGATGAATTTCAACAGTTAAAGTGTCATTATATTTGTCTCAATGACCCGAGTGTCCTTAGATAGGTGTTAGTAAAAAAAAATCAAAATGGCGGATTTTTGGCGCGAAATAGTAACACATTTAAAAAAAAAAGTTAACCGAACCTATCGAGTAGGGTATCAAATGGAAGAAAATTAAACGGAGATTATAAAAACATATTTGTATATATATAAAACAGTAAGGTGACTGACTGACAGACTAACTAAATGACTTTTTCATTTTTTAGAAATCAACGTACAGCCTAGACCAAGGACCTTATAGTTCTGAAATTTTGCACACAGGTTCGCTATATAGCTTGAATAAGTACTAAGAAAGGCCTTTTGGAAATTCTACCCTTAAGAGGGTAAAATAGGGGAAAACAGTTTTTTTGAAATCCTTTAATTTTGAAGCAACTACTATAAAATTTTGTATTTGGCTTTCTGGATAGGAACAAGGACGCTCTTATTTATCCCCCTCCGAAAAATCAACCCCGTAGAGGGTAAAATAAGGGTTAAAAGTTCATTTGAACATTCGTCAATTTTGAAGCAAACACTATGACATTTTGTATCAGGCTTGTTGGATAAAAATAATGAAATGCTACCTCTAACGAGGTGAAATAATGACCGAAACTTTGATTTACTGAAGTTATATATTTTATAGACCGTAAATGGTGAATTTTTTCGCGAAATAGTAACACGTTTTAAAAAAAGTTAATCTATCGAGTAGGGTGTCAAAATAAAGGAAATTAAGAGGAGATTACACATACATTATATAATATATCTTATATATAAAATTTTCGTGTTAGTTACCGTACTCCTCCGAAACGGCTTCACCGATTTTCACCCAATTTTATATACATATTCAGTAGGTCTGAGAATCGGCCACTATCTATTTTTTTTACACCTAAGTGATAAGGGTTTTTCATCCTTCACTTTTTTTTGTTTATATGGCAACACAACGTTTGCCGGGTCAGCTAGTACATATATACTCGTATATACACATCGAGATGACTGTCTGACTAAATGAGTGAGTTGCTGTGCTAGAGATCAACGCAAAGGGAAACCGCTGAACTTAAGCGTGCTGGAATTTTACACATAGGTTCTTTATATAGCGTAAATTAACACTACGAGGATAAAATAGGATAGTATTGTTTGAACATGTTTTGTTTCTGAAGCAGACACCTACTATGAAACTTTATATTTGGCTTTCTGGATAAAAATAATGAAATGCCTATTTCACTGCTTTTGGAAATTCTACTTCAGCCTTTCCGGTGCAGTCGGGTTTTTGATTTTTTAAATTAATTACTTGTTACTTGAATGAGTTTTGACGTAAGGTTGTAATTTTGTTATGTATTTTAAATTAAGTCTTAACTTTATTTGATATTTAAAAGAAATGGTGTGGTTTTTTATTTAGATAATGCACATTTTTTTAAAAATATGGGCAGCACCCGAGTAGTTACTATAAAATGAAAATTATATGTTACATTGATATTTACAATAGGCTATGATTCTGTCATTATAATACGCTGAAGAAAAACTTTTTTACTCGCGGTAACTATAACAATTACAAGTACAATACATTAAAGGAATTTAACTTATATCGCGAGTAAAAATTACACTTTTCGTGTAGTGAATTACAAGCACTCTTACAAAACAGACAGCTTACTATAAAACTTCTTCACGATATAGATAAAGAAAAGTACTTACTTACATAGTTCTTTACGTTTCAGAAGTGTTTCAGATCGCTAGTGCGAAAGGGTGCAAGTCGGTAAGTTCCTTAGCAATTACGGAGTGCAACATACGGTCCAGTAAGTTTCTTTAAACTTCACTCACTTGTTCTTTATTACTTGCACGAGCTTCGAAGTATCTGCGTATATTGTAAAACTTGGTTTAATAGGGATTTTTCGGATTCAATCTAAGTTTGTGGAATTTCATTTAGCTTGAGACAATGGTTAGATTTTAGAAGGAGGTTTTAGATGTAGGCAGTCCACCTAAACTCTCTATATAAAGAGCATAATGTCCCCCTGTCACCTATAGGTATTTGTAATATTTAGAATGGAGGCATGTCTGAAGTCGACAATAGATGTATTGCTTCCTCTGAGATCTTAACTAAGATGTGTCAGTTTGTGGCTTCTGTACCATTTTCGTCGAATAAGAACACATTAACCTTGCTATTATAGTTCCTAAAAAACAAAAAACGCTTTCTAAATACATAGGCCCTACAAGATTTTTTCAGTGTCGTTGCTGTCATGGGCACATAAAGTTGTGTACACAAACGTCCAAACCCAGTATATAAACCTGAATTCACCATTAGATCTGTCTGGTCGGGAATCAGTGTCAAAACCCACTGGGTGTAAGATCGTCATGGTGATGTTGCCGTTGTCAAACCGTGGAGTTAATCAATGTAGGTATATATACATTTCTGATTTGGACCTATTAAATAATCGACGTGAGATCAAAAAACGTCGAAAAACGAAAAAAAACGCGACAAGCGCATTAAGCTCCATAACAGTAGTTTTAGATCACGTTCAAAATAAACAGAACACTTTTGGTTATAAACACGAAGTTTATACAATATTACAGACGTACTCAAGTGTGTTTGAATTTTATCCACGAAGTTGCTTTGAGAGATCGCAGTCAGAGTTGAAGGAGTTTGTAGCGCAACTTCGAGTATTGCTGTCACAAGTTTGGGGACTCTGCGGGGTTTAGACCAAATGGTAGTCAAAGCACGTTGTACACGATTTGACTTTATAATAACGGTTCATATCTACATATCTAGGTGTCAAATTAAAATCTGTCAGGAATAAAGATTTTTTACCTTTAATATGAAATTATTTTTCCAATGTTGCGATTGTAGTTGATACACAAAGACGAGTACAAAACACCCAGAGTCAGTATATAAATCTTAATTCACCATTAGATGGTTCTAGTAGATATCTCTCTGGCCGGGAATCGAAGTCGGAACCCACTGCTTGTAAGACAGATATAGTGATGTTTCCGTAGTCAGACCGTAAAATTACACCAATATTTATTAAATAATCGACATGTAATCGGACCTCGTAAACGTCGAAAAACGAAAAAAACGCGACAAATGCATTAAGCTCCGTAACAGTAGTGATAGAACACGTTTAAAATAGATATAAAAAACACTTTTGGTTATAAACAAGAAGTTTATACAATATTACAGACACACTTGAGTGGTATACTCAACTGTGTTTGAATTTTATTCACGAAGTTACTTTGAGAGATCGCAGTCAGAGTTGAAGGAGTTTGTAGCGCAACTTCGAGTATTGCTGTCACAAGTTTGGGGACTCTGCGGGGGTTAGACCAAATGGTAGTCAAAGCACGTTGTACACGATTTGACTTTATAATAACGGTTCATGTCTATATGTATAATATATAGATATTATCTAGGTGTCAAATTAAGATCTGTCAGGAATAAAGTTCTTCTTAAATACAATTTAAAATAATTTTCTAAAAGTGAATATCGACGACGAATTGGCAATAACTCCTAACTCAAAAAACGCTACATTACATAAGGAGAAACGCTACTTTAAAAAGACATACAACGTATTGCCACACTTTAATATTTTGCTCAATTTTTAACCTAAGAACCTGTGTTAAGGACGACCTGTGATACGTCATTTTAAGTCCAAATATGGAAAATCGCTTTTTCGTAAAAAAATGAGATACGATACGACTTCGTCGTCGATATGTTTTATCACGCTTTTATTTTAAGTAAAGACCTTTTATGTAAGACGATAACCCGTAAACTGCAAACATTTTCCTCAAATCGATTTTATGTAATTTCCTATAGCCAGATTTTATATTATCTTATTTCTGTATATCTATCTCTAATGTGTAGTTCTCAAAACAAAAAAACAAAATATTTCTTTGTTTGCAGACTGTCAGAATAATTCAAAATATAAAAACATTGACGTCCACAATCGGGAGAAATAGACCCAAGAGCGAAACTTAGAGTAAGGTAAAACAAAAATTTAAATGTATTTTAAGTAAACTTTTCGCAAAAAAAACATAGCGGAAATACATTCATTATTTCTAAAAATTCCTTCTACGATGAATTTATACTAAAATATGTGTATAGTATATATTTTAACACACACACATATTATAATCCAAATAAGCAGAGTTAGGAGCACAAGCGTCTATGATATCGTATCTAAATTCAACAGCAACTACACAAGTACGCAAGTCTCAAACTTGTATGTTTGACACCAATAACTTGGCCAACTTCGTGTCCCGTGGCACTTAAGGCAATCACAACTGCAACAAATAGAATTAAATCCAGAGTAGCTTGGCAACCAAACGTTGCAACGCCATTTTGTGAAATAGACAATAAAATGAAATCGTGTTAATTATGATTTACAATTAATTGTATTTAAGGTAAATGTTTAAAGATATGTATTGTAATGCATGCGATGTGTTGTTAATCCTATTACGTAGAATTATGTTTTCCGAGCGTATGTACTGGTATGTCTATGTTTAATTTGACACGTCCTACAACCCAAACGGTTTGACGGATTTTAACATATGAGGTGTTGAATTCGTCTAAATTATGAAACTTACACAAACTACCTTACCTCCCTTTTCAGTTAATTGTTTTTAAGCAGTCAGTTTTTTGTGATTTGATTGTGCTTGTAATTATTTAATTCCATACAGTCCACTTAACGACGCATAGTCACTTCGCCCAGAAATAAACAGCACAATCTGCGGCAAATCTGGTAATCCTACTTAAAATTAGCTACAGGTAATTGGCTCCATGGCTAAGTTGAAACGAGGTTTTTCGACGTGTCATATAATTTCCTTTTCAGAACACAGCACCAAATAATGCTGTATTAGAAATTAATTGTGATGTTAGTGCCGCTACAGGCAAATCATAAAAGGCTTTTGACACAATAACTAAAACCACATCGCAGACGCTAAATTACATAGACTTATTCCAAGAATCAAATAATTACGATCATAATTATTATTACATTAAATACACTGAAATAAATACTTAGAAAGGCAAACATCCAATATCCATTTTCGTTCATGTCATCAGCAGTTGTTCTCAAATCAAATAATAGTAAAGAAGATTGAATATAAAATAAATCGCCTGGGGCAAATTAGTTTCTATTAAGATCATTTTATAGTACGAGATTCTACATGATTGAAACGTCCATTTACTTTTAATAAACTTAACTTTTAAAATAACTAGATTATGCCCGAGACTTCCAAAATCGGACCCCTTAGTAAGTATCATTAATCAACCTTTGAAGATGGGAGAACCCTTTGTGGTTTGACTCCGGCAGCACCACTTTCACACTTATTTCTGCCTAATAACAGCAATGTTAAGTGCTGATGTGTTCTGGTTTGAAGGGTGTGGTAAGGCACACATACATTTCCGAGGGGTTCCAACTTAGTTCTTAGGTAACAGCGCATCTTTGACCGACCACATGTAAGACTCTTATCTTATCAGCGGTTGATTACAGATGTCCATCGATCGCAGTAGCGACTTATCATTAGATGGATTCCATGCTCGTTTTCTTCTTCTATATAATAAAAAAAAATATAAAAATTAATCACATTTATTTTGTTACATATTTCTGTTATAAACTCCGGATACTGATTTAAATGGCCGTATTAATATCAGAACGTTCAAAGATCAAACGTAGCTGTTCATAGGCGTATAAAGTTTCGTTTATCTTTAAAACGTTCGCTTACCCGCGCCTCCCGCAGGGTAGTTCATGTTATATTCATAAAGATCTATAGGTAGAGGTACTCTTACTTCCATTTCCTGGTAACTGAAACTAAGAGTCTAAACTCTTGAGTAAATACTAAAGAGACTTGAACTGTAAATAAGTTTTTTATGTATGTGGCTTGCAGACCAGGAGACCTGAACTGATCGCAGGAGCCGGTGGAGCTGCCAATGAACGTATGTTATCAATATCAAATAGGGTTGGAGTCTTACCTGATATCAGCTAAAAATCTATAGATTTACAAGTTACAACTTGTAGCGTCCTTTAAGCGTCCTATATATCCTACCACATCCTTCAAACCAGAACATCATTCACAGTAACGATGCCTAAAACTTACGCTGTACCACTAGAACTGATGTTCGATTTGGGGACCCCATTGTTACCCAATTACAGTGTTGGGCCGCGACAAACACTCCCCAAACCAATACGTACGGACAGTGTAAACGTGTCAAAACCCCTTCCGGCCCCGGAGCGCCGTACTCCACAAATATCCGTGTTATGTTTCCTTTGCATGTCAAAAAGCGACGATCAATTCATATAAATCGATCCTGTCACAAAATGATACAAAGCGCAAAGGCTGTATTGAATCCGCGATTGTTGCCCGTCTTTTGTTAGAAGGTTTTGTCGAAAACAAACATTTGAATTCCATGTTTACTTGCATTTTTATACGGACGTCGTGTGCTTTCAAAACGCTAAAGGCAAACATGGGGTGAAATTTTAAAGGGGCACATAGATACGTGATTCTGTTATAAAGGGTGGATTTTAACAATATTTATGTTGTTGATTCGGTCTATCAAAAGGGTATTTGTAGAGAAAATAAATGGGAATTTTTATAATTAAATTGTTTATTGATTGTTATAATAAAAAGTATCATTAAAACTTAAATAGATTATTACTTTATCGTTAAAAACCAGTGTTAAGTAGATATTCTGTATATTTTGAACATTTTAAGGCACCGAATAAAATTCGTCTAAATAAAATTATACAGATTGTATTTTTAGATTATATGTATTTTTTACGTTTATGTGGGTTACTTTGTACAGTTACTTTATATTGTATTTAAATTGTTAATTTATTTATGAATTATTTTAATTTTTAATAGTATAAGAAGTACTTAAAACAAATATATTAACTGCTGTAAGAATTCTACAATTTTAGTCATAAAACTCCAGTGTCTAAATTGAAAATGAAACACTTCTTCGAAATGCTCTACCTATCATTAATCATAGCACAAAACAAATATGTCTTACAATTTATCAAAAGTACTAACTAAGCAACTTGCTCTTTTGTTATTTTTTACGTAATTAGCAAACTTTCATGCAGTTTAACTGTTTTATATCATATAGCTCTTTTATACCTATGCGAAGGCACCGACGCGATATTTATTTATACTTCACAAAATACATGTAAAGCTGTGGTGTACTTTAAAGGGTGCGCTGTCGATTTTATTTTCGAACCCCGAGATCAAAAATAAAAATCCAAATTTTTATTAACTAGATGTCTGCCTAATAATGTTTCATTATTACCCACGTGGCGTAGTGATCACCGTACCGATGTGACACGCAGAGGGTCAGGTTCAATCCCCGGTCAAACACATATCTAAATGATGAATTTAGATTTCTATTCTGGGTCTGAGTCTTGGTGTATTCGTCTATGTTTGAGTACATGGCTGTGTGCCATAACATAAACATAGACAAATACACAAAACGAATACATTGACAAGGGGAATCTTACTGTGGCACTGTGAGTAGAAAGTATTTCTGGTCATTTAAAGAAAAGTCTTTACAATACCACCATGTGAACGAGGCATAACCCGATTAAAAGCTTAGATATAAAGTCTTAGACCAAGCTATTAGTTGGTAGTTAGGACATAACAACGTTAGCGCAGCTTTAAAACATTTTTATGCACGTAAACTATACGGAATAAAGTGCCAACTTTGTGGCGATATTGTCCTCTTAATGCGTAGTTACGGTAGAAATTTTACTTCATAACACACTGCAATGCGGTTTATTTCGCCATATAATTTAACTGTATGAAGCAGGTTAAGGCATTTGTAAGTGTAAATACCGATAGAGGCAAAACTTTTCTTTAGTGCAACTTTGGTGTATTTTTGGAAAAAAAAATAGCAAACGAGTATGCAGTTTACGTGTCTTACCTGATTTCAGTCATTGACAATGTTTGCTTCTCTTTGACTAATATGCCTTGGTTTTTGAAAGTAATTATGAGTTTAGGTAAAATTTTATATAGGCTGGCGCAAAATTAATCACCCTTTGTTTTTGAATAACTTTTGTTCTGAATAAAAAAGTGATTTTGAGTACTAGAGTACTTTACCAGGACCTCTAACTTTTTTTTGCCTGTTTGACAATATGATATATGTCAAGTGTCTTCCACCAGCGTTGATAAAAATTTGCGTAAAGTAAAGTAAAATTTTGTATAAAGATTTATAATTATAATATTAAAAAAATCTTTAAATAATACAAAAATCATATACTCTGTTACTTACTACTCTGTAGATATTTACTTTATGCTCTTGCCGCGGTCAAAAATATTTCTGAACCTATTCCAGATTGTGGTGACGAACAATGTTGTGTATTTAAGAACTTGTAAAGCATTTTTGTGCCAAAATTTCAAGTTGTCAAGCTGTTGTTGAGGTTTTAATTATTTGCACAGTTTTTCTAATAACTTAATATCACTTTATAATACAGAGTTTTCAGTTGTAGTGCTTCAATATTAGCTTTATAGGTATATTAATATTCAGATTTGATTTCGTTGTAGTGGGACTAACATAATATTGTTATTATATTTGCTTAGCCGTGAATCGAACCTAGTAAACTCTGTGAATCAGATTGATTTTGAAATAACTTAAATTACTCGAAAGGCGATTACATTATTAATAATCCATTATTAATAATCAATGTTTTTATAACTTAAGCATAGATTAGTAAAGTTTACTCACTCCTAACAAGAAAATATAACCAGTTTTGAGAATTGAAATTGTCACTATTATCTATTTTCGTGTTTGAAAAATATTAATAAAATGTTGTTTTTAGAGCATTTACGAATGAAACGATATTTTCCGCACTTTTTCTTCGTTTTGTGTTGCATTGTAACGCGTAAATTACACCATGACGCCATTTAATGGCTTAAATGGCTGACAGAATTGTCAGCCGTTTAAGCCATTTAATGGCTTCCTTCAATTACAAGGCGGTGAGATATCTATACTTATCTATAAACTAAAGATGGACATTTAACAGTTTTTAGTGTACAGAAATTGACAAATTTAGATATGTGGACAGATTAGTATTAATAATGGACAAGTTATATGTGAAGTGCAATGTGTTTACATAATTATGTCTACGGATAATACAAAAATAATAAACTTCTTCTTAAAATAAAAATGTTACGTAGACGAGTTTTATTTGCATTTAAGTTGAAATAAACTTTTTCCTTTTTGATACTAAACGTACCAAGCAATTTATTTTGACAGCCAAATAAAGAAAGAGATCGTGAAACCCGGCCGAGCGAAACGTAGGCTTAGCCGGACTTTAGTGGTCGATTTACGTGACCACCTTAATTAGCCGGCTAGCCCTTCTTGCACCTGTGTAAGACGGGTATTTATTACTGAAACCACAGAACTGATTTTTGTAGATATGATAATGTATTATTTAAATTGTTTTTAGTTATTTTTATATACAAATCGTTTATTTATTTGTAATAGACAAAGTAGTTATTTTTCGTTCATTATTATTTGTAAAATCTAAGGCACTTATTTCGAAATATTAGCAAATATGATTGGAATAAGTAAGAACTTCTCTTTTGAAGGAACCTCTCCTTTAGGTACATAGGTTGAGTACCACAGGCTTATGCCGCTATTGTAAGATAGCAGTGGGTGTGGAAGTATTGCCACCTTAGTTATTTATTTATCTATTTATTAGATACTATATTAACCTTACGTTATACTTTATGTTTCATTCTAAATTAGTTTAAAGATAGAACTTCTGCACCATTTGGTGCCTGGTGCTATGTTCATTGTTAGTAGATACTATATAAGAGCTACCATATGTCGTCACAAAATACAGTAATGTAAATTGTTTTTATGTTCTTAAGAGAGGTGCCATTTCTCATCGTTATGTATTCTGTGGCCAAGACCGACTGAAACCTAAGGTTATTTGAGAGCCTTCTGAAATTTGGGTTGAGGCCTTCAGGGATAGACGCGGTAAGTTGTAAGGTTAATTGCTAGGATTTTCTTTGAATACTACTGCAGACTTATTAGGTACCCGAGTGAACTACTTATTTAAATGTTACCTTAAATATATCCCCTGCAATATATTTATAATTAAATATATGGACGTTATTAATACAAAGTAAAAACCTACACTCCGATTTTTTTAATCCGTGTAATTATGAGTTTTAAAGTTAGTTTAAAACAAATCTTAAGTTCTCAATTATCACGAGTAATTAGTAGTAAGTTACATTCATTGGCTGGCTGCAGCCCTTATATTTTCCACTGCTGGGAACGGGACTCTTTTATAACCAAAAGAGTAGTGACTTCTTCACTATCCAATGCGGATTGATAGAAAAATCCCCTTCCTAATATTTCATCTTTCATTAGCAGCCAAGCTATGTCGAATGTTTTGAAACTATCATAATGTTTTAAACGTAAAAAGACCTCATCTATTGAGAAGCAATGTGTTAGAATTATAATCTACTTCATAACCCAGAAAACAAATTGTAGAGTGAAACGCAACGCGAATAAAGAAATACATTGCGAGTTGTAGTGGCCGCGACCGTCGCACAATGAGGGATTCATCAGGACGCTAGCCTGCAAATTGCTGGTGACGCGGCACTAAAATGTGGATTTAAAATAGATTAATCCACTTACAGGTCAAAAGTATAATTTCGTTTCTTGTTAAAGCAAGGTACTACTTACCTTAGAAGTGCTTTTTTAAATGGCGTCACAAGAGTCACTCGCAGCTTTTGATAGATAATGTCTGAGCGCACATTTGTATTTTCAAATATTTGTATGTGCTTATAAAACATACAAAAGACAAAAAATATTTTAAATGTTTGATAAAAAAATTAGATGTTAATGAGCAAAATGAAAATTCAGCGTGTTACTAATAGGTATTTAAGTGAAATAAATTACTATTATTAAAAAATAATCATTCCACAAACATAAACATGTCTGTATGCTTGGAGTTTTGCGAGTTGTCAGTATGTTAGATCTGTCTAGTTAGTGTAAGTGGCCTCGGCCGTTCTAATTAGATCAATAAAATAAATAAATAAATAAATAAAATCAGTGTCTTAAAAATATAACCTATGTGACTCTCACAATTGATTGATGATTGATGAATGCAAAGACGCCGCATATTTTAAATTCCGTCAAGCCGTTTAGAGTGCCGGATGTGCCAAAGAAGGAGACAGCGAATTATATACACAAATACTATCGAAAAGTATTATCCGCCGCATTCGGGTAAGTCAAAGTAACCATCTAGTACAGGTGAACACAAGTCTTCTCCTTATTGAACCGAGTGCAGTTGCACTTCAAGGCGATATCGCTGTTATGAGAGCAGCGCCGCCTAATGAGAATGAATTGCGCTTCCGCTCGCGGCCAACGTACTTTGGAATTAGCGAATTTTTCACTTGAGCTCTCAAGCGATTCATCTTAGTTTTAAAGCAGATTTATAGCGACTTAAACT
Source organism: Epargyreus clarus (assembly GCF_041222505.1). Lineage (NCBI taxonomy): Eukaryota > Metazoa > Arthropoda > Insecta > Lepidoptera > Hesperiidae > Epargyreus > Epargyreus clarus. Next base: position 12,778,354 of record NW_027332227.1, on the reverse strand, counting down.
GGACCTATTATTCTTCTAGCAGTTCACTTTGATTATTCTTTTTATGATTTGTCCATCATGAAAACATAACTTCTTTGAATAATTGCAGTAGGTTTGAGAAATTTATCTGAATATGGACATTGTTGCCCAAACAGGCCTGCGGCATGTCCCACGCCTGTAAAATGTGTGGTGCTGTCATTCGACGACCGACGTGGCGGAGCGGTTATCATACCGGTCTGATTCGCAAAGGTTCCCGGGTTCGATCCCCGGCTAGACGGACACGTGAATGATGAATTTGGATATATGTCCTGGGTCTGGGTGTTTGTGTATTCTTTATCTGTGTCCCTGGTACGCACGATAGAGGAAATCCTAGTGCAGGCCTATGAGTGCTCAAAGCGTCTTTAAAAATACTGACCCAACGCTGGGCACGCGTCTTCTCTCAGAGTCCGAGGAATTTAGAACATATTCTAACGTGCTGACTCAATGCGAGTTGGTTAATTTCACATTTCGAAAACTCAGCAATGCGTACTCGGGATTCAAACCTTGAACTCCTTAATTTAGATGCTGAGTTTCGAACCACTGCCGCAAACTAACTATGAATTATTTTATAATTCTTTTCATAGACTGACACGCTATGCAGATATCATAATTATATTAATAAAAACAATTATATTAATTAAGATTTAACTCCTATTATTCAACAGTATGCAGATTTTCGCAACATCTGCCAAGATAACCGTGTAACCCTAGAGTTTGGTAGCGCGAACATACTCGTAAGCGCAATCCTTATCATTATCATAAGCTATTCATTTGAGAATGCGTAGCGCAAGGCAAAAACATACGGCGCGGTTGCGAACTTTAGACAAAATACGGGGTTTTATTGCAGTATAAAACGTGTCTTTCATGACTACATGGCGAATTAATGCCTTTAATTTTAAGTTTTATATCATATTCTTATTAAAACAACACGTTACAAAAGATAGAACAGTTGTTTGAAAATAATCCAGTCCTCTTATAAAAATATATCCTTATCTGAGCTGTCAATACTTCATTTCAAATTTACTCATAAAGGATGGAAAAAATATTGTACGCACATAAATACGGTTATTACCATTTAATGTACGAACACTTGTCTGAGCAATATTTTTTTTGAAAAGAGTTAAAGAAAGATTTTTTATGAATTTTGATATAACTACATACGAGTATCATTAAATGCACAAAAGTATGCTTTATTAATTGAACTATTCGATGTTATCTTTAACATGACTATTTTGCAGCTACATAATAGAATAAACCCAAAGTGGATGAGACCCATGCCTAGCAACAGTCAGACTAAAAGCTTTGCAGCGAAGTATAAACGCTGATGTATTAACGCTGCGGCCCAGTACCAAATACTCACCCGTATTTTCCGTGCAACTGTTCCTCGCACATGTTTATCCAATTTGGCATAGTCTGGAAAGTTCCTAGCGCACAACACGTGTGACGTACAAATTAGAGATTCATATTAATTTAGGGCTGCAAGGATAGAACTTCGTAGTGTTAAAGATTTTACAAGTCTTTTAGTGGAAAATTGACAGACTTGTTAGTTCAGGTTGGTCGGAATTTTCTATTATTTTTAAAGTATCCATTCTAAGCCAAATCCAATCAAAAATTCCATTTGCGCAAATGGACTTACGTATAATTTGATTAAAAGTTGTAATATTTTGAAGAACCATAAATAATGGCCGTAAATTTAATAATGCCTTAAAATTATTACGCTTTCTGACGCTTTCTGGGTAGAAAGTAATGTTCATAGCCTCAGAAAATTAAGATTATTTGTATGGTGGTAGCCATGGATACAGACACAGATGAGTGCACAAACCCCTAGACCCAGAAAAGAAATTTAATTTCATTATTTGGATGTCTGCTTGCCCGGGAATTGAATATGGAACCCTCTGCGTGTACGACCGGTATGGCAACCAATGCGCCATATGGGTCTTTAATGTCATGAACTGTTATATTTAATGCATTCATCATAAGATACATTATCCGTATTTTAAGCTCACATTACAAATGGGATTTTCACTGTCAATATCCTTGGAATTTTAAAACTCATATTATAATAAAATGTCACCATTTAACTTTTAAATCATAAAACAAACACGAGTGAAATTGAAAGATTCGTGCCGTTCCAACTTTAGATATCGGAGAGAGGAATTATGCATCGCTAAAATCAGGGTGTGAATAAGAATTTTCTGTGCACTCAAGAAGCAAGAATACTTCAGTGACCTCAATTGAGCAGCGTGGTGGGGTTTGCTTTAGGCGTCTTTCAGTCACAGGAAAAGAAGAAGTGATGTCGCAGGAAAGGAAGACTTTTGTTTTTTTTTGTAATTTTGTAATATAAGTGGCTACTGCCGCCCATGGACATCTGTAATCAACCCCAACTAGGATTAGATATTTCTTCGTGAGATCGGCCACAGATGCGCCGCTACCCCTGAGGACTAAGCTGGAACGCCTCGGAAAAGTCTGTCTACCTTACCACACCCTTCAAAACGGAACACAGCAGCGCCTAACACTGCTGTTATTAGGTAGAAATACGTGTAGCGGTGGTGCCGCCGGAGTCGAACCACAAAGGGTTCTACCACCTTAAAAACACTGAAGACTGAAAGACTTAAGTAGCAAACCAATATTCCACCTGGTATGTGGTCACTGCAGCCTGTGGATTTCTGTAACCAACGCCATATGGAACGGCGGTTCTACCTGACGGCAATTATTGATAATATATTGTCTCCTGTACCCTTACCATGAGTTTATACGTTTTGACAAATATGACTGTTTTGGTATTTGTTTACGTATTTGCCCATACAATTTCCAATCAGCGCTCCTAGCGGATTGTATCAGAACTATAGTGTCAGTAACGTAAAATTAAATGTCTAAATTGACAAAATGGCGCTTTATGTTTCGTCTCCCTTTTTTGCGAACATGTGAGGCAAACAGAAAGACTTGAGCTTACTTATTGTTACGTTTACTCCGTCTACTGAAGCAAACGGAACAGAATATTGGATTGAGTAAAGGTAACGTAAAATTGTGGGATGTTTTGAAAACTCACGGTAAGGGTACTGTTGACTAAGACTGGTTAGTGGTCACGATATTTAAGTAAGTTGGCATTGACACCCTTCCACCAAATCGCAAGAACTGCTTCACGCTAGAAACGAATGTGGTGGAAAATTCCCGGTTTAACTGGTTCGACCTTTCGGAATTTGAATTTGTCTTGACATGCCTTAAGTAGCAATTATTACTTACTCTAGTTTTATTAATGTTTTCATTTTATAAATATCATTATTCATATTTCATATTTATAATATCTCTTTAAAATCTGACCTTTTCGCTTAAACTCATTTTCCTCGGTGTTAGTAACAAGATACTTTTATTTGTGTGACCTTTAAAGCCAAGTTTTACAATAAGTAAATAGCGCATAATTTATCGTTACATTTACCTATATAATGGCTAAAAATCAGACAGAGAATTTGGGAGTCAAGAAAAGTAAAAAAATCACTAAAAAATACTACTCTTCGGAGTATTCATATGCCATACTTCAAAACTTCAATAACGTGATTCAGAACTCGTGTAGCGCCATCTTTATTGATGAAAATAAATTAATCTAATAAAAGTAAATAAAATTTGTAGAATAATATAAAATACCTACAGATATAAGTATGAATTAAAATATATATTTTTTAAGTGAACAGGAAGAAACTTCTGCGATTGTAAAACCCAGGAATATTTCATCCTCAAGTTACATTTCTAACTTCTCCGGCGGGACTGATTATCTCTCTCATATACTCGTAATGCAGCACACAAAATGCTCTTTTGAAAACAGTAGAGCTATAAAAGTATAATTTTAGCCACAAGACGCCATTTGCGGCAACGACGATGTGAATTTTTTTAATGTCTTTCTTTCTTGTATTTTTTTCCGCTTACGAATGTTCTATATAATGTATGTCCCAATACATAAAAGTGAGTTTAAAAATAAAATGTAGTAAATGTGCATGTAGCACTCATCCCTACATAGGATAGGAGAAGGGAATCAATCTCATTATAATAGGATTTCCTGTAGAACCCTTTGTGGTTACACTCCGGCATCACCACCGCCACAGTAATTTCTGCTTCATAACAGCAGTGTTAAGCACTGCTGTGTTCCGTTTTAAAGGGTGTGGTAAGGGAGACATACTTTTTCGAGGCGTTCCTGCTTAGTCCTCAGGGGTAGCGGCGCATCTGTGGCCGACCTCAGGTAGGAATATCTAATCCTATCTGGGGTTGATTACAGATGTCCATGCGCGGCAGTAGCCACTTACCATCTGGTGGACTGCAAGGTCGTCTGCTACGATGTTATAAAAAATGTGTCGGCGCGATGGACACACATAAAGACGAGGATATAAGTAAACAACCCAACAAAAATTATATGCGTTGCTTGCATATCTACCGAGCCATCGATTAAACCTTCTTCTTAAACGTTCTGTGTTCATATCTAACGAAGCGGTATAAATCTTTAACTATCTACCAACATTTACAGTCTCCATACAGTTCTAATAAAATTGGTAGAGGTTTATTTGAATATTAGAATTTAATATTTAAACAAACTATGATGCTAAAACTTCAAGTCAGTATCATATGCTTTTAGTTACTGCGTTGAAAAACTATCTTTAATCTCAACGAATTAAAGGATTTGTTTTGCATAAACCAACCTTTTGTAAATGTGTTGTGTGATGTGTTCATTAATATAAAAACGAAATGAATAATATTGCGAAGCTTAGAAAAATAATTATGTCTGACATCCTTAATTACATCGAGCATAGAAGTATTTTATTTCAATTGAACTTTATGAAATTATTATACAATGTTAGTAACAGATTATATTAAAAGGTATGACACGCAGAATAATATTCAGAAAATAATACTAGTTTCTTTTTCATAATATTGAAGTAGAAAACAAAGAAGCAGTACTCATGATGCTGCCGCCCATTTATATTTATAATCACATGTTTGCCTTATCACACCTTCAAAGCGGAACTCAGCAGCACTTAATACTACTGTTATTAGGCAGCAACACGTAAGACGGTGTTGCATCCGGAATCGAACCACAGAGGTTTCTACCATCTTTAGCGTTTGCATAGCGGAATCGTCACATTACAGAGGCAGATAATTCGGAATTTAATTCCTGAATAGGTAAATACATTAATTATTAATTGAAATTTCTTAATCTAAAGTTCTGGGCGTGAGTGTTTGTTTGCATGTCTTTGCCTGTGCTCGCGTTCCACTAAAATACTTTTTTTTATAATATAGGAGTCGCAGACGAGCTTGCAGTCCACCTGATGGTAAGTGGCTACTGCCGCCCATGGACATCTGTAATCAACCCCCGATAGGATTAGATATTCCTACCAGAGGTCGGCCACAGATGCACCGCTATCCCTGGACTAAGCTGGACTAAGCTAGAATGCCTCGGAAAAGTATGTCTCCCTTACCACACCCTTCAAACCAGAACAGAGCAGTGCTTAACGTTGCTGTTATGAAGCAGAAATAGGTGTGGCGGTGGTGCCGCCGGAGTCGAACCACAAAGGGTTCTTCTAGTTAATATGTAGTACTATATAAACAAAAAGCCCCATTTCATTCCAAAAATATTTATCCGAAACTACTGAATAACATGAAAATGTAACCAAGCTATAAAATAAGTTTTCATACGGTGAAAACGGGACAGTATTTATCGATAGCATTGGAGCGATACCTGCTGAAATATTGATGACAATCTATCCGTATCGGAAGATAAACGCTGCGTTTTATCGCTATACGTTCTTCCTATTAAATAAAAATAAATCAGAAACATTGTCATTTTTAAGCTTATATTTTTAAGCTTAGGTATTAAGTAAGAAAATTGATATTTTTTGAAGCAAATAATGTTAATGCAAATTTCAACCTTTAAGGAAATAAACATTCAAGTGCTCTCATGATTTATCAATACATTAAAAGTAAAAAATTTTTAACAAAAAATAAAACCGACTTCTATGTCACTACAAAGTAAAAAATAATTGAAATATATGTTGGTTTAGTACATATTTCTGAAGTTGGCGCTCAATATATGTCGTTTGATAACGGCGTAAACAGCGTGTCCAATATGAGCGCCGACTTCAGAAATATGTACTAAACCAACATATATTTCAATTATTTTTTACTTTGTAGTGACATAGAAGTCGGTTTTATTTTTTGTTAAAAATTTTTTTTCACCCTTTTTAGTGATGGTATGCTAACGTTTGTATTAATATTATGTAAAATTGTATAAAGGTGATCATGAATAAAGGTAAGGTCTGAATTCATACGGATTGGACCCACCCGCTCGCGAGTGAGTCGGTCCAATTTACCTTAATTCAATAGTTAAGAAAAAGTAAAACATATTCTATGGTTTAGCTTGGAAGCACACCAGCATTATCAGAGTGAAAGAGTTTAAGGTCATTTTTTTACATTACATTACATTTATCTGCGTGATAGTTATATGTGTGAAAGCACTAAATGGCTTATTCATGTGGTTTAGGCTGGAGGTACCTCTGCATCATCAGATCTAAGGAGTTGAAGGTCAAATTTTTCATCATATATCTCTGTCTAGCTACTTCATTACAACAAATGTCTAATCTATATACTTTACATGGGAGGCACCTGTGCATCATCAGGATTGAAGAATTGAAGGTCATATCTTCCATCATATGTCTCTACTCAAAGACCTTATCATATATTCGTAAGCTCCAAATGCCTAAGTTGTATGGTTGATGCAGGAGGCACTTCTGCATTATCAGAGTTGAAGAGTAGAAGGTCAAATTTTCCATCACATATCTCTACCTATCAACCTTATTGAATATTCATAAGCATCAAATGCCTAACTTGTATGGTTGAGGCAGGAGGCACCTCTGCATTATCAGAGTTGAAGAGTAGAAGGTCAAATTTTCCATCATATATCTCAACTTATCGACTTTATTAAATATCCATAAGTTCCAAATGCGTAACTTGTATGGTTGAGGCAGGAGGCACTTCTGCATTACCAGGGTTGAAGAGTTGAAGGTCAAATTTTCCATCATATCATGATAACCTAGACACTTAATGTTCATTTTAAGTTTCATGAGAATTGAGTGGGCAGAAGGTAAGTTGTCATAAAATATGTAAAAAGCAGGGGTAGTGATGATGAGTTCCACCCCATAACTTAAATTGTAATCATCAGAGCGTACTAATGTTAAGGTAGGAAAGTACCGCAACGAAACTCTCTTTCATATGAAAAAAACAAAATTGAAATTGGTTAAGAAATACTCGACTTATTCAAGTTTATATGAAATCGGGTTTTTCCAATTTTCCGGGAAAACTGGCGGAAATTTTCAAATTTCCTCGAAATGGGACCCCCTGTGAAACTAGCCGCATACAATGGTATATGAATCATGTCGATCGGTCGCGGCATCGCGAAAAAATCGCCGAACAAACATAAAAAAAAAAAAAAAAAAAAAATATATATACGGTCGAATTGAGTAACCTCCTCCTTTTTCGAAGTCGGTTAAAAAAGAATTTAATGAAGGTTAAAGTTCACCATTTTCCAATTTCGAAATGATAGACTTATGAATATTTTTTTACAGATATGTTTTTCTTTGCTGTCAATGCAAAATAATGATAAATAGTTTCTAATTAATATTTAACTTACTTGAATGAATGACAATTTTACGTAATGAGATCATAATTATACATGAAATGGAATTTGAAGCTTTTTTTTTTTTTTTTTTTTTTATAATATAAGAGTAGCAGACGAGCATGCAGTCCACCTGATGGTAAGTGGCTACTGCCGCCCATGGACATCTGTAATGAACCCAGATAGGATTAGATATTCCTACCTGAGGTCGGCCACAGATGCGCCGCTACCCCTGAGGACTAAGCTGGAACGCCTCGGAAAAGTCTGTCTCCCTTACCACACCCTTCAAACCGGAACACAGCAGTGCCTAACACTGCTGTTATTAGGTAGAAATAGGTGTGGCGGTGGTGCCGCCGGAGTCGAACCACAAAGGGTTCTACCACCTTCAAACCACCACCACCTTCACCACCTTCAGCTCCATTGTGAGTGGCCGAAATTTGAAACCACATATTTACTCCTTAATGTCGTGTATTTCACTTTGAAGGTGGTAGAACCCTTTGTGATTTGACTCCGGCGCCACCACCGCCACACCTATTTCTGCCTAATAACAGCAGTGTTACACTCTGCAGTGTTCCATTTTGAAGGGTGTGTTAAGGGAGACATAGTTTTCCGAGGCGTTCCAGCTTAGTCCTCAGGAGTAGCGGTGCATCTGCCGACCTCAGGTAGAAATATCTAATCCTATCTGGGATTCCTTACAGATATCCATGGGCGGCAGAAGCCACTTACCATCAGGTGGACGAGTATGCTCGTCTGATACTCCTATATTATATAAAAAAAAAACCTTAAGTAGTAAATAAAAGTACGAGACGTATTCATTATATATACATCGTTTGTGTCTTCCCAAAGACACGTAGGTACTCATTAATTTCAGAAAGCAAAATAAAGCAGGCGAGATCGGGGGTCACTGTGTCCTGCGAGTCATTGCACTCCCATAAAGCGCTTTAAGCGAAACTTAGAGCACTTCCAACCCCTTTCGCTTCAAAGGTGTCGCTCGAAATGTATCAGCGTTTCCAAGTCTGAATACTCGTTAAGTGCTCTATACGACATATTTTTTCAGTTTTTTGAAACGCAAGGTACCTCAATGTTTTATTTTAATTATTTATTATCGTTCAATAAAAAAGCATAAAAAGTTACCAATCCACTTTAAATATGTAAAATATAATTGTTATAAAAACAAAAAACCTGACTGATTAAAAATATACTTTATGTCTTACTATCTAGATTAATCCAATGACACCGCGCATGTTAAAATCCAAATCGTTTGGACTGTAACCTTATAATAGTTGCACTGTACCACATTTTCTTGGCTTGAGGGTTTAATAAGACAAATTCACATTTTCGAAGTGTTTCTTAATTTACATGACCATCAAATCTGTGACCACACGATTAGTTCGTTAACTACCATGATTTCTTTGTATAACTGATCATAAGTATAGGCCTTAACTATGTATTTACAAATTCAATATAAAATATATATTTTTACTTCCAACTTATAACCAACTAGCTTTTGTCCGTGGCTTCGCCCGCGTTTAAAAGAAAATAATTTAACATACTAACATACATAAAACTGAAAATTCGTACCTTCAACTTTGCTAAAGATCATCACTTTGATCAAGTGCAAGTGCAAGTGATGCATAGTTTACGATTCAATCCTTACTAATATAGATTAAAATAATCGATGTTTTGGGTCCAAAAGATCGATTCTCCGATTAATCGATCTTAGATCGCCATCCCTAGTTCCCGTGGGATTTTCGGGATAAAAACTATCCTATTTCCTTTCTCGGGTCGCAGACTATTTTTGTACAAAATTTCATTAAAATCGGTTCAGTGGTGTGGGCGTGAAGAAGAGACAACCAGACAGACACAGACAGAAAGACAGACAGACAGAGTTACTTTCGGATTTATAATATTAAAGTAAGGATTTCACTTTGTAAAAAAGTATACAGGTACATTTCAATGAATTTTTAAAATCACGTTTTAAAATAAACAATGAAATGAACAATTGTTGTTATAACTGTTCTGCAACCGAAAGTTAAATAGCAAATGTACTGACCGTAATAAAATGTGAATACAAACTACGAATAAAAATATATTACTCTCATTTCTTCTGCTTCATAATATGCATCAGTATTTAAGATTTAAAATCATTCCTCGAGGCTTCCCCTTGCCTGCGGTGGCTTTAAAGGAATAAGGAAATTATTTATGTTATCCTCCCGTCGTGTTTAGATTGGGGAAATGATGTTGTATTACATTTCGTTTGTGTAATACGAAACATAAATTTGTAAAATATTCGACGTAGAATGCGCTTCGAGGGGTAGTTGAGGTTTGATTAAAAATAAACTTTCCTCGCGTACACTTGCACTAGGTTCCTTGTATTGAGGGGCACACAACGGGGGACGATGCACACAAAATCAAATTTACAAACGCTCAGGTTTAGAATCAAGAAGTAGTCCCTAAGATATCTATCTGGTGAAATGAATACGGTAAGTAAGTACCTATAAAATTGTATTCATAGTGTATAAGTAGTTTTTAATATATCTACGTCGTAGCAAAACACGTAACGAAAGTTTTCTACATATTGTGCTTATAACTATTCTAACTTTTAACATCAACTTAGTATATTTCCTACTCAAAATGAAACTGACGAATGCTTCTTTTTTATATATATTTTATACTACACAGACAGTGCACTGGAAACAAAACCTCAACTCGAAAGGACCAATTAGGCACGTGTAAAGTTTTTGTGCGTCCTCTGAGATATTTTAAGTAGAGCTTAATTAATAGCACGCCCTCCGTCGAGCACGGGGCAGAATTTTATTAAATGTAGCATGCGTTCTGTAGGCTGACAAAAATCGCGAGTCGCGTTTGGACACAGATGTAGAAAGATATGAAGAGCACATTTAAAATAGTTGGTTTATTCTATATCTGTCTAGAAAATTAATAAAATCACTATGAACTTTTAAGGCAATTAATAACATACTACAGGTAAAATCAATAAATTATTAGTAGTATATTAATGTTTTTTTTGGCTATTTGTGTTTCCTTATTTTAGCATAAAAATTTAAGAAGAACATATACGAATGTACATAGGTAATGTACATTCGTATATATCCACCAATACATTTGCCAATTTTGAAAAATGGGAATTGTACACATTAAGTGCCATATCCAGTCTCCCCATGGTGCCGATAGCACGGGAGAGTCTCAAGGGCCGTCTGCTGTAAAGTATCGCTTAATGACGTGTAACTGCGGCGCGTGGGGCCGACGATGCGATGCGGACGAACTGAAAGGACTGTATCGCTGTTGGGATCGCGCTTCGGGCAAGTTGCTCCTTTTTAATAATAGTGTATATGAAATGTATAAAAATTGGCTATTTTTAATGCTAAGGCAATGCGAAGGTAATAATTGGTTAAAAACTTATATAAGAATTTTACACAATTATTTATTTGTCTATGCGTGTTTCCTAATTTTAACATGAATTTAAGAAGGAACATTACTTATTTACACTGGTAAGATATACACCGATACATTTGAAAATGTTGAAAAATGAGAATTGTACACATTAAGTGCCATATCCAGTCTCCCCACGGTGCCGATAGCACGGGAGAGTCTCAAGGGCCGTCTGCTGTAAAGTATCGCTTAATGACGTGTAACTGCGGCGCGTGGGGCCGACGATGCGATGCGGACGAACTGAAAGGACTGTATCGCTGTCGGGATATCGCGCTTCGGGTATGTTGCTCCTTTTATTTCCTTTAAAAGTAGCTATTACAACTACCAAACGTATTGTTTTCGATATTAAAGTCATTTTTTTAATACGAGTCAAATACTCATACCGTCTACTTATCACATTGTTTTTATATAAAAAGCAAAAGAGTTTTTTTGAACATTTTGTGAAGAAATCGTATCAAGGGTATTTTTAATGTATTTTCACTGCGATAGGCTCACCAACAAGTAGTCACAAAAGAGGACTAAAAATCTATTCACGTGTCTGTATTTTTCGTAAAAGTATAAACCGTATTCTTCTATGCATAGAAACGACTTCATCTGCACTTCAAATATATCGCTCTGATCTCAAATACAGTACATCGCGTGTAAAAGTGGAAAGCGAATTTTATTCGGCTGAGAACTTCATGTTAAGTCTAATTTCGCGTATAGCCCATTAGCTTTCCATGTGTCCTCACCGATTGACTATTTGGACTCTTTAATTTAAATCTATCATAAATAATTAAACGAAATCTGGAGTAATTAATTAAGTTCTAATGATATTTGATTTTTGTTTTATTTATATTAGTCCTGACGATCCTGAGGAGAATGTGACGAAATTATTAAAATCGTGTATTGTCACTGATTCTTGATAAGTGTTCAAAATTTTAAATTATTCGGACGTTTTAAAGTGGGTAACAATCGTGTTCTAAGGTTCCGTTTCATACATACATACAGGTCAAACTAATAGTAAAAATAACAATTCTTTTGCGGTTGGAGAACTTTGGTCCATTTTATCGCACTAATTTAGGAAATTTTTCACCTTAATTTTATTAATTAGTAGATCAATGTCCAGCTTTACAATCCCCCTCCCCTAATATGCCACAAAACCTCAAATTTCCACCAAACGACTCAACTTCCTCGGAATATTTTTCCATCGCAATGATTTAATCACGGGTGTACGTGCTTCGCACAATCTCATTATCTCGTCCCGCTACAGAGACTTTTTCGTCAATTTGCATACGTAATTAATTAAACTTTTTTTAGCCACCGCTCCCAACGCTACCTGGTACTCTGTCGTGTCATTGACGGTGGTACGAGTACTTAGCTTTTTAAATTTTTGTCCCCTACTGTCAATATTTTGTTTAGTTTGTTAGTAAGAAAAAAGGAAATAAATGAAATGCAATATAGACACTACACATAAGGAAAGATTCTAAAACAAGGACGAAAACAGGAATAAATTACAGAAACTATATAAAATTACATAAGATAAAAATCTCGTTGGTAGGACCTGAACAGCGCAAAAAATCTGGTTACATTTGTCAATGTAATATCTTTATTTAATTTATTGGTGAGTTAGTCGTGTTTACGCAGCCTAAATATGAAGAATGCAACCATCTTTAAAATATTCAATTGGTTAGGTGTAGCACCAACACCACGTTAAAAATTAAGTAAAGCAAAATAATACTAAAACTCCTTCATTTACATTCCATAAGATTTCAGCGACAATAACGTATTACTTGATTAAATATTTACGCTCTATGGTCGGATGCTCTCAAACATTAAGGTTCTTAACGTATCAGAGTCTTACTCTGGGGGCGTTAATATTTAACAAATAGGTTCTGGAGGCATCTGACCACACACCCTTTCAGCGGAGGTTCTTGGTACTACAGCGCCGTACAAGTCGGGATCCTTCGGGACAAAGTCTTAGGGAGTTGTTGCGGTAATGTATATTGATTGGATACTTGGATTATTTATTGGTTGTGACACTTTTCATGTTCTTATCCTGGAAACACGTTTTTTCTACAAATAGTAGAAGTAAGAGTATACTAGTATTAGTAGTAGTAGTATGATATTATCAATGCGAAGTTACGCAAGTCAGGCGACCAGATGTCAAATGTTTTAAGTTTACTTATAAAGGGCTTTTACAAGGTGTAAGCATTGCTATCCAGTGTCAACAACAAAGACTGATTGGTCAACGTCTCTTACAATGCATGGAAGCACCCATAAAATTTGCCGGATTTGACTGGAGAATATTTCACCACCGATCCGATTTAGTGTAAATACCTAAAATAAGTAAATCTTTTTTATTTTGTCTACCGATTTAAACCGATTTTAATAAAAGTAAAGTAAAATTAAAGTTTAAATTATGTTTAACTTTACGTTTACTTTAATTTTACTTTACTCACATTAACGATATAACGTGAGTAGTTACTAAAAGAAAAATCGTGTATAAAATACTCTTACAGGATAATAACATTAGTAGTAGCGAATACGTTATCCTTTACGGCACTAACATCCGGGCATATAAGGCTACACTCAGCTGCGGTTTCTCCGCAAAATTACATCAAATCAACTGAATTATTAAAAACTTTAACCAGAGGGTCTAGAGTAACTTGCAGTTAGGAACTTCGAGTAAAAATATCGATATTGCTACCATTATCGGAGTACTAGGTTATGTCTTAGTGGCGAATAATTTATTTAACTTTCCCAAGTTTAGCTGTATGACTGTTTATAACGATATAAGGTTTGTTATTTTTCATTAAAATTTATAATGTTTTAACATCAGCTCTAAATTTCTCAATGCATGCGACAAAGTTTATTTTTAATATACAATAAAAAAGCGAATCAGTAACAAGTGTGTTACATGCCTAGCGACAAGGAGGATCGCTGACGTTGCCGTGTTCATCGATTCACGTGTAACCCAGATGCAGATTGATTCATCGTTCGTGTCAGCATTTCATCATCTCTTTAATTTATTAGATTCAATCTAGATTAGTTAATTTCAAGACATTATTATTTGACACACAGCATCGGTCAGACGATAATTAGGTTTAAGTTATATTGTAATTTTTTAATTAATTAAAGTTAGTTTAAATAGTCTTTGGTTTTTTTAAGTTCTCCGGTTGTCGCTAACGTAATTAGTGGATAAATAGCGCACTTATAAATATTTAGTTACTGTAGAGGGATGGCCCAGGCACAGGTCATATACTACAGGTAGACGTATAAAAATAAGGAAGAAATTTAACAAATATGCTTTGTAGTTTAAGCACCAAATTCCAGTATCGGTCAACACCGATACCAACTCAATAGTTGATCAATTCGATACCGATATAAATACATATTCATACAGTACGACTCAAAATTACCCACCAAGCGAAGGCTAAGTTGAAATTCCTGTTGTTAGTGCCACCACATCCTTCAAATCAGAACAACAATTTCCACTGCCCTTCCCGGAGTCGCATGCTGAACAGTTTGAGCTCCCACTCTTGCCGTCCGCAACTTCGAAGCCCCTTTACGAGCCTTTACGACAGGCAGGGGATACCGTAGTCCTGTTCTGGTCCCGGGACTACAGAGACAGAACCACAAAGGGTTCACCACAAATCCTACCATCAACTATTTACAACATAAAATGTAAGACCTAAACAGAACCTAAACCTACTTAGTTAATCTTGTTACCTACCTCGCTAAAGACAACGTGCATAAACAAACGTAAGAGGCCATAACTCTACGGTCACCTATCCAAGAGGCCATAAAATTCTTTCCTCCGCCACGAAGGCATCATAAATATGTATAGTGGAAATCAAGCATGCGTCTCGTATAAAACGCCGCCGAAAATGCGATCTCGTGGGAGACAGAGTCAGTTGCGACTGGAATAGAAGGTCTAGATACGGCTTTGCTGGGAGCTAATTATATCTTGGTTAATATTTTGTATTGTTTCTTTGTTTGGATGTATAGTAAATAAAGAATATTTTATAATTTTATTCTATGTGTAAATAAAAAAGAAAATTAACAAAAAAGTATGTCATGACAAAGTAAAAAATAATTCAAATTAATGTTGGTTTGGTACATACTATTTCTAAAGCTGGCGCCCAATTTATAACGGCGTAAACAGCGTGTACAATATGAGCGGCATATTTTTATCTAAATATTTATTAAAAGCACAACATGATTAAAGTGCTTTGTTGCTATTTTGTTATTGTCATTTGTAGTGAATCATTAAAAGGTATTCGATATTTTATATCAGGTATAACGAGTATACAGTTAATTCATCGCTTCGTCCTGCAACGTAAGCTTCACGTTCAAAGTAGGATTACAAATAATAACTTTTTGAACGAAATACTTTTCAAACTTTGCCATAGTTGTCGTTAAAAAGGAGTTACGGATGTTTTTTTTTATAATATAAGAGTAGCAACGAGCATGCAGTCCACCTGATGGTAAGTGGCTACTGCCGCCCATGGACATCTGTAATCAACCCCAGATAGTATTAGATATTCCTATCTGAGGTCGGCCACAGATGCGCCGCTACCCCTGAGGACTAAGCTGGAACGCCTCGGAAAAGTCTGTCTCCCTTACCATAGCCTTCAAACCGGAACACAGCAGCGCCTAATCCTGCTGTTATTAGGTAGAAATAGGTGTGGCGGTGGTGCCGCCAGAGTCGAACCACAACGGATTCTACCACCTTCAAAATTATATATTTAGTTTGTGTCATTTCTATATTTCGTTTAAAAAACATAGCATACGGTTTTATTAACCTAGCTCTTGCCACTTCTATATTTTGTATATCCTTAAACCGTCGTCTCGTACCCAGTTTATTTGCTCATATTTGCATAGAAACGTTTTTTGCCGGCGTCCTTGTTTGTATAGTGGATAGGTGGGGAAAGCTTTTGTGGATCTCGCTCGAAGTGTATCTTCCGACAGATTTGTTTCAATTGGATGTATTTTGTATTATACACAGATTTCCTTTATCGACTTTGGTTTTGTTTAGTTTAATGGGACTTATTCCCAATTCAGAAAGCAATGTTAATATATACTTTGTGGTTTGAGTCTTGGGTCTCCACCGCCACACCTATTTCTGCCTAATAACAGTAGTTTTAAGCTTTGCTGGATCGGGGGTACGTGTGGTAAAGGATCCTTATCCGTGGCATTCCAATTTAGTCCTCAAGAGTAGCATCACATTCTGACCTCAGATAGGACTTAAATCTTATCTGCAGCTGATTACACATGTACTGGGGCAATAGTAGTTATTTATTATCAGGTAAACTGCATGCTCGGTTGCGACTTAAATATGAAGAAAAGGTACCTCTTCGGGGCAGTCGGAATTATGGTGGGAAACTATGTATGTCGAATTGTTAAAAAATGTTTATTTTCTACATTATCCGTTTAGTTATAATAAATCGTATACCTGCAATACAAATTCTAGTTATATTCTTAAATATTAACCTTTACAAAAGTAAGAAATATTTCACCTGCCGTGTGCATTTAAATAAATAAAAAGAAACCCGGAAATACCTTAAGCATCGAATTGTATTATTTACACAGTTTAATTCAAGACCGTTGGGCGGCCCTTTCTTCATCCCCCGTGTTTGTACTGTAATCCCCTGAAAATTAATTACAGCTACGCCTTAGGTACGTATTACGTAAATTACTCGACCTTGCGAAGGCTTAAGACACAACTCCAGTATTGAAATTCAGTTTCGTAAGCATTCAACAAGCTTCACTAAGCTTTTACCACTTACCACTTGTACTAAGGACGTAAGCGTTTACCACTTTGTACCAAGAACTGTTTTCATAAATAAAGTATAGGAATTGTAAAATATTTCTTAATTATGCGAGTATAATTTCAATTTTTGGTTTAACACGCTTTTATTTATAAAAAAAATTGTGTCTGATATAAAAACGCATTTAGTACATCGGGTTTAAATTATTTTTAACTATTAAGTTATTTTTATTAATAAGTAATAAAAGCTTGTTTTTAAAGTCTCTTTTTTTCTTTTGATTAATTCTATTAGACTAACAAAATTAATATAACAAATCAAAGTAATTTAAATACAAGCTACGAAAACAAAAATGCACAAAACAAACTTGTCTTATTCGCTTACAATCAAATGTGAAACTTGGTATAGATTGTACAAACTTTAGATTATTCATCTTGCAGCCGTCTTACGAACGAGCGAATGTTTGATTTGCTTATTTGAATATCGAATGTAATCGATGTTACTTCGCATGCATTATACAATTATTCGGATTGGAAACGAAACTTGCGAAGTTTGTATGATCTTCGGAGATACTTGTGATTGAAGTTTGTATTAAGATTTTGTAAGAAAATGTTCTTTGCTAGTAAGTAAAGTAAACTTTGTGGAAGGTGGTAGAACCCTTTGTGGTTCGACTCCGGCGGCACCACCGCCACACCTATTTCTGTCTGATAACAGCAGTGTTAGGCGCTGCTGTGTTCAGTTTTGAAGGGTGTGGTAAGGGAGACATACTTTTCCGAGGCGTTCCAGCTTAGTCCTCATGGGTAGCGGCGCATCTGTGGCCGACCCCAGGTAGGAATATCTAATCCTATTTGGGGTTGATTACAGATGTCCATGGGCGGCAGTAGCCACTTGCCATCAGGTTGACTGCATGCTCGTCTGCTACTGCTTATATAAAAAAGTAGTAAAAATATTTGTATGAATAAATATATTTGCAGCGCGCTAGTAATAAGGGTCTGTCTGCTATTGCCGTGCAGGAAAGAAATAACTGATATTTGGAAAACATATTCCAAAATGCCTTACAATATTTAACTTTTTAAGAAAAGCTGGAAATACAACCAAAAATATTAATATTCTTTTATTTTAATTCAGGCAAAAATTGTCTTTCTTGGCAACATTTTGTAAGTTACTACGATTTCTCTAAGATTAGCAAGAACAGTATTCTGACCTATTAAAGCCCAATTAGACTACCCTCCAAGATATTCTAGATGGCATATTGAGGGACAGGCTTTGAACTAAGTTTAGAACTACTTAAAGCGTAACTTTGTACAAAAGTTCAAAGGTTATTTTGGAAGGAAAACTTGGTTAATGAGTACGTTATTGAAGTTTAAAATTATACTTTGAGTAACTAAATTAAACTATCTGCTCTATTATCTCGGAGTTATATAATAAAACATTGTTCTATTAATTTTATAAGGATATTTTTATAATCATTAATTCATAAAATAAAGTAACTTATAAAGTAAAGTATATACATTATTTTAGTTTGAGGAACGAAGTAAGACTTATTTATATGTAGCCTTCAAACGTATTGCTTTACAATTTACAATTATTTACGGGGTTACAATCAATAGGTACATTGTTTTTCGTTCAAAGATGGTAATTTGGTTCAACTTAACTGCAGGTACCACCAGTTCGCTACTACTAACAAGAATCACAACGGCAGGCGCTTCGCTTAGTCCATTTACATTCCTTTAAGCAAAGTAAGATCGTGGGAACGTGCGTATTGGAACAACAGACATTTGTCCAGTTAAGTGGAATGCCTGCATTCCCGTGTTTTTGCTTTGTCTGCAAGCGAATTACCGAAGCGTGTTTACGTTGCAATGGCCAAAAGTACGAATGTTTTGCTAGATTTTGTGGTTGAATGATGTATGGTATACAAGTAAGCAGAAGGATCTTACAACACATTTTATCTGTGAAAAATATAAACTGTACTTCATGAAATAAAATCCTACATTAAAAAACGCTTTTTTATAAGATCGTAGATCTTTTGATGGTTTGATGGATTTATTCTTTAAGGTTTGGACGAAGCAAGACCATCGCAACAATTATTTCTGTCTTATAACAGTGTTATATGACAGAAATACGCTATGCTACTGTGTTCCGATCAATTAATTACATTATTATGAGGTATCTAATTCAGTAATGGAATACTTTTAAAAATAATAATAAAATAATATAAAATACACTAGCTGACCCGGCAAACGTTATGTTGCCATATAAATAAAAAAAAATGGTAAGGGTGAACAACCCTTATCACTTAGAGATATGAACATAGATAGTAGCCGATTCTCAGACCTACTGAATATGCATACAAAATTTAATGAAAATCGGTAAAGCCGTTTCGGAGGAGTACGATAACTTACATTGTGACACGAGAATTTTATATATAAGATAATATTAACGGAACTCATAACCATTTAAAATAATGATGGTATATTATCTAAATGTCCGTAAAATTTCATCCACATGCGCTGCACTCCGTCTAATTTAAAGCAGTTCTCATGCCATTTCCCAGCAAATAAAAAATAGAAAAGGGCGCAATTTTACCGCCAAAATTTTAGCGAACCACCTTGAGGCCAAAGACACCCCGCACATTTATCCCTTGATTTCCCTCGCGATCTCATTTTCATCAGCATTTTGCGAGTCAAATTCATGTGCTGAATGTGTTAACATTTACGTATGCTTAAATCAGGATTGATTATGCTGAGTGGTTATTTCGTTTTGTGATACCTTTATCACAACTGTTTTTCAATTTTCAATTGACAAAACTTAATATCACTGTTAGCAGTACTTAAAGTTGCTGTAAAGTAAGCTGTTTTTTTTTGTATTTTCCATGTAAATATTATTTAAGCAGACATAAACGTACAGTATATTAATAATACGAGTATATTAATTTCTCAAAAATATTTTCTCTATTGAAATTCGAACCTCGGACCGCAGTATCTGCGATGCCTCTGTGCGCGAAATGCTCAAAAACTACGGAGTGCGTTACCAAATTTCGGCAATGCTCGCATACTGTATACACGATAAGTTTTAGCGTGATTATCCCTATATTACAACTTCGTTATAATGATTATATTAACGAAAGCCATAATCAATAACTTTCCTGTTCGATCCTATAGTACTTCAATGTAGATCTCTTTAGTGTGTTATTACACTTTTTAAGAAGTTTCTAATAATTCAATCTCTTGTCTTAGAAATGATAAACGCATACAATTTATTATGAACAGTAATATTGTCAAAGTATAGAATAACGTGGCATACAATATACCGGTCATAGTGTTCGTTTCGAACAGTTACGAAAGCAATCTATCGGTAAATTACCTGGGGGCACTCGGGGCCATCAATCTAGCGCCCCTGGGGCTAGTTTTCTTCAAGATTCAGTCTTAACACCAGAGTTTATTACACAGCTGTGCTGATATTCTGTTGTACCATTTAATAAAGCTGTAACTGATGGAAGCGCAGCTTAATCCGATGGACATAATAGTATAATTTTGCACGAGAGTAATTTAAATTATAACGTAGAAGAGGGCACTTAGTATATAAGAATTAAAAAACATTTTTTAATATATTTTAGGAGCTTTCGAGAAAAACGATGTCAGAAATTCCAACATATGCCATATGTGTCACACGAAACGACAGGTCGCGTGACCCTTTAAATATTCTTAAATGTTTAAGCCACCTAGAATAATTAACTTAAAAGTCTTGATTGTATTATAATTAAGACCTATAAATTAAATTTTAAGATAGTATCATAATGATATAAGGATTTATAAGGGACTGATATTTTTTTCAACACAGGAGTAGCAAATGAGCTTGCAATCCACTTCATGTAAATTATTGTCACTTTCTCCCATGGTCATCTGTAAACAACTCCATATACATAGAACAAACCCACTACCTGAAGTTGATCGCAGATGCATTACCTCATTATAATAATATTATTATTAGATTATATATTACAATTTAGCCGGTATCCACACCCTTTCACCGAAATTACTTCACACTAGAAATGGGTGGCATCTGTCTGTTCAAATATACTTCTAAAATCTTTCAATAACTTTATGACACTTGGCATTTTACCATATACATTTGAAATAACCCATATTTATATCGCTAAAAGTCTTGATTACATTTGGTAAGAGCCAAAGAGGTCTTTAAGTAAGAGGTTAGCCAATCAGATTACGTATCAAAGGTTATATGAAGCTCATTAGTACTGCGCCAAGAGTTTCTCCTTAAGTAGAAATGTAATTATTGTGTATAATATAACTATATAAGATTTTGGGTTAAATAATAATGTATAAAAACATTTTTATTTTGACTCTGGTGAACGTTATACTACATTAGTGTCTAGAGTTATGTTCATATTGACTATTCAGGGAAGTAAAAGATTATAAAATTGTAAGGAATCCTGCACGCCTAATCGCGCTTCATCATGTTTTAAATGTAGGTATATCTAGCCTTTATTGGAACCCTGGACTCCACACATGAGAGATCAAATTTCATACCCTAGTACTGGGTTGATAAAACCCCTAATAAATGTAGGTAAATAATATGAAATAACAAACAACTCCCGAACTATTGTTTCACCTAAAATTTTAATCCGAAAAGTAGTTTTCATTAAAAACAATTATGTTTCTCTGAAAATTGTCGGTTCACTTGAGCGTAAAAATCCCTGAAACTGATTTGAAAGTCACTGGAAGTTACCGAACAATCCTCTGATGAAAATATAAAAGTTAATAAATTAATTTTGGGCGAAACGATCTCTGACCTTTCGTTTGAGTGTCTATATTTATGAAATTCTGGAGATTATACGAAATATAAAAGTTGAATGTAAGATGGATTTACTTGTAACGTTTATTAATATACTAAGTGAAGACCGCGATTTCACTGGCCTAGTAATTTTAATAGACATTTGGTATTACAACTTTTGGACTTTAAATTAGTAATTTAAAAATTACTTGGAAGCGTTTTCCAGTGTCGTGAACCACTATATACTGAATCAAAAAGTCTGTCTTTTATAATTAAATAGCGTGTTCTAAAATTAATATCACTTATATTTGAAACTGAAATAATGTGGTCTCCCTTACACACATTTATTATTAATTATTTACCACAACATAGCAGCGTTTAACACTGCCATTATTAGGCAGAAATAAGTGTAGCGGTGGTGCCGCCGGAGTCGAACCACTGAGAGTTTCACTACCTTAAATTAATATACACACAAAAATCTCAACTGCTTAAAACTAATTCGCTATAACAGTAGAAATGTTGCTTATTACACTCCCACAATTCAGACCAAATCATCGACACCTCATATGTTAAAGTAATTCAAGCAATTTGGGTAAAGGGCGTATAAGTGTGACAAGACTAAGATATACAAACACACGCTCGAAAAACATTACCCACCGTAGTCAGTACCCTTACCATGAGTTTTTACGTTTTGACAAATATGACTGTTTTGGTATTTGTTTACGTATTGGCCCATACAATTTCCAAGTTCTGATATAATCCGCTAGGGGCGCTGTTTGGAAATTGTATGGGCAAATACGTAAACAAATACCAAAACAGTAATATTTGTCAAAACATAAAAACTCATGGTATGGGTACAGGTAAAACACAAAACAGAATGTTTATCACCGATTGCATACCGCTCGCACGTGTAAACGTATTTTTCTATGCGTAAACTTCCATTCGTTAAACATTGGTAACGAAACATTCGGCTTAGGACCAACTGTTTGATACCGAAACAGAATTTAAAATGGGTCGAATGTAGAAATACATTCAAAAATAACAGTCCACAGCGTTGTCAGGCGCAGTGACTAGTGCTGGCAATTTGATACGAAACGATACGAAAATAAATATTTGCGACTTCCCATTTTCATGTTTTACATTCTACTTTAACGCGTTGCGAGTGACGTGCCTGCGAAAAAATAATGGTTGGGTAGCATCGGACATCAGTGTCAACGCCACCCGCTGCGTTGTGGTCGTATTGACAGCGATTATGTTACTGGTTTATATTGTTCTATTGATGTTTAGTCGCTTATAAATCGTATTCATTTTGTTAATGAGTTAAAAATAGGGAACGAAAAATAGTGAAGACCTCAGAGATATCAGGTAGTAGATTAAGTATGCCGATATTTAGTGCATAAATGCTAATAATTGTTTTTCTTTATTACTTAAGCAATTAAAAAATATTCATATAATATGTAATTAGAATTTATAAAAAAAACATATCTTTAGATATTTTTTTTATAAATCTCTCAGGTATGTAGGTTTCCTCACGATGTTTTCCTTCACCGTTTAAGCAAGTGATAATTAATTTGTAATATGCACATAACTTTGAAAAATCAGAGGTGCGTGCCTGGGATTTGAACCTCGGACCCATCGATCGAGAGGTCGAGTTTCTTAACCATTAGGCTATCACTGCTAATATTTACTAACTAACACTAATAATATGTATTTATGTTAGGATAATATTTCGGTTCTATACTCCATTATCCTCTACAATTAGGTTAATTAGAGTTAACCACAAAATTAACATTACGCCTATTCCATAATACTAAGACAGGCTCAATTAAAACTGATTAGCCCGAATCAGTAATGTAGTTTCTAAAGAACTACGAAATACTTATATTCGAAAAATATTTTTGAATGGTGAATAATAAATAATTAAAACTGCATAATAGGTATATGTGTGTTGCAAAAAAAAGCTCATTATTACTATCTTGTTATCAACATTCAAAATAACCAAAATCAGAGATCCAAAGATATTTAAAACCCGTATGTAAAATAATATGGAGGTGTTGCTACGAGCGGAAAACTAGTGCACTACACACACTATGCCCATTGTTGCACCATACGTCACGAAATAACGACTGCCACTTGTTCTAAAGGACCCATCCCGAAAAATCTCCATTCGGCTACATTTTTGTCAGCTACAGTTCACTCAGGGCCTCGCGCACGCTAATTTGAAATGGTGCAATTTCATTTAAACGACATGCCATTGTAATTTGCATGAGCAAATAATTTGTTTTATTTGCACTTTTAGTTAAACAAACTGTATTTTTATTTGGATCGAAATGGACTAAACTTTTAAATCGTTTACTAAAGTTAATTGCAACTATAATTAACAAAGAATTTGAACAGAGTCAAAACGAGCATGCTGTCAACTTGATGGTCAGTGGGTAGTAAGTACTAAATTACCACCCGTAAACATCTGCATTAACTATCACTTGCTAAACAGTGAAGGAAAACATTGTGAGGAAACCTGCATACCTGAGAGATTTATAAAAAAAAATCTCAACGGTATGTGAAGTCTACCAATATGCACTTGGCCAGCGCGGTGGACTATGGCCTAATCCTTCTCATTCTGAGAGGAGACCCGTGCAGTGGGACAGTAATGGGTTGATGATGAAACATCTGTAACCAAATTAATCCTGCCTGGAGTTCATGAAAGGTCCGTTGCTACCCCTGAAGACCTACAACATGCACTGTATAAGTACTTTGCCTTCATAGTACTTCATCACATCATAGTAATAATTGACTTTTAATATTTTACTGCTTATAAAATAGTATTCAATGATATATCCTTGCAAATTAAACTATTAATAAAGTTTCATCTGTAATTTCAACGACACTTAGATTTTAATTGAAGGCGCCGTTTTCATTTGTAACAATTTAGACGTCTGTAAAAGCAATTACCGTCCCTGAAATCAGTGGAACAATAAATGGTAAATTAAACAATAATAATGATAATATGAACTGAGATCTGAGTTTAATTACAATTATTAGATCTGTTCTAAATTACAGAATCGTACCTAAGTGTTAACAAGGTTAATGTTTAGGGCTTTATTAAAAAGGGTAAGGGTTTAAACTTATTTAGTTTAGTATGTAATTAGTGAGAGGTACGTATATTACCCTTTCACGTAGGTTCAGGGTTCAAAAGTTACGCTTGAAAATCGGAATATTTTTCAAGTATGGACAATATTACAATTTTATTTATTTACAATTAATTATCACGTTATCACGAAGTCTACAACTTTAAATACTAAGAAAAGGTATTTTAAGTCAATCAATTCTTACTTGTCCAGTCCCGTATTATTATATGTATAGTGGACTAGAGCTTTTGAGAAGAGATCCGTGTTGGACAGTGGAACAATAATAAGTACATGTTATATGTGATGAAAAGGGATTATGTTTAAAAATCAGGAACTAAATCCATAATACATTGCAAACAATATTCATTATTTTACTGCTTTCAGGATACGTATATGACAACGAAATCTGGAACAATAAAGCGAGACATTTTAGCATAGTAACAGCTACAGTGAGAACAATAAAACGACCCTCGATGCACGTCGGAGCTCACATAAATCAACTGCGATCCTTCAAAGCAATATATAAACAATAGAGCGGAATAAATAAAAATTCCATCCCGACTTACCGACCTAAAACAATAAATGTTATAGCGTAACTCCGTTTACTATCCTATAGAGGTCCTGTACAATCTCTTCATACAATATTTATGCGGAGTTCGCCAAGGCACACTGTCCGGGCCAGGTTATTCTCTTTTTACCTACAGCTATTAAATTATTTATGGATTTTCAAAGGACAAAGTGGGATGAAACTTTAAAATGTCTTTACAGTTTAGTGGAACAGTTACAGTTTATTTGATAGTGCATATTGTATCGGAATTGTGTTGTCGTATTGCCGCATGATTGATTGCTTCTGATGTTGATTGCGCTGTGTTGCTTTGTTTGTTTCACGAAATCTAGTTTTTTGCTATTTCTGTTTTTACTAATATTAAACCTATATTCTAGTCATTTTCCAAACTATTTAAGCGTGGTCCCACTAATGGAGAAGATTAGTGGTACAACTTGAAATTGAAATACATAACACATGTTGTAAAACAATCAAAAACAATGTGCTCAAATAATATTTTGCTAACATTAAATTTCATGTTCACTGAAAAGTACATTATAGGAAAATGACTTTAGCTGAAGTATCGTTTACCGTGTATTGGCATTGTATTGTTATTGCTGGCTTTAAAATAAACTTTCTATAACCCATTTTCTGGTATCAGACGCTTTACCGTTTTCTTAACCGATCTACAAATAAACGAGCAAATATTTTCCGTCTTAATTGAGAATACTTCGAGAAAGCGTCCGTGTTGCGATTTATTTGTTTTATCTAACTGACTTGTCAGATTATTAACAGCTTTACGACTGACTACAAACGATTACATCGCTTAAAAACGAATAAATTTAAATTTTAGAAGTGATTCGTTTTATAGCATCCCTTCATCTTTAATTGCATTTTTTCTATATCTTTAAAGTTTAGCAACCTGTATGTATATTTTTTTACTTTACGTGCTACTCGTTTTCACATATAAATACTTGTATCTTTGTAACTAAATTATTAGGATACATACCTTGTTACTCTACACTGGTATAATACATGGTACGTCGGGAAATGTCTATATATAGCATCGGATCATTTTCAATAGATAACCTTTGGTAATATTTAAATGGTGAAAACGGACACGTTTGAGAATTCTGTTGTAAATTATATAAAATCACATATGACACGTTACTTCTTATTCAATACTTATTTACCTTTTTGGCATATATTTTTTTAAATTTTCGTTTTTTCTTTTATCCGTTACTTTCTTGTTTCGTTACTCGTTTCTTGTAGAACAATGCCCTAAAGCCCTTTGTTGTTTAACTGCAAATGACGATGAGGAAGTTACGATTTAACCAAATGGACTATAACCATTTTAGAATGGTTACTGCCATTAAATTTTCGAAGAAGGTAAAAAGGAACTCTTTATTCGGGCTACGTCTTAGGACTAAATGGTTGCAATTATTATTTTTCGCATTGTTTTAAATAATGGTCTACAGAATGAAGTGTCTGTAAAATGAGACACTTAGACGTAATTAAATCTAAAATATGAAGGACTTGTATTATTTGTATATTAACAAAAAACAAATATTGTCTTTTATTTTTTTTCAAATAATCATAGCATTAAGTCACATTTTGTTTAATGCTAATGAATATGCTCTACTAATGCCGTACCATCTTTATTTGTATAGTAACGTATTATATAGTAAATCAAAAATATACTTTAATTTATCTTAATTTAGAAGGAAGACATTTCTACTTATTAATAAAAGATACATTTTTAGGCAAAATATAGGTACTATGTAATGTTTTTATGCATATAGAAGACAGACACTTCAGTTTACGGTAAAAACGTATATAGAAACTGATGTCACTACTGTGGGCCATTAAGTGTGATTGTTTTGGGCTTAGACCAATGAAACCATTGACAAAAATAAGTGGAACTTTCCATCCAACTTGTTCCAGACAATTCCCAGAACAGCACATCAAATAGAATGAAGTTTCGCTTCACCACTTTCGAGAGGACGAAAGCTCATGCATGAAATAGTTATAGGAGGTTAACCCTTTATAAGAATGCAAATTATATCGCTCTGAATCGACAGTAATGCCCCAGAGTGCAGTTTGTGCCGTCAGGTAACGTTTCATAGTAAAACTATGATGAAAAGATAGAAGGCGAATAACTTTTGCCATCTTTTCATGCAGAAATAATTTGGTTTAACCCTTTTTATAACATTAAAGTTGCAAATGACTATCCCTCTGAAGGTAATTGATCCAATGTACATTTGTAAGTAACCAAGCCCAGATAAGGGTCCTAACTGAGATCAGCCACACATGTATTGGTACCCCTGAGGACTTAGTTGGATCACCTTGGATGAATAAGGATGGTTCTAAAAGTAAGGGGGGCATTATGCTTACCATTCCTATTATAAGACTATGTTAGTATAACGATCGCAATATTTGCCTCGTATTGACAACTTTCCACAAAAACTGTTAATGATTATCTGAAGTTCTTTCCAAACACTCTCAGTGCAAATCCGCCATTACGTCAGAAGAACATATGATAATATATCATACAAAGGCGACGACCGTTGCTAAAACTAATCTCTTAATGAACAGACTAAACTAAGTTATTTATAACAGTGTATCCCAGTACCGAATGTGTGAGTGCGATACATTAAGGCTGATCGCACATTGGGTACGCTTGAGCGGTAGTTGCTATAATAACAATGCTAGAACAACAATCTTGTCACCTTAGATACTGAACAATTACTCAACCTTCGCCGCCGGACGTCCAATTTTGTGGTAGAGCGGTGAGTTTTTTTTTTGGCTTACAGAGGGGAAGCCTTCAAAAGGTATCCGACGACATGGGAACGATGCCGGGTTATGTGGCATTTGTACCGCACTAAAATCGTGGTGACTGTCTTCAACGCTTGTTGCAGAACTCAGGGATCTCCGACGGAACACAACCGGAGTCCTCCAAGTGCGATACCCTGATCGGGCTCTGCCCTGGGGTAAATACCGCCACTGTAAATACCGCCGTCCTTCCCGGGGTCGCTTACTAGACGGTTCGAACTCCCACTCTTGCCGCCCGCAATCCCGGAAGCCCCCTTTTAGTCGCTTCTTACGACAGGCAGGGGATATCGTAGCCCTATTGCCCGGAACTACAAGGACAATCCAACGTTTTACCTAACAAAGATCCAAATTTCACACTTTCTGCGTCATAAAAAATGATTTGTAATAAATAACAGGCAGACGACAACAACGATAGCCAATGAGCGATCAGCCTTATTTATACCAGTGTATCAAAGTACCGAATGTGTAGGTGCGATACATTACAGGTCACGACGGAGCGTATTATAAAGGACATGTTTGCTTAGGCTCCGCTCCCGGTTAAATTATTCACACAGTGTTATACCAACATATTTATGGCTCGTCTCAGACCGTGGTTGTTCTGCGATGAAAGATTTATACTGTCGACTTAGGAAAGTAGGTTTCTTGATGTACCTTGACTATTCAAAATAAAGTTTTTTTTTTTATAATATAAGAGTAGCAGACGAGCATGCAGTCCACCTGATGGTAAGTGGCTACTGCCGCCCATGGACATCTGTAATTAACCCCAAATAGGATTAGATATTCCTACCTGAGGTCGGCCACAGATGCGCCGCTACCCCTGAGGACTAAGCTGGAACGCTGGAACGCCAAGCCAAACCGGAAAACAGCTGCGCCTAACACTATAGACTAGTATATAAACATGTGGTCTGCCACCCATAGACATCTGTAAACAAATATATAGAACAAATATTCTACCTATAGCCGATCACGGATGTCATGCCACTCCTGAGAACTAATATACTTATTTTATAAATAGATTAGCCAGTATCTAACAGTCCAACTAATTGCATGGCCTATGACCAATTGAGGTCCCATGGAAATTGTTAATCGCCACAAAAGGGTATTTTGAAAAAAGCTTAAACTAGCCATAAATACATTGCTACTCTTGAGAATTAAGCGAAGAACAATGCCTCGTATAAGTTTCCGTTAATGCCCTTATTCAAAAAACATCAGTGTTTAACTGTTATAACAAATAAGTGCCTTCATTTAAATATAAATTTAGTGTATCTTCAATTTCAAAATAAACACACAAACCTGTACTCCAAAACTGCTTGTGCTAGCGAATAAACAGGGGATATACGAAGCGGAAACTAGGAGCAATTGTTTAAAACAAAGCTGAGTTCACTCTACTGAATCTATTTTTATCTTCTTGGCTATGTGCAGTTTATTTGTACAAGTGTGCGAGTCGCGAAACGCTTTAATTTAACTATTCGTGAGCAAAATGTGGTAATTGTACGTTTGCAGAACGAAGTCAAAACTAAATGGCAAATGGGGTGATTAGGATCTTTGTAATGTTTAAATTCAACTAATTTCGTTTTTAATTTGGAAGTAAAACCATTAAAGGTTTGTTGGTGTCAGATTCTTTATTTGGTTTAAAAAGGGAAATAAGAAGTATAATTTTTTGTGGGCCTTCACGTTTCACTCATTTGAAGGTGGTAGGTGCAACTCACGAAACGCTTTAATTTAACTATTCGTGAGCAAAATGTGGTAATTATACGTTTGCAGAACGAAGTCAAAACTAAATGGCAAATGGGGTGATTAGGATCTTCGTAATGTTTAAATTCAACTAATTTCTTTCTTAATTTGGAAGCGGTATAATTATTTTCCTTATTTCTGACTTCTAGCAGTGGTGTCCGTTTCATTCTATTTTTGGTTTGAAAAGTGAAATATGGAAGATTTAAATATGAGGCTGTAATCTTTTATTTTATGCCTTATTCTTTCGCTCTGTTGAAAGTTAGAACCCTTTGTGGTTCGACTACGGAGGCACCACCGCCACACCGATGTATATCTACCTAACAACGGCAGTGTTAAGCGCTTTTGCGATCGGGTTTGAAAGGCGTGGTAAGGGAGGCATACATTTCCGAATCCTACTTACTTAGAGCTCAGGGACAGCGATGCACCTGTGGCCGATCTTAGGTAGGAATCTTATTTGGGGTGGATTACAGATGTCGATGAGCGGCAGTAGCCATTTACCATCAGATGGACTGCATGTTTATTTACTACATTGAAGATGTGTAACAAAAAAAATTGAGTGATCCGTAAATCAAAAAATATTACCAACTTGGCTCCCGAAATTTTCAGTGTGATATAGCGGGAATATCAATAAAAATTTAAAGAAGTATGAAGTAACTAAATAATGTGAACATTTAACATATAAAGTAGAAGTAGTTTTGAAATATCTATGCAATATTTTTCAATTCAAGTCTGTTAAGTTAATTAAAGAGTAAATTATAAATGTAGTATGACTCTAGCGCAAATTAAACTTATTAAGTTAAGAAACTTGACCATTTGCAAAGTGGCGTTTTCACGCTTAGTCACGGTCAAAGTTAAACGTGAGTTAGCAATGACGAGAAAGTTCTAGTTATTTTATAACTTTTGTGGCAATGAACTGACTAGACTACGTTTAAATTAAGTCAAATGAAAATACAGTTTACTGTTAAGTATTATGCGATGATATAAAGGTAAATGAACTTTGCAGCAAAGAAATTATCTATTTTTACCATTATATAAAAATATATATTTTTAATATAATTATCTAAGAGTATTCTGTATAGAATGTTTTAGTTAAGTGATTGTTGAACCCAATGTAGCAACATAGATGGTAATATGAGTTGTTCTCCCCAACTACACTAAAATTAGAAAAATATATATTTGTACAACTTTCCAAATTAATTCAGTTACTTTTACATTAAAGCAGATTTCAGATCAATATTCATTTTTTTAATTAAAAAGTTGTTACTGTCATGGGACGCGTTTTATATTAGTGTTGTTTATTTTAATCTAAATTGTTTACTTAATAACGCGTGTAAACTAATAGAGGAGATAAACAACAATTGCGGTATTTGTTGACAAATATTTAATTTATATGTTTTGATAGTAGGGATTGAATGACGATTATTTATGAAATTG
The DNA here is from genome assembly GCF_041222505.1 of Epargyreus clarus. Taxonomy (NCBI): domain Eukaryota; kingdom Metazoa; phylum Arthropoda; class Insecta; order Lepidoptera; family Hesperiidae; genus Epargyreus; species Epargyreus clarus. Next base: position 12,747,019 of record NW_027332227.1, on the reverse strand, counting down.
TGATTTAAATTGTATGACAACTTCCAAGTAAGGATAATAATGCAGTTTCAAAATTTTCAAAAGACAACTTTTTACTAAATTATTTGCAAGTCTCTTTAAGAAGGTACTGTAAAAATGATTACAAAATTCCACACCAACAATACCAAAAGGCGGTTCAAAAAAATATTGGAAATTTTGGTAATAATTATCGATATGTCTCTATTACCAACCATTCAAAAATCAAGTATGAAATATTCAACTAAAATCAGTTCGTAAAGATTTCCATCAAGCACAACCTTATATAAAATTCCTATAGGGACCAATCTCCAACTAATTGCGTAGGGCGACGTAACCCTAAACTAAACTAGTTATTTACCTATAGTTGCGGATATGATTTATTAACCGTCCCGAAAGGCCTAAGTAGTGAATTAAGCGGCTAACTGAAGTACTTGTCAACCCTCGATGGCCCAGGAGGGCATGACAAAGCGTATAAACTCCACATATGCCGACATAATAAGAATATATGATTATGTTTCTTTTAACGACTTGTTGTAGAGGAAGCTAGAAAAGATAGGCGATATTGTATCTCATCTTCTCCTATTAATGTTCTCGTGCTAACCACGACTCTTTTCAAAATGAAACGTTTGAGTAATGTAGAGTTATAGACAAACATAAGTAGAGTTTTGACACGTGTCTTTGAAATACATCTTTGTAAGTGATAATTATTATTTAAGGCTTGAAGGGCTGTAGAACACTTACATGGGAAGTTAGTGACTGGAGTACAGGTATTATTGGGTGGCGATCGGAGATTAAAATCATTGAAATGTATGTTTTAATACTTAAATTTTATGTAATAAAACGTAGGTTCCCATAATTTTTTACAGCTTTACTGCCTTAATTATGTCACAGTTAATTAGGCCAAATTGATTATACTAGCGTACTCGATAAGGACAAGCTGTTATCCCGTATTAATTCCCGTATCGATATTGCTTATTTACGTAATTTATGTATATTATGAAGAAAATGTTAAACCTAGAGGAACAGTTTAAATGTGTTGTATGTCAGTTCGAGTCGCGTTCGTAGCCTTTTTTTTTATAAACGAGAGGGAAATCTTAGAAAGGTACCCGGTGCCGTGCGAGCTACACGAGGTTATATGGGATTCTTACCGCACTAAAAAGACCCCCGGAAACCGTCCTCGACACTGCGTAGAGGGCTCCGGGATCTCCAAAGGAACGCAACCGGAGTCCTCTAAGCTTGTCCCGTCGGGCTGTTCGTTCGTAGCCTGGTCACAGTGCAACAAGTCCCACATCAAGAGTGGCGTGCATTGAAGTAAATATGGGAGCTCGTTAAATTTGTTAAAATACCGTGAAATATCTCGCAACGTCGGACACCCTTGGGACGGATCCTAACGATGAGCTTTATCAGTCTCTTATATTTTTCTAATACTTTCCCAAAGGATTTTGCATCTTGGATGCCTCGGAACGGTTCAGCGGGTTTCTTGATGGAATATTAAACGGGTAAAGCCTTCAGATTATAACGAGGTTTCGTAAAGACCGCTGGGCACATTCGTTGTAATCTAATCGGTTTTATGTAACGTATGTTAATGAAATTCCTGGCGTGGTTAATTTTAATAAATTATGTTTTCTTTGTCATAAATATGAGGGTAATTAAAATATTTTAAGGATAAAAAATAATATTTCCTGTATTTTTTTTTGTATAAATCTCGTTAAGTTGAGCTATTTCCATAAACCGTACAAACGAACAGAAAAAAATAAATCTGTTTTATATCTAATCTTACACAGTACATATAAGTTTTACTTAAGCTTAACTTGATAGCTATCTTTTTCGTAGTTTTGATTTTTCATGATTCTTTAAGGAACGTTTTTATAAATATATATTTATATTATATAAGTACTTTATAAGTACTTAACACATTTACGTTATGTTCGAATACTTGCACAAAACTTGATACTTATTTTCACTTGCAAAGCCTTCAAATACGAAAAAATAAAAACATATTTTATATACATTAAGTACAGCCAGAAAACTTTCATAAAAGCGATACGTTTCAGTGCATTTGAGATGAACGTGTCCTTAGAAAATATTTTAAGGGATTCTCAAAAGTGAAAACTTCTTACAAGTTTCGCATATAATTTACATACGTTCATATGTGTCAGGCCCTTCGTTTGTACCTTAAAATAAGTTCCCTCAATACATCCCCGACGCTCCACTGGTTCTGAATGTAAACAGCGTAATAAAACAAACTCGAAGGTACAGAAGGTGATTTTAATCCGCGCCCAAAGGGACTTGTTCCACTGTTAACGTGTAAATAAAGCGATTTCCAGTTAAAATAAACGCCACACAAACCGAGTACACAAATTGATTTGCGTACTTTGCGTATTTTTCTAAAGCTTTCTGTATTCAGACGAAATGACGCAAATGTATTTATTATTTATTTTAACAAAACAATGACGTGAACAATGACGTGATGTAAAAGCTAGTTACGTATGTAAAGCGAAGGTAGTAGAACCCTTAGTGGCTTACACACTTATTTCTATCGAATAACAGCAGTGTTAGGCGCTGCTGTGTTCCGGTTTGAAGGGTGTGGTAAGGGAGACAGACTTTTCCTAGGCGTTCCAAGTTAGTCCTCAGGGGTAGCGGCGCATCTGTGGCCGACCTCAGGTAGGAATATCTAATCCTATCTGGGGTTGATTACAGATGTCCATGGGCGGCAGTAGCCACTTATCATCAGGTGGACTGCATGCTCGTCTGCTACTCATATATTATAAAAAAAATCGTACTTAATATTTACTTCTTTAATAATGATATCTATTGTAATGATATTAATCTGTTTGTTTACAAGGTGCTTTTATGATGAAGCTAGCTTTTATCCGCGACTTCGCTCCCGGTTAGAGGTCGGTGACGACTTGCGTGGCGACCATACCGGTCAGACACGCAATGGGTACCGGGTTCGAAGAATGGTAAGTCAGATTACGAAACAGGAAAAATCCAAGAGTGGGGCATTATAGACGGCTTGAACAATACGACATGCGTTGGAACTAATCAGTTTCCTTTATTCACCAAACCGTTGCGGGTGCGTGGTAAAGTACGTCACAAGCCTCCCATGGTTGTGGTTGTGATGCAGCCAATGCTATTATCGCTTAACTAAACTCGTTACTCGTCATTACTGGTTCAACTCCTTAAGAGCATGTCAGAAAAGTCCTTCAGTTGGATGAAAGAACCAAACAGAGTACCCACGTGTGCAGAATTCGCGTTAGCACGTTTTACAATTTGTTACATCGCTTAAATTGTAATAAAGCTGCAGAGTAACACATACTTTTGACAGTAATTTACAAGTAACCACCAATAGGAATTCACACAAAAATATTCCTTTACACAACTGCTTAAACACCAAATTCGACTGCATTTGTTCTGCAGTTACAACCCTTTTCGGTTTTTAAATTTCGAGTTTGGTTTATAGAAAAGGTGTACTGTGAATCCCAGATGGATACAGTACGTATTCTATTTACTTTAACAGATGACGTCATTATTCGGTAAGTACTCTATACGACAGTTCAGTGAACGAAACGAAATTGGCAAATGGTGGAAGCAACCAGACTGGGATATATCGGCCACTGATACTCGGATAGTTCCGTGTTGTGATTGACTTATAAATCTGTGGACTTTAAATCAGTTTTATTGAATTGTTTTTAGACGGTTGTCACTGATTTTGATAGGTAAATGTACTAGATGAATTGTTATCGAAACAAAAAACGTGACTGCTTAATAATATAGCCGATGGCACTTCCACATTTAAGACACTTTTGGACGAATCAAATGACATCTCATTTTTATGTTTAATCCGTTAAGCCATACGAGCTGTAAGGCGCGCCGAAAAATGAGGTATACATGCAAACAAAATTACACTAAAAATATTACCCTCAGAGTCTAGTAAAAAACTGTATAATTGACAATTGTATAATATGTACTAGCTGACCCGGCAAACGTTGTGTTGCCATATAAATAAAAAAAATGTTAAGGGTGAACAACCCTTTTCACTTAGGGGTATGAAAAATAGGTACTAGCCGATTCTCAGACCTGAATATGCATATAAAATTTGGTGAAAATTGGTAACTAACATTGTGACACGAGAATTTTATATATAAGATTTTATAAAGGTTATTAGGTCCTTAACAACAATACATATACATTATTAAACAACATACATACAACTACAATATTAGTAGGTATATGTTATCGGTTATATTAAACTTTAATTACAATATTTCATTTTAATTGCAAAACATTTCCTTAACTTGCAGAAATAGATAATCTTTTGTTAACTATAAAATATTATTTTAAGACACAACTTAAATATAATACAAATCCTGAAGAATCTATTAAGATCCTTACAAAATTAATGGCTATTTTATTACGTTGCACAGTGTCCATTAGCCAACAATGTTATTTCAAATACAATGATATCTCATCACTACTATTAAAATATTATAGTGTGGTCTGTCTGTATGTTGAAGACATTTTTGTAAAAAAACTAAACTGTGGTAATTATTTTTAAGAAAAACTATTTTGGATATCTCTATCACTTGTTGAACGAAATATTGATTTTCTTGAAATAATTATTTTTAAACAGAAGAATCAGGCAATCTATACAATTTTAGTAGTAGGAGAGTTGAATTGATTTATTTTCTTATATTTTATCTTCAATACTTCAAAGGGTATCTTACAAGTAGTAAGTAAGGTATTCCCTACCGCAGGTATGCAATATAACCAAAATGTATTAATTAAAAACACGATTCTAAAATTATCAAAAATAATGTCATATAATAAATAAATCCCGGAAGAATTCTTCAATAGATAGATTTACGCGTAGAACGAGACGTTTAGGCGGATAGATCCGCGTGCGGCAGCCAGTACACAAGCGATTCAGGCTAAACAATTAATTAAAGTGCTCAGGATCCGTAGGAAATAAACGTTTGCCGTAATGGCGTCTGTGCTTTATAGTCCGAGACCGGGCTGCGTCTAATTACTCGTATATCATTATAAACGCATGTTCGTCAACAACAGAAGAACTGCTGAGGCTTTTGTGTTATGATGTACGGCACAGTTGTATGAAGGAAAACAGCTAGACAATTAAAGAAGATTTGATTATAGATAATAGTAAATAAATAACGCTTAACGCTTTCTTCACTCACAGCCCCACAATAGGATTCCCTGTATCGTGGGTGCTATGGACACACACACACAAATATACAAACACCCAGACCCAGAAACAAAGACCTAAATTCATCAATTAGATATCTGTTTGGCCGGGGATCGAACCTGGGACCCTCTGCGCGTCAGGCCGGTATGGTGACCGCTCCGCCACGCGGGTGTTATAGTTCAAATAATGGAGTGAATAATAAGGATTGTATGAAACGTTTATATAATGACATCTATAATATTTTTATTGTATGTGCGATTACATAAGATATACGAGTAGTTGTCGTAGCAATATAATCGTACATAGTATTATAGGCATTTCACATTAAAATGTCTTAACTGAGTGATTTTGTACTTAACATGTTTGCCTCTTAGATCATCGTTATCGTAAGCTCTCCATTTATTTTCTTGTATAAAAATGACTTCTCAGAACATTCTCAGACAACGTTTTTAGCTAGATAATGAAATTTAAGCTGTTAAAATTTACTTATATTAATATTAGTACTTTTGTTACTGTCTATTTACAACAAAATTCTGCGACGCCTCTGAAACATTTTTATAAACCAAGCATAAAACCTTTTCCAATTGCTACTTCCAACAAACCCAAAAGTAAGTCATTAGTAAGAAAAAGCAATTCCAAAAGACAACATTACGAAAGTCTTATTTATCAAATTTGTCTCGAAAACCGACGGGACGGTATAACCCGGCCAAATAAACTAAGCGTAGCAATTTATCAGAATAACGAGCTTTTTCGAATCTCCTCTAGGTGACACCCGGTTCATTTATTCTTTTTTTCTTATCCATTTCAACTCGATCACATGTAGGGCATTACTCACGTCAGTCCTTTAAACCGTTATCGTTACTTGTCGGGAAAAGAACTATTTTTCAAATGGGGACCGAATATGCATTTCAAAACCGCCAGTCGGCGACGCTTTATGGGGAGATTTATTTGATTTTGGATGTAACTTCTCACTTCGTAGAAAAAAGTATGTTTTAGTGTAGGTTTGTTATGCTTATGTTAAATTTGATGTCTCAACGTTTGGTTATATTACAATGATAATATTTTGTATTTTCTATTTAAAGTAATTTTGAATGTAGTTCTTGTTGCATGATTTCTCGAATCAATAACATCATCACTACTTACAGTTACTACTATGTTACTTTTAAAATTCATCAACCGTGTTAGATGCTTCTTTAAAAAAAGAAACGGGTTCATTTAGGTGACAGACCTTCACGGTACCTAAATTCAGACACTGTATTTAAACAATTTATTTCAGGATATTATCGTTTAATTCCAGACTATTGTGTTAGTTCATCTATTATTTCGAAAAAGTGTAGATGCTATTGGCCCTAGGGATTTTACAAGTTCTATGAAGTCTGGGTAAATGATATCCGGACAAAAGGTTATGACGTGGAGAAAAAGGATGCTTTTGGTCGCTGGATTTACCGAGTTTCTAGATCATCAGACTTTTCTAGTAATAATAGTTAATGTAATCTAGGTTTTTTTGTATTTTTTAAACGAGGAATAGGGCTGATTAATAAGCACCTCCAAGTTAAGTAACTTTAAAATCTCACATGATTTTGAAGTTAGTAGCTATGAATCAGAAAACCAGCCGCACGGAAACTTGAAATTCATACCACGATGCCGTCATTATTATCATAATATTGTTAAAATTATTCAGTCGCTAAAAGCATAAATAAGAAGTTATTTGGCATTAAGCTATTTTGTTTTCAAACAGAATGGAAACCGCGACAAGAGACGAAGTTGCGAATAAAGTAAGAAGCGTTAAACCCAAATCGGACTTACCGAAAGATATTAACTAACTTCAGATCGTGCTTAAATATTTATTCGTGCAAGTCGTGAAACCGTAACTTTGGCTGAAAGGATTCGGACGAAATTATAATAATCTCTCAAAAGAAGCCGCGGATTGAAAGTATGGATCAGACGGCATTAGCATTTACATTCAGATTTCGAGGTAAAAGTTACTTATCATTGCTTACTTAGCATTCGCAGCGCTATTTCTTAACGATAAATAATTTGCGCCGATCTTATAAAAATTTAAAGACAATATTTGTTTGTAGTTAAGTTGTTTGATAGATACAGTTTACTTGGCGGCCATGACGTACTAATGGTGGTATAATTGACAATATTACAATTAACCTTGCTTTGGTTTTTAATAAGATTGATAGCTATGTGCACTGAACTTAATATTTTGAATTAGAACTATTATGTTGGCTAGCAGCCGAAATTCAACGCTTTGTACACCATTACTTTCTACACTAATGGTCCCACACTAGGATTCTCCCTATCGTAGTTGCATGCACGCAAACCTGAGTATATTATTAACATTCAAACGCAAAACTGAAATTTAAACTCCTCATTTATGCGCGTTTTGCATATCAGATGTATATTGTTGCCGCAGAGATACGCAGGTCATTGGAGTATATCACTAATCATATATATAAAATTCTCGTGTCACAATGTTAGTTAGCGTACTCCTCCGAAACGGCTTTACCGTTTTCCAGCAAATTTTATATGCATATTCATTAATCTGAGAATCGGCTACTATCTATTTTTCATACACCTAAGTGATAAGGGTTGTTCACCCTTAACATTTTTTTATTTGTATGGCAACACAACGTTTGCCGGGTCAGCTAGTATACATATATATTTAGTGAGAATATATCAAAATAGTGAGTAAATAGTAGTACAAAATCTACCTCTGAAGTTTTAAGCTGCTTTATAGTTTAAAGTAAACCTCACTTAAATGAAGCTTAATAATTAAGGTATAAAATGAATCTCTTAAGTTAATCTCTGTAAACTGAGATAAATTAAACAAAAACGAATCCTTGATGAAATATTACAAATTTTAAATAAACATCTCAACGCTTGTATTGCAAAATGGATTTCGTATCTTTAATAATAAAATATTATGTAATTAAAAATTAATTTGCTTAGGTCCGCCAACCTCGATAAAAATAATTAATTCAACCCTTTAAGAATGTTATGTTTGTTGGAGTTCTGTGTGATATGTATCTATGCTAATACTATTAAAAGCAGTAATCTGGGTCCATTATAATTAGAATTCTCATACTACTCGGTTAATTAAAGATCGCTATTTCTAGCGTGTCAACAATGCCTAAATAAAGTATATTATAATTTAACACATTAGGTGGTAGAACCCTTTGTGGTTCGACTCCGGAGGCTTCACACTGCATCACCTATGTCTGCCTTAATAATGTGTTAAGTGCTAACGTGTCCTGATTTGAAAAGAGTGATAAGGAAGATATATACATATGAGGCATTTCAACTTGGGCTAAGTTCAAGGATAGCTACGCAACTGCGGTCAGGTAAGAATCTAATCTTATCTCGGGTTGATTACAAGAATTATTAAAAATAAATAAAAAAACTGCTATCGATTCATTTCATTCATTTTATAAATTATTTTTCGTACTTACATCTCAGAGGGCCCGTCTCCACCAATTTCTGCGACAATTAAACGTAAGCATTAATTAAATTGACCCGCCCCCTTCGCTCCTTCTGCCTTATTTCCCTTTTGCTTATTCAGCGGGGTGATTTCAGTGATATATCGTGTACTAGAAGCGATAGTTTGAACTGGCTTCCCAAAGACAACCAAAGGAGGTTATTATAGTATACTTTAATATTTTATACGTAATGTACCTGAAAATACTTTGTTAATCTGACCTTTATTTAGATAACTACATCTCGGGAACTATGTACCTACATATAAAGGTAGCCGTTTGAAATTTTCACGATGTTTCAATATGTTGTAATGGCGTAGAACTTAATAAACAACAAAAAATACAAGGAATGTGTTTGCGTGTGCTTGAAACGTTTGTTTGGTGGAAGTAGTCACAGTTGCGTACGGACATTTGCAACACCAGAAAAGGCGCTAATGTATCGTGCGCTTTGAAGGAAGGCTCTTTTTGCACCTATTTAGAAGGCCCGTGTCATAGAGTACGTAAGTCTTAAATACGAGTCCGAATCGAGCATACCCCCGTTTTTCATGTACTTGTAATTGTTTTAGTATGAACTTAGATAATATGTCTTGCAACAGACAATGTTTGTTTAGGGGTCTTAGCGTAGAAACCGTTTATAGTTACCTCATCTAGTTTCTTTAGAAAAGGGAGATGTAGCGATTTTATTGTAGGCAATTTACGGTGCGATATACGGTCCCTTTAACGCCGACCCTCGTATAATTTGGATTGTGGGACTACTAAGAAAGAAACAATCCTAATGAAATAATACCTACTTTATTAATAAACTCTCGAACCAATGTTTATATTGTCAGTTCGATTTTATAGGTGTTACTTGTTTTTATGTCTAATGTGAAAATCTTAATATTTCATGTTTTACATTATTCAGTCTACAGGAAAATATATGCTAAAAACTTAGATAAATTCAAACGTGTTTTAACTATTCTTAAAATGTTTTACTGAACAGAATCTATTTTATCAATTCCAAGGAATGCAAAAATATTTTTCGTCCCAAAATCATTATCATAACTTGACACCAAATTTAAATCTAAATTTATAATTTAGATATTTGTCTGGCCGGGGAACGAAACTAGTATCCCCTGTGAGTCGTACCTTTACATTGACTACTCCGACACCTGAATCATCTTAGTTTACCTTGAAATAGTTAATACTAGTAATGAATAAACATCCCAAATGCCCATTCTATGTATAAATCTCACGGTGCCTCTAAATCAAGTTTCAGGGGCAGCTAATTCTAATTGTGTTATTATTTATAGCCCTTAAGGCTTAAGTCGTATTTACGGACCTTACCTAACTATACTTCGGGGAGCTTTTGACTGAGGAAAATAATCTACTCTATAAATAGTTTTTGATTTTTGTTGTTTTTTCGCAATCATCTATATTATATGGGCTTATAGTGTTCCTAAATAGTAACAGTCTAGTCTATCATGTTTTTTATCCTCAAAATCTGAAGGTCTGAGTCCTTATTTGTGAGCCCTTAGGGTCTGAGTGTCATGCACCTTTGATTTAAGAAGTTAGAAACTTATTTGAATATTACTATTACTCATTTTACGGTCGAAGAAGAGAGTTGGAGAATTGGAATGAGTAAGGAAAAGACATGCCTGAAATCTAATATATGTATAAATATGAGAAATCATCTTTGTATGCATTAATAAACAATACTGACTGAAAATAATGATTTATTCTTCTCCACAATACCGTTGGAATGTAATCAAAAAGTTAATAACCAAAATATTTCTTAGATACTCCCAAAGTTTCCGAAATAATGGTTTTCGGATTCCATCGGAATAAAATTGAACAACAAATTGAGTATTTAACCCTAATTGATTAGTCCTTGGGAGGGCGCGGCTGGGGCCTCATCAAGCGTGTTATTAATATTAAATTTAATAATGTAAGTATGAGCGAAATGCATACCCATCGTCTTTATTTAAACCGTTACTCCCGCGGTAATCTCCGAGAAATAAGCTGCCTTAAATAAGCAGCTTATTTCATGAAGTATTTTATGTAATCACTAGATTTTGATAGCGGTGGAGCTCAAAGTGTTGTGACGACAGATTTTGGCTTCCCACGCAAGAGCGACTGAAGTTCGTGTGAAAACGAACATATTTTTACAGACGAGAGTAGGAGATGTTAAAGGATCTCTGTCTTCTTTGGACATGTAACTAATTGCATATAGAAAATGAGTCCTCGCAGTCAGTACATACGCTCCTGCTTTAAGTACACTGTCGCCTCCTACTACATTTACGGTGAGAGAGGCAGTAGAACTACACGACACCTACATTTGCTTTTTTTATTATATAGGAGTAGCAGACGAGCATACAGTCCACCTGATGGTAAGTGGCTACTGCCGCCCATGGACATCTGTAATCAACCCCAGATAGGATTAGATATTCCTACCTGAGGATATTTATTTACTTCAGTTTAATGACTTGATAAACCTGAACTTTTTAATTCATACAGTGCGATTAGGTACGTTTTTAAAATTACTTGCAACAACATCAAACTATCAAAGTACCTCTCCATATTGGGGAACATTGTGATAGATCGACTTGTGTAACTCAATTGTAACTCCGGGAACTGTTGTAACTATTTTCTTGTGTGGCGGCGAACTTGCTCTATGCAAAAGTTCCTGCAATTCGTCGTGTGTTTTTTTGGTTTTCGCCTTGTCTTCTCAGCTGTTAGGCGGCACGGTAGGTATTTTACTTGCAGAACAGTGAATATTCAAATTTACGTAGTTTTTCTTTCACGCGCTTTACTTTATTTGCTTTTTAATTTAAGGTTGAAAATCGCTGGTAAAATTGTTTGAATTATTGTATGCTTTCTTAATTGCAATGTCTTTCGAACAGCAGTCTGGTATTTGTTTTTTACGATAATTACTAGTTCAAAACTTACTATTTAGTATTTCTGTTTTGTGACGCTGTAATTTTGAAATTTTACGTTTATTATGATAGTGCATTTTATTAAGTACTTGCCTATCTATATATATAAAAGAAAGTCGTGTTAGTTACTCCACTTATAACTCAAGAACGGCTGAACCGATTTGGCTGAAAATTGGTGGAGAGGTAGCTTAGAACCAGGAGACGGACATAGGATACTTTTTATCCCGTTCGACCGCGTTTCCTTGAAGTCATTTTATAACTCAAGAACGGTTGAACCGATTTAGCTGAAAATTGGTAAAGAGGTAGATTAGAACCAGGAAACGGACATAGGATACTTTTTATCCCGTTCGACCGCGTTTCCGTGAAGTCATTTTATAACTCAAGAACGGCTGAACCAATTTGACTGAAAATTAATCGAGAGGTAGCTTAGAAGCAGAAAAAGGACATAGGATACTTTTTATCCCGTTCAACCGCGTTTTCGTGAAGCATTTTATAACTCAACAACGGCTGAACCAATTTGACTGAAAATTGGTGGAGAGGTAGCTTAGAACCAGGAGACGGACATAGGATACTTTTTATCCTGTTCGACCGCGTTTCCGTGAATAAATAAGAGTTGAAAGTTTGTATTAAAGTCCCCCAGTTTTGATGCAAATCTATATGAAAATTGGTATTTGATAGGATTTCGATAGAAAGTAATTAAATATCTATTTTACGATATTTGCAAAATCAACCCTTAAGTTGGTTAAGTAGGGGTTGGAATTTTATATTAAAATCCGTTAATTTGGAAGCAAAAACTGTTAAAATTTGCATTTGGCTTTAGAAGACACTTCGTTTAGAAATCGGCAGATTTTGAAGCAAAGTCTATGAAAATTGGAATTTAGCTTTTTGATTTAACACATTTTTCACCGTTTTTGGAAAATCAACCTTTAGGGTCGTTTAATCGGGTATGGAACTTTAATTTAATATCCGTTAATTTGGAGCACTAAGAAAATTATCATAAGACATAATGAAGCATCTGAGTCACTGTTTGTTTTTTTAGATCAACCCTTAAGACTGTTATAAATCACCTTTCTATTTACACACCTGTTTCAGCATTTTTAGCTATTCAACAACCCGATTAGAGTACTATAAGTAAATAAACTTTCTTTAAAAAAAACCGTTATTGAAGTTATAGGTACTTCTTTTCGCGTGTTTGTAAAAAAAAATAACAAAAAATACAACCGACTTCTATGTCACTACAAAGTAAAAAATAATTCGAACGAAATATATTGAGCGCCGACTTCAGAAATATGTACTAAACCAACATTTATTTGAATTATTTTTTACTATGTAGTGACATAGAAGTCGGTTGTATTTTTTGTTAAATTTTTTTTTACCCTTTTTAGTGATGACATAATAACATTTATATTAATACAATATAAAATTGTATAAACGTGATCATGAATTAAGGTACGGTCAGAATTTACATTGATTGGAACCGCCCGCTCGCAGGGCGCTGCCGCGCCCTGCCCGCTTAGTTTTATATTGTCTTATGTGTTCCAACCTAACCTAACTAAATAGTCAATGATTTGCAATTTCATTAGAACCTCCTACACCAAATATCTTCAAACACGACTCAATTATTCCCATCGGTTGAGGAGTTACATATTTTGTCTCCGAGCCACATTATCAGACCCTTAAATAGTCAATGATGAACTGACTTTGCAATTTCGTTAGAACTTACACCAAATATCTTCAAACACAACTCAAATATCCCCATCGGTTGAGGAGTTACATATTTTGTCTCCGAGCCACATTATCAGACCCTTAAATAGTCAATGATGAACTGACTTTGTAATTTCATTAGAACCTACAATAAAAAATAACACAATAAAAAAATAATTATTAAAATCGGTTCACTAACGGCGGAGTAATTCGTGTACATACATAAAAAAAAGATACCGGCCGAATTGATAACCACCTCCTTTTTGAAGTCGGTAAAAAAATAACAGAGTGCAGAGAGGTAGAGTGAATTTTATTTAATTGTATTTTTTATTTTCCTGTTCTCCTGTGGCCATTTCCTAATATTTACCAGTAGTTTATGGACATAATACATAAATTACACGAGTGAAACCACGAGGTACAGATAGTCACTCATAATTAGGTGGTACGAAGTTCACCGGGTCATCTAGTATATATATATTTATTGAAGTTTATTAATATATTAATGTTAAATATTACAAAATCCTGTGAGCAAACTGCGTTTTTACCATACATTTCTAATGCAGCATTTAGTTAATGTAAAATTCGTGTCAATCCGTGTTCGGAAATCACAATGCAATACCACAAGCTTTTTGAGCCGATAATATTCAACGTTTTTATATGTTTCGAATATAGAATGCTGGCTTACTATGAACTGAGCATTGACGTAACCTTATATATTGCGCAATGTACATGGTAACTTTATTATTGTACGACAAATAGAGTATGTAGTTGGTTTCGTAGTACAGGCCTGGACTGGTAGTGGTTTAGATAAGGCTACTTTGTTCGACACGCTCCCCGGCACTCTTACACGAGTTTAACACGTTTGTATAATATTCCGACTCCTGTAATAGAACAGGAGATCTCTCGCATCGATAATTGAATGAGATAATAACGTTATCTGATGCGTTTGAAACGTGTTTTAGAAATTCTTCTTTAGGTATCTACAATAGTAAGTTGGCGGTATAATGCAATTATTGTTAGGTAATTGTGTTTTTATTTCAAATGTATGACATGGAATGAAATAAGTTCCCTTTAAATTACCGTTAAGCTAGTGATAGTGGTTAAGAAACTCGGCCTCTCGACCGAGGGGTCCGAGATTCAAATCCCAGGCACGCATCTCTGATTTTTTAAAGTTATGGGCGTATTCGAAATCACCTAATTATCACTGGTTAAGCGGTGACGGAAAACATGGTGAAGAAACCTGAGAGATTGAAAAAAAAAATCTCAAAGGTATGTGAAGTCTTGGTCTTGGTCAATACGCACTTGGCCAGCGCGGTGGTCTATGGCCTAATCCTTCTCATTATGAAAGGAGACCCGTGCCCAGCAGTGGGACGTTAATGGGTTGATGATAAAGTTACCGTTAAATCTAAGTTTTTAAAATATTTTGATGAGTATACGCATACTTGCTTAGTTTGTACTTGACTGCGGAGAGTAATGTTATTCGAGCGTACGTGTGTAGGCTTGTCAAATTTTTGAGCAAAGCCCATACTTCTAGCCAGATTGTAACATATTATGAGGTTTGGTTTGATTCGTCTAAATTGTGCAAGGGACATAGACTACTTTACTTTCATATGCAGTTAATTAGTTTTAATTTTATTTATTATATTTGGGGCTCGCTTAATATTAATACAATTACATACATTGTACATTAATTTTATTTAATAAAAGTACGTAATGCGAAATGCACGGATTAGTGAAAAATCAAATAGAAAGACGTTTTCGCTAAGGGGGTAGTTCCATTAACGGTAATTTAAGTGTTTTTACTATAACCTTATCCTTCCTAAGTATTAATTCTAAGTTAATTATAAAGTAGCAAAAACGTATAAAAACTAAAATGTTGCTCTTTCCTACATTTTGATGTTTACCTAAGCCGAGGCAAACAAGTTTTAACGGCAGCGCTGGCAACATTTTTAGAAATTTTTCGCGTAATCTTGAACAACGAAACCCAGACTGCTGAAACAAAAACACGCGTTACATACCTGTAAATATGTGTTACGGTACTTTTTTGTTCCCTAAGTACACTCCAGCTAATACTGAGGCCACGAAAAGTATACCTTACGGTGTAGTGTCAAAGTGTGTTTCGAAATGTAGCTTTGGTTTTTAAAATCTCTAAGGCCGGCCATGTTTCGTCGCAAATGCGTGCTTTCCTCAAGCCATGTAATAAATTTTCTCCCAGTCTGCTCCAAGTTGCTTGCACTATCCGATGCATCCTAGCTTATCTTATCATCATTCTACAATATCAAGAAGAAAATCGCGTTTATTTCGTTGTTATTTTGCAACAAAAAATATTATCGTAAATGTTAAAGGTACCTATTCAATTCGCTATTTTAAGAATAAGTGAGACTTCTTTATCAAAGATTTATCTTATAAATTATGATTTATATCCTCAGACACTCTTTGACCAATCTTTTGACCGTTGGTCGGTGTGTTTTCTGGGCAAAGGTTTTATTCCATCAACGTTTTTGTAACTCGGTCCTAGATGGTGCTAAAACATATCAAATTACCTTTACCAGATTTCAAGTTTAACTTTGAACGGATCGTTATAAATAAGAAGTTGCTATTGATTTTTTAGTAACGTACAGATAGTTATATACTCGTATATTTATATCTGTACGTATTTTAGAACTCAGTAGCTTTATATAAATGATAATTTATTATATAAATGTAAGAAACAACATCTGCCGGCTTCTAACAGTTAATTAAAAGCCTACATTTATACATAATATACCTACTGAGAATGTATTTCCGTGTGTCTTAATGTGTACATAGAATATATTGCATAAGTAAGTGATAAGAACTGAGAATATGTTAAGATACCAATTTCTATACTTTGTAGGAGCTTCTAAATATGTTGAAAGAATACTACTAAATTGAATTCAATGGATTTAACAAAAAATTCTTAGTCGATCTCTTGACATAATATTTCTTTTATATTTCATTCAACCGATCTACTCTATCAAAAGTTATTATAATTAAAAGACAGACATTTTTTCTAATATTGCATGACGTGTATGCAAAGCGGAATATTTTAGTTTACCAGGTGCTCTGCGAGCTTGACAGATGGCGTTGTATAATTAACGTTATTTTCTGAATCCATGAGATCGTTCGCAAATCTTAGAACATAAGTGTCAAGTACTCAATTCCGTCCATGTATGGTCAAGTGATTACAAAAACACAATTAAGTGCCCTTAATCTGCCAACTCCGAAACAGTTTATAGGCATGTATAGCCTGACGGGTTAGCTTACTACCTCACAATACCTTACTTGCTAGTTCTTGGCTGCCACTAAAAACGAACTCCAAACTAGGAGACCTTAAACTGTTTTTGTCTTTTAAGTTTCATTTACTTTCTCAGCACGATGTCTTAAAACTCCTTATAATACCTACACCCACATCTTTGTCACAGTCTCGGACAAATTCTCGGACTTCGTAGTCGCGGGCATAGCTTGCACATAGAAAATAATATATTATTACGAGCTTTTGCCCGCGGCTTCGCTCGCGTTACGAAGTAATATTTTCATCCCCTATTTTATCCCCTTGGGGGTAGAATTGATCAAAATCCTTTTTTAGCGGATGCCTACGTCATAACATCTAACTGCCTGCCAAATTTCAGCCCGATCCGTCCAGTGGTTTGGGCTGTACGTTGATAGATCACTATGTCAGTCAGTCACCTTTGAGTTATATATATTTAACATTATGGATTTCGTATTTATCCTTAGTAATACACCTTGTTAAATATTGTTAAACATTATTGTTGTGTGGGAATGTTCTAGTTATGCTCAGAGTTTGAAGCGCTATCAAAGTATAGTGAGGTAATCCGCCCAAAAGTTTATCTTAGCTTGGGTTATGCTATGAAAATCATAAATTATATACAGTTTCAACTGAATTTTAAATTCAGTAAAGATTTTTGTTGAAATTTGTTTTACAGAGAAAGAGAAGTCAGTTCTAACTTAATTTTAAATTAAGATCTTTTAAGAAAAGTCTTTACATAAACACAAGTATGAACAACACATTTTACGTATTTTAAATTCAGCTAATACTTTTTACAAGAAAAGTGCTTTCAAAGATTAAATATTAGTATAAATGTGGTTCTTGGGTAGATGTACTTTCGGGGGAGTTTAAAAACCTTTAAAACTAAAGTAACCTGTGCAATGATTAACTCTCTCATATTTTGTATAAACCGCAAAAATAATCATAATACTTAAATGCCATTAAAAATATATTTACTACAATATATTTTAAAGGACGTAAGTTTTATATTCTTACTTAATTATATCAAACGAAATCCGTGCCCAGCAGTGGGACAGAAGTGGACTTATATATATTCATATTGTACTATTCATTCTATACTCTAAGGTGGTAGAACCCTTTGTGGTTTGACACCGACGGCACCACCGCCACACCTATTTCTACCTAATAACAGCAGTGTTAGGCGCCGCTGGGTTCCGTTTTGAAGGGTGTGGTAAGGGAGACAGACTTTTCCGAGGCGTTCCAGCTTAGTCCTCAGGGGTAGCGGCGCATTTGTGGCCGACCTCAGGTAGGAATATCGAATCCTATTTGGGATTGATTACAGATGTCCACGGGTGGCAGTAGCCACTTACCATCAGGTGGACTGCATGCTCATCTGCTATTCCTATATTATAAAAAAATATATATATACAAACCCAAGTCATTAACGTTTTATTAATAGTCGGCTAACATATAAAACCTTTACGTGTTACGTGACTTCATCAAACTCAAGTATATTACCGTGAGCCCGGAGTCGTGAATTTTTCTTCGCGCGGAAGATTTTACGTTCAAACTTAAATTACGTATTCTAGGGGTGACAGTTTAGATAAAAATTTAAAATGACTTCTTTTCCGTTACTTTCCGCGGAATTGCGCTTCCTGTTCCGTAAATTCCCCAACCCTAATGATAAAGGGTGAATTTTGGAATTGTACTACTAATTTTGGGGCGTATTTATGCTGATTTTTATTGCGGTCCCGTGTACAAGTTTTATTGGGTTTTGTGACTTTATTTTTGCACTGCGTAGAAGTGGTGAAAATAAGGTTTCTTTATATTTCCGTTCCGTTTATAGTTCCGTCCGTCAGCCATAGTTATAATTAACAAGCTGATGAATATCTCATACTTCCCTTTTATTTATTATGAATTTACGCGTAATTAATAGATATTATGGCGCCTTCTACTTTGATAGTATAAAAACCGTAGTGGTGGTCACTAAATGAGTTCTTAACAATGCTTACTCTAAGTAAATTACAGGTCATACAAGAAACAGTTAATTATTTGTATTATTATTATTGCCTTTATTATTTTGAAGGTGGTAGTCGTTTCAGCTTAGTCCTCAGGGGTAGCGGCGCCTGTGACCGACCTCAGGAAATCTAATCCGGCAAAACGGGCGGCAGTAGGCACTTACCATCAGGTGGACTGCATGCTCGTCTGCTACTCCTATACTATAAAGAAAAAAATCATGATCAATGTAAGGAAATACATTCAAGCGCATTTCATTAATACATCGCTGCAGATATTTTGATATTTTAAACAGATATAAGTAAGATATTAGCATTTAGAATTATAATTTTATATTACAAAATACGTTTATTTAATTAAATTAACAATCAATAATGGAATCATTACCCTAATTCAATGCCTGAGCACTAATGCGCGTGGAGCCCATTCATCTTCAATTAACGCTTCAAATAGCGCTCGTTGAACGAAATTGGACATAATTAGACAGTGTAGCTACTTGCATTAGCGATCCATGTACACTGTACAGTGTGTACAATGCGTTGCATAGATTTTAATTAATTTGTATTGGAATATAAACTGAGTATAGTACTATGTATATAAGGATAATGAAGGTTCTTTTAGTATTTTATTAATAGTAATAACAGCTCTATCGTGGAAACCCGCTCCGCATATTGTCTCTAGAGAATATTTTTTTAAACAAAAAAATAGACTTCTTAAAAATATACCCGAACGAGCTTATGCCCGCGGTTTCAAATATGTGCTGTGCGTTGATAGATCACTATGTCAGTCAGTCAGTCACCTTTGAGTTATATATATTTAGATTACTCATAAGACGAATTCAACAATACTCATAAGGTAAAATCAGTCAAGCCGTTTGGTCTGTAGGGCGTGCCAAATAATTAGAGATAACATACATACATAAATACACACGACAATATACGGTTTATCAAAAGGTAACCGATAACTTAATTCTGTATTTTAGGATTTAACCATCCCTATGTGTAATACAGTAAATTGCACATGACTATAATTAAACCTTGATTGATGAGTTGGAGCGTGAAGTGCGTTGGTGGTTTGGAAGCGGTCACCGGGTAATGTGAGAGATGATATCCGGCGACGTTCACATCATTATGCAAGAGATCATTAAATGGACCTAATCGACGTTGCAATAATATAGAGCAATAACAAGCAAGCCCAAGGAAGGTTAAACAGATAAATAATAACCAAAGCATCAAAGATTGAGACGGACGTAGACCGTAGTCCACTACGATGGCCAACTGAGAATTGGTAGACTTCATACACCTTAGAAATCTTGTTTTAAAAAACCCTCTAGCGTGTTGATTTCCTCGATGTTTACTATTACCGTTAAAGGAAATGATTATTTTTTAATATGCAAATAACTTCCGAAAAATCACGGGTATATTCATATATTACTCTAAGAGTTACAAGCTATGTTAAAGAAAAACAACAACATAAAATTAATTCTCAGAACAATATTTGTTGACCTAACCCTACACAGTCTGATTAGGCGGGGCGTGAAGTGCGGCGGCGATGGATTACAAGCGGTCATCGGGTAATTTGAGAGACGATATCCGCCGGCGCCGATCGGATCATTATGCGGATATCCGGATCTACTTGTGTCGAGGACTTCGCAGACAATATGGAATATTGTACAACCGATATCTATGTATACATAAATAAGTGTTTGGGATATGATGTTATTATAACAAAAGATCAGATCTTTTGTTAAAATAACAAGGTTTTGGGCATTTACGTCTTAAAATAGAATGCTGTCGAAACGCAGGTTGATAGATTTGATATGAAAGTCGCATGTTCTTTAAAAAATTCCAATTAAAAAAAAATTATAATTACTATTTTCTTTCACCGTTAAGGCGAGTTATAAGTAAGATTAACAAAGGCAGCAATAAGTAAAAGCATTCCGATTAGTATTTTATAGTGATGTCCTACGAGTATACCAAAGTGTAGAGAAAAATATTGATTAATAAAAAATTACTTTGAGCTTCCGCCAAATAATTTTGTATTTAGGAATATAAATATGTTGTGTGGTAGTACTGTAGTAAGAAACAGGAGTGCAACGACGAAACACCAAAAATTGTAACTTTCAGTTTCAAGAATAAATAGAACTAATTGTAGTTAAAAAAATAATTAACTAAAATGTGAAGGATTTTTATTGGTTTGACTTTACATATTTCGTAATACGTAACAACTGAAATAATAATATTATAATCGTCTTAAATTAATAATTCATGACGCGTGACATCAATTGATTAATGGATTAACCAATTACGTAATGTATCCACTTAAGGATTAATCACAGGGCTAATACTATTACAGTGCTTTTACAATGGAAATCTGTAGTACCCAATTACATAAACTACCCATACCCATTAGGACTAAGCTGGAACGCCTCGGAAGAGTATGTCTCCCATACCATACCCTTCAAACTAGAACACAGCAGTTAACACTGCTGTTATTAAGTAATAATAGGTGTTGCGGTGGTGCCGCCGGAGTTGAACCACAAAAATTTCTACCACCAAACAAACAGATATGCAGTATGAGGTCATACTCTTCAAATTCTTGCTTCATGGAGCATGACGTGCACTGACAAACTTAACCATCAACCTGCTAATGTATCCACCAAAGGACCACCCGATTAATGTATCCTTAGTGCTGCGCTCTAAGTGTCCATGAATAATGGAATCGAGGCGATTACTATGATGCTTCCGGAGGTTAAGCTACAGTAGGTATATACGAATTCTTAATAGCATAATGCAAGACAGACTTAAGTCCAGTGTACATTTAAGCCTTTCCTGGGTAGATTTTACAGGCACCATCACTGGTAGTGTTAAATGTTACTGCTACTGATCTGATAAGTTGAGGGTCCAACCTATTTGTAGCCTAGATGTGGTGGTATGAATTTCTTGTCGATTTCAGGTAGGAGTTGAATCCTGATTATAGTTGATTTCAGTACCCTTACCATGAGTTTTTACGTTTTAACAAATATGACTGTTTTGGTATTTGTTTACGTATTTGCCTATACAAATTCCAATCAACGCCCCTAGCGGATTGTATCAGAATTATAATGTCAGTAACGTAACATTAAATGTCTAAATTGACAAAATGGCGCTTTATGTTTTGTCTCTCTTTTTTGAATACATATGAGGCAGACAAAAAGACTTGAGCACTTACTTATTGTAACGTTTACTCAGTCTAAGCAAACGGAACAGAATAATAGATTGAGTAAACGTAACGTAAAAATGTGGGATGTTGTGAAAATTCATGGTAAGGATACAGATGGCTATAGGCATCAATAATTTTATGAGATAGGTATACTTGTTTGTTACTTCATAAAAGAAACATCACAAACGTTAGAAGCTTCAAAAGATCAAAGTCACAGAATGTGATGAGTTAACGTATAAATTCTCCCTTCACAGACTCGAGATTTTCATAATTCCCTTAATTTAATTCCGCGTTCACACCGAGCTTGTAAGATTACAGGATATTCTATTTATAACGTGTATGAGCAGCTGAGTTATTAATTATTAATTTTGTAAGCGTTGAAGGTGTTATACGAATATCTGTGGATACTAGAGGAGACGCTTAGCCTTTATTAGTGACGTTAAATTTTCATTAGGATTAAAATTTAATTTTCGTTTCATTTCGTCGGAAAATTGCTCTTGAGGGAATTTCTCGGCCAGCACCTATTTGTAAACAGCGTCTTGGATTATTACAAGAGCTTGTTTTAACTTTCTTTCATTTGTTTTTAACAATTTAACCATAAATATAGTGTTATCTTTAAGTGTTCATTTATTTTGCCGTATTATTTTTATGCATTATCTTTATTGTGCTTAGCGACTATCTTAATTGGTTTTATGATTTTATGCAACAAACATTTCTGAAAATAGTTTAAAGTTACTTTTCGCTTGTGAATAAACTGTGAATTTAAAATTTATTTATGTTAGGTAAGATTCACTCTCAATTTTATTGACCTCCGTAGCACCTAAAATTTCATTTTACAGATTTTTTTTTATAATATAGGTGTAACAGACGAGTATGCACTCTACCAGATAGCGAGTGGCTACTGCCGCCCATAGACATCTGTAATCAATCCCAGATAGGATTAGATATTCCTACCTGAGGTCCGCCACAGATGTGCCGCTACCCCTGAGGACTAAGCTGGACCGCCTCGGAAAATTCTGTCTCCCTTACCACACCCTTCAAAACGGAACACAGTAGCGTCTAACACTGCTGTTATTAGGCAGAAATAGGTGTGGCGGTGGTGCCGCCGGAGTCGAACCAAAAGGGGTTCTACCACCTTCAAAAAATAAACTTGTATTTGTCCTCTCTTAATAAACTTTTAATTTCGGAATATTTTTCTCGCAATAAGCGGTACCTACATGGTACATGACGTCTTCTTTCAACAAGTATTATGTATTCTAAACAATAGAGAGATATATTTTTTCTCTTATATTTAGAACTATTTGTTATACCTATTGCAGGCTGAAACATCTAGTTTCGTTAAGTACATTTAACGTTGAACTTAAATCCGGTTAACGCGTTAACATTTATCCGGCAGGTGTTAACGTTAGTTTTTTTAAACCCAACTTGCTTAAGGATACACAGTTAGTTTTTACAATTTTATATAAAATGTCCTATTGTCATTGTTCTAAAATCAATATTACGCGTACTTACACGCACAACCCCACACTAGGTTTCCCTGTATCGTAGATGCCATGGACACACACAGAGACAAATACACAAACACCCAGACCCAGAAACAGAAATCTAAATTCATCATTTAAATTTCTGTCTGGCCTAGGGATCGAACCCCTCTGCGCGTCAGACCGGTATGGTGACCGCTCCGCCACGCGGGTCGTCGATAATATCGTCAAGAATATGAATGTCCTATTGTCATTGTTCTAATATTAATATGAATACGAGACGTAATTTAGCCTTGAAAGTCCAACGTCCAAGCGAAATCACAGTCCACATCGCAGACTGAGAAGTAGATTCGTTAACCAGCGAACCCGGTCCAACTTAAATCCGGTTAACGCGTTTGCAATTAGCCCGGCAGTACGGACGTGTGGTTCCACTCAGGATAACGTGATCTAGTCCATACAATCAGTTTTATAACTTACTAATTTTGTGTCTGGCTCTGTTTCATAATTATTAAGGTATTGGTTGTTTGTGAGTGGTCTAACAAAATTTTCCTCCGCTTGTCCTAATAGTGAATTCATTAAGCGTTGCCGAGACCAATTTTAATCCGGATAACGTGCTCAAAATCAAACGAACAAACTTTTTAGAACAACGTTATTGAGTTCACTCTAACAATTTTGTTAGATATAATCTACTTATTGAGTAATTGTTACAAATTGGTAGTAGATTTTAAGTTTGTTTTATACAACGTAGTCTCTGACAGTATTAAGTTGGTATTATATTCAAAGAAATGTTTGCCATTGACCTACAAAGAGCTGGATTCGTTTCGTATACATATGTATTAGGCCATATTAATTGACAAATCAGCATGTCTACATTTTCACCTTTATATAGTATTTCGAACAAGTCTCTGTGGGTTTTTAACTGTATTCTTTGAAAACCTTGCTCTAGCTAAAGGAGCTACTTTGTATGACAGGGATAGATAGTTAAATGAACCACATATACGGTGCGTCTTCTAAAGAAGCCTAGACTTAGCTTTTAATCTTAATATAGTTAAATTAAATTTTAACCCTGAGCAATGTCCCCATACACGTAGCAGACTAACTAACCAGGTCCAAACTTTAATCCGGTTAACGCTCTCGCAATTAGCTCAGGTGTGGACGTGTGGCAAGCGAACCTTAATTGTAAGAAGGCTTATCTTTTCATACATTGCATTGTTACCTCATATATTCTAAACAGCTTATAGATTTTTGCATATCAGAAGTTATCATCCATTTGTAATTAACTCTTATTAATACAAGACTTATAAGATAAGACCGCCTTTTGTATTGTTTGTTAAATTAGTTATTTAGCTTTACATGTATTTTCTTTTATTGGGTACAATAAAGAGTATTGATATTGACTTCTATGTGTAACTTGTACAACTTTACTTCGCAGTATTCTATGTGGCATTATTCAAGATCGTTCTCTAATACGTATTGGTGGACTAATTTAAAATAATGGGGTGCAGTTTTTTAGTAAGGAGACAGCAAAATAAGTCTTTTCCTGTTGTTTTAAGATGCAATCCGCGTATAAATCGTAATAGGCTCAGAAATATTTTAAGTACTTCTAAATTGACTTATGTACATTATTATGCATTGTCGACAAAACTAAAGTTTAATTAAAACTTGGTATCATACTAATTCATTAAGCTGACCTGGATAAGATAATCTGGAGTAAGGAAATAACGAAACATTATAGTTTGTAGAATTGTATGCTGCCTTTGTTATTTAAATTTGAGTCAAAATTAATACAATCTAAATTAGTGTAGGCATTAAGCTTCTGTAGGCATTAAGCTAGTATAATCATAGCTATCAAATAGTTACTGAAGCATGTTGACATCAGTCATTAACCCCAAATACCCCTGACGACTTATGTACTATCTACCTACCTTACTACATATATGTAAATGCTTAAAACAAAATAGCTGGTGCAATATTTACCCAAGGGTAAAAGACCGAGGTACGGAGGTCTAAGCTTTGAATCTCAGACTGTTTTTTTTCAAAGTCATGCGAAAATTGGATAATTATCAATGTTTTAACGATGGGAAAACATCGTGAGAAAACTATACATATCGGTCTGTTTTAAAAAGGTGTTCTCATCGTATGTGAAGTCTTTCAAATCCGCATTTGCTATCAGCCTAAAGCTTCTTGAAAGAAAACTGGCGCTCAACAATGGACCAGTAACGGGTTGACAACAAATCACAAGGAGTAACAATGGCACTATATTAGAACCATGAAAATTTACATCACATTATGTATTAACGCGAGCGCAAAGACAAAAGTGACTAAATAAATAACTGAAGAACTAAACAAAAAGATAAAGATGATCCTTTAGAAACAACAGTTTACTAGTTTACATAAGAAAGGTTTAACTAAACTCCGGTTAACACGGTTGCAATTAACCCGAGTCAGGTGGAACCTAACGAGATAAGGTTGCGTTGTAGTCTCTTGTTATTGTAGTTTATCTGACTTTGCAGCTTGTGCGCTTTATTTGCAGCTCCCGAAGCTTATTTTCGTGCATGTTTACTGAAATCTTTAATGCGGGCTCAGGAACAGCCTTGTTTTACGTATCTACTTAAAACTATGAATTTCAGTTTTTCTTAATACATAGTATAGTCCACTTGTGCATTGAAACAGGGTTCATTACCGGTATGGAAGCTTATAAACAACCCTAGATAGGTTTGAAGTGCTAACTGAGGTCGGCCACAACCGCAAAAATAATGTAATTTAAGTATATCAAAAAATACGTCTACGTTTGTCCAATGTTCGAGGGGAGGAGCCGAGCAGTAAGCATATCTCACCGCATTAAGCATATCTCTTTTCATACTGCTTTCAACTCTCTCGAGCTAAATGCACTTGGGTTCAAGTTATTTTATGACACTTGGTTTTATAATTAGAAAACACATAATAATTCTAGTCATAGATATCTATATATGTTGTTCTGTGAAATGGCTTTGACGCTCTGATATTTTTCTCTTTTTCTAATAGTTTTCTTTATAGGTTAAATAAGGAGAGAAAACTTTGTATGTATAATTATCTACTTATCTACATACACAAATTATCTACATAAAAAAATCATATTATAATGCAGAATATATTAATTTTCCTTACTTTTTATCTAGAATTACCACAAATGTCCCACAGCGTAAACACAACAGTATGCACTTAAAACGGACATTAACCCCGCTTTGAGTCTAGAATACCTGGGCCAACTGGAAAGTGGAAATTCTCTCCAAACAGGCCGACATTTATTTTCACGTATATGCGAAGTTTTCCCAAACTGCAGGGTAAATATTTACACGCCGCACTGCATAGTAGAATGGACTTTATGTGGATGATCCTTGTACTGAGCCCTTACTTGCATAATGCTATTTGCTGAGGCAGTATTTTGTCTTATAAGTTCTAAAGATATAAAGTTTTATCCTGTAAGCCTTATGTTTTAAAATAAACGTTTTAAAAAGAGTGAGGTTAGGTTAAGTTAGGTTTTTATGGGTATGCTATTTTTCCGAACTCTCAGACTTTGGAGTCATTATGTATTTTTTGTTTGAAATTGTATTTTAGTGAGAGTCACAAAAATATAGCCAAATGATTAAGTTAAGCTACATACTAGCGTACCCGTAGTCCCGTCAAAGGGCGTACAGAGGCCACTGTGGGGTTTTAGCCGGTAGGAGTCCGGCATATCTTCTCCGCCGCCCTCGCGGCTTAGAGGAACCCATGAAGAGTTTCCCCAAGAAAAAAAAAGAGCCAATAAATTGAACTTGAGAGAAATAATTCCTAACGAAATTCACTGCAAGCAGTGCGCTTATCTTATTGCAGCTTTTTTATGTAAAAAGCTTTAAAATATTAATTGTTAAAATTCCAATTGGAATTATATGTTATCTACTTGTAAAATACTTCAAATAATAAAATCTGCCTCATAACTTTCGAAATAGAACACAAAAGCACAAGACTGCTGTTATCAGAAAGACATATGTGAAGCAATGATGTAGCTTACCTTCTGTAATTAATTAGTATTCATCAATTGCTGCTTTATTTTGTTTTATGACACATGATGTATGAGCGTCCCAGCAAACTAATAAGATGGGAGAATCGAAAGAGTGCCATAAAGAATTAACATTTAATGAAGGAACCGAGCCGTTACGTTGCAGTTAATTTGCATTTTTATGAAAATTGCTACGACAACGTCCAGGCGTTTAAACAGAAAGTAAAATTTGCTACGTCGTATAAAAACAGCTGCATGATCTCTTACGACTAAACAGTACATGTTTTATTATAAAATGTTTAAAGTAGGTATTTATAAAATGTCATAGCTGAACACTTTATTAATTTCAGCTTTGATTTGATATTAAATCCCACCAGGGACTTCTTTTTCGATTTTTTATGTAAATCAAGTGAGCAAAAACAACATCAGAAAACAGTACCAGAGATCTTGGTAAAAATATTAATGGTGTAAAATTGTAAACAAAACCATTCACGTAATATCCGATTTTACTGTTTTTAATGTATTTAAAGAGTATTTTAACGCACCCAAAAAGTACAAAGCGTGAATTGTTGAGCGATTCTTGAACAAATAGGAAAGATAAAACAAACAATTGTGGCGTAACGATGCTGCCCTGAGGGATCCCAAACGGGATCGTGTCAATACGTCAGCTGGCTTTGATATTGGTACCTAATACCTGGAAATCCTGGAATATAGGTTTAAAGCATTTATTTCTCATAAGCGCATATTACTATATTCTTTAAAATTCTCAGTAAATAAAATAAACTAACCGTCATTAACGAAAATTTCCTCATATAAAGCATTTATTTTATGGTAATTTTATAATCATTAGTAATGCCTTCAATTTGCTTGAGTATTTGTGGTACTTTCATTTATACCTTTAGGCATTTTTCATTGTATAATTGTGTGTCTTCAAACTTTTCGATTGATTGTAAAAAGTCCTTTATAAAATAAATACAAAAGTAGTAAGGGACACTTGTTTGGAATAAATCATTGGTATGGGTATCGATTACCTAAATAAAATAAAAGGACTTCAAGTCTGCACTTCTATGACTTCGTATGTGACTAACCGAGGTACAAAAAAGGAAGTCACAGTCCTATAATTAGTTTCTTTTATTGTTCTGTGATGAAACCGTAGGAATGATAACAGTAAGCTTTGTCCATATGCCATTTAATGTCAGCTTAAGGTTTTGTTGTCAGCATTTTATATTCAAATTCTTGGAAAGTGACTGTACCTAATGGCGTCGACAAAGGAAATGGAATGTTTTTTAAGGAAATATACCAATTATTTATTATCAATCCAGTACCGGCCTACTAATAGACGTAACCTTTATTCCTAAGGGTATACGCAATACTGACCAGGAGAATACCGATCGAATAGACAGACATACTGATAAACCGAACGACTGATAGACTGATTGTTTGTCTTTGTCCGTATATCCACCTGTCATTGTACGACAGACTTAAAAAAACATTTTTGTAAAAAAATGTGACGGCAAACTTAATACAAAAACTGAAACACTGTTGGGCCGTGTTTTATCCCCGCAACAAAACGTCCGTCATTAAAATATTACAAGGCACAGATGTAATAAATTCCGTCGGGAGACTGTAATCTAACAAACTAAGAGAAAGTGCACGTAAAATGGGGGCATTTAAAATTTATGGTCGGAAAATATTACCACTTTCGACCAAGCCCGCTAACTCGCCGAACTAATGTTGCGGGACTTGGCTCTTTGTAAAAAGAAACGAGACCTCGTAATATTCTTGCGGGAGATATAATTTTGTCTGCGAATGTAATTATGTTTTTATTCTCCGCACCGCTTCATAATTTTAGGCCTTTGGCTCGTTGCGAGTCAGCTGCGGCTGGATTAGCATAAACGGTGAAGTGTTGAAAACTAAATAAATTCCGAAGTCGGAAGTATGTTTTTAAATTTGAATACGTATGTTACTACTACTGTGCCGTAAAGGAAGAATTAAAGAAGGAAGGCATATGTAGAATTGGATTTTGTCTGTAAATTCAAATGAAGTGCTAATTACTAAGCTAACAGGCTATTAGGGAGATACAAAAATATTAGCAACTTTCAAAAATACTTAAAATAAAGTATCAAGAAACTGTATAGACCGTCTGCTGGTAAATGGTCAGAGCCGTCCATGAACATATTATGTAAACAAATCTGTAACAAACCAAATACGACTTAAAACCTACATGTGTTCGGACTTCGGCCACAAATGTAAAGCTAACTCTAATTTGAGTTGGTGTCAATCCTACCAAGTCCATTAAATCTAAGCACTCAACACTCATATTTATTTGCCGTTTCGCTGTTATCCTAAGCGTCAGAAATAGAAATATTCATTTTTCACATTTCTAGTGTTCTGACAAGTAGTATCCCAGCGTCACGTTCTGTACGCACACTTGAGATTCGACTTCGTCACTAGAGCTAGATAACTGGATTAATGAGAGCATGTCATACGTGAGAGGAGTTCTTATTTTTAGTTACTTATCTCTTACTATCCCAGTATTGTCCCACAGCTGGGCAAATCTTCTTTTAGAGTGAGAGGGGTTTAGGCGTCAGTCAACCGCGTTGGCTAAGTACGAATTGGTAGACCTCATACAACTTTGGGATTTGTTTTAAACCATAGGTATGTTTCTTTCACTGTTTTAATAGCAAGCAAGCCTTATAGTATTTTTTATGCAAATATTTTTTTAAAAATCAACTGTGCCTCTGGGATCCTTGGATCTTCGACGAAGAGGAAGAGATCAAATCACTAGGCTATCAAGTATAGTCCCTGTAGTTCCGGGACTAGAATAGGACTACGGTACCCCCTGCCTGTCGTAGGAGGCGACTAAAAAGGGGCTTCCGGGGTTGCGGGCGGCAAGAGTGTGAGCTCGAACCGTCCAGCAAGCGACCCCGGGAAGGACGGCGGTATGTGTCGGTCGCATACCGTCGTAAACACTACATGGTGTGGGAGGAGCGAAAACTGCTCCTCCAGGGTAGAGCCCGATCGGGACATAGCGCTTGGAGGGCTCCGGTTGTGTTCCGTCGGAGATCCCGGAGTTCTCCAACAAGCGTTGAGGACGGCCACCGGGGGGGTTTTAGTGCGGTAAAAATCCCACATAACCCGGCGTCGCTCCCACGTCGTCGGGTACCTTTTCAAGGTATCCCCCACGAGAAGAAGTAAAAAAAAGGCTATCAAGTATAAATAGGTACTTACAGTTTAAAACAATTCATGAACATGACTTCGTTAACTTGGCTGTGCATTATGGTAATCGTGGTAGATAAACATAGAAGACGCTATCTAACTTGAATTAATCATTAAGGAGGTAGTTCTAAAATGATAATATACTACAACTGTTGGCGTTTTTAATAGATAACCTATTTCGTAAAATCCAATAGTTCAATTTAGGTGGCAGCACTTTTGTCAAAAACTCGCTACAGGTTAAATAGAAAAAGAAAAAAATAATATTACGAAAACTGTTTGACCAAGAATCGACCCTGGATCTGAACCCAGGGACGTAGTCATTGATTATCACTCCACAATTCGTTTATTTATCTCATAAGGTCTTCAATATGAATTTAATATTGTATTTCAATAGCTGTATGTCCAGGGGTCGAACCTGGAACACTGCGTCACGCGAATCTTCAATTTATTCCATAAGAAGGTTTTGCTCCGCTGTCACGTACTCCAGTCGGCACTCAAGCTTCAACTTTCCCGCCAGAGCCAGATAACTGAATTGGAGAGTACGTACATACTCGTACGTGAAATGTAATGTTTGCCCGCTAGGGACAAACGTTGGAGCAAAAATGATATTTTACTTCTAACGAATTAACCTTGGGTATGTCCTTGTATTAGGTATGACGATATATTATGAAGGTGGTAGAACCCTTTGTGGTTCGACTCCGGCGGCACCACCGCCACACCTATTTTTGTCTCATAACAGCAGTGTGAGGCGCTGCTGTGTTCCGTTTTGAAGGGTGTAGTAAGGGAGACAGACTTTTTCGAGGCATTCCAGCTTAATCCTCAGGTGTAGTGGCGCACCTGTGGCCGATCTCAGGTAGGAATATCTATTCCTATCTGGGGTTGATTACAGACGTCTATGGGCGGCAGTAGCCACTTACCATCAGGTGGACTGGATGTTCGTCTGCTACTCCTATATTATAAAAAAGGTATGTTTTATATTACTGTTTTGTTACTCAAACATGTTACGATAATATTTATGCTTGTTAACTCATAGAATTTCAGATATCTAAACCAAGAAGCAGAGACATCTAAACGCAGGAAGTGTACGGTTCGTTCTGACGCTAACTTAATTCGTGAAGTCAGTGCAAAATGTCACGTAGCACGACTCACTTCCACGTGACGCGGACTGTTTGCCCACTGGCGATTTCACCTTAACTTTTCAACAATATACCGTCTTATTTTCAAAAATACTTGGTATAAAGGTGTGTCCAAATTGAGTCACTTAGAGGTTCTGCATTATAGGATTTATAGAATGTGTAAAATATGAAAAAAAATGACTATGGCTTAATCCTTCTTCCGAGAGGAGATTCGTGCTCAGCAGTGGGGCAGTAATGGGTTGACGACATGTGATCATTTTTACTTGACTGTCAAGTAAGAGATATGTTTTTCGCGCGTATCTTGTATGTTTGTAAATTTCTTTATTAATTCGAATCTTTCAAACGGCTGGATGGATATCGACAGCTAAGGTTTCGTAATTCGTCTTAAATACCCATATGTCCTTAGATAGGTATTTGAAAAATAATCAAAGTGGCGGATATTTGGCGTGAAATAGTAATACGTATCAAAATAGAAATAACCAAATGTACCAAGTAGGGTATGAAAATAAAAAAATTAAAGGGAATTTGGTCTTAGTTATTATTAAGTACTTTTGCTGGGGTAATTACTTAACAAACAATATTACTCGTAACCTCTACAAGAAAACGAGCGTAGAATAATGAAGTTTGTAAGGTATCGGTAAGAGCAGCTACAACTTAGCTTGAATTGGACGCTGAAATTTATAACTCCGCTGCCTCCTTAGTAAGAGCACGTAGCCACTACACGGTAAATTTGTTACCGCGTAAAATATTTTGCTCTGACTAAATTGTCAGCAGTAAAATTGGCCTGTGCGATGTTTATATGGTACTAGTTGTCTTAATGTTATTCTATATAAGGTCTATTAAGACTGTATCAATCGCTCATGAGCGCCCAAGATCGGGTAGACTACATAACTATGATTTATTTATTTTTATTTTACGATGTAGAGAAAGCCAACGAGTGTACAATCCACCTAATAATAAGTGGCTACATGGATAACTGTAATCAACCCAATATAATATGAGATACCTACCTGACGTGGGCATTGTGGCCGCATCTGCGTTCTGCCCCTAAGAATGAAGATGGAACGCCTCGAATAAGTATGTATTTCATTCTCCACATTTCTGAGCACAGCAGCGATGAATACTGCAATTATTACGTATACAAAGATGTGACATCCAGAGTCGAACCGCCAAGAGTTCCACTTTCTTGGCACTCGATTTTCATAGAAGATATATACGTTTTTTTTTATAATATAAGAGTAGCAGACGAGCATGCAGTCCACCTGATGGTAAGTGGCTACTGCCGCCCATGGACATCTGTAATCTGTAATCAATAGATATTCCTACCTGAGGTCGGCCACAGTAGCGCCGCTACTCCTGAGGACTAAGCTGGAACGCCTCTGAAAAGTTTATCTCCCTTACCACACCCTTCAAACCGGAACACAGCAGCGCTTAACACTGCTGTTATTCGGTAGAAATAGGTGTGGCGGTGGTGCCGCCGGAGTCCTTCGTGACACAGCCTTTAAACCAGAACACAGAAATGATACACACTCGTAATTGAGAACATTTGTAAACACTCCTGTATTCGCATTCATAAGGGAATAAGAAGAGTTTTTAACGATGTAGGTATTATAGACTTGTCTAACATCGCAAGCTCAGATTCTACGTGTCTTTTATTACCGAGTTGATTCAAGTTCTAATTCACGAGTTCAAATGTCTTCAGCGAGGTAATGAACAAAGTTTCATGGGTTTATGTAGTTTGCTTAAGTCGCAGACTCTGTTAAATTCCATCATTGTGTTAGACGCTGCGGTTTCATTATGATCTCGTCGGGGATAAGAGGTATCATAACATACGCTTAGTTACTTGACATTTAGATACGGGTTCTCATATTATATTCGAATGACGATGTTTAACCGCAGGAATACTGTTTTAATGAATGTTAGTGAGAATTAATATTTTAATTTTAAAACGGGGTTTGTGTCTTTATTTATAATACTTTATATGAATTGAATATTCAACTTAGGCATTTTATGCTTATGACAGCGGGATCGTAGATGTTGCATAGTGGTGATAAACGGTGATCTTATAAAGCATAAAAGATCTGAAACGTGTTAGACTAATCCATAACACTCTCTTTAAATCAGTATTAAAGCTGTGTGGTGGATTATGTTGGCTGACTTGACTGAGGAAGGCGGTTTCTCAGTCCAGAAGACAATTCATACACAAAAGTCATATTAAAGTATAATAAGATTTTATAGTTCATTTTTTACTTAAGTTTATTTATTGAGTACTTATATTATATGTCTAAATTGAAAAATATAAGACAAATACAACTTATGAATACTCGAACGTGAGAGCATATAAATATATCCACGATTCCCAAAAGCACGTAGAATACAGCTCGAAAAGCAATGCCACAAAAACAATACAGACTAACTCCGAATGAAATCCCGAAAGAATTTCGAAGCAGGCGAATATTAAAGGTCGACATAAAATTGATTTGGTACGAAATAAAATCGGAATTTAAAATTTTATACCCACCTCCAACTTTACCGTTTACCTAACGACGAATCGTTTTCCGAAACCCGTTTACCGGCAATCCGAAATCGATTTAATCACGGGAATCATGCAAAGTTCTCTAAAGTTTGTTTTAACTTTGGAATTGGAACAAATTGGAGCAACGTGGCCCACGGCTAGATATTAATGACGGAATCATGACGCCAAATCTAAGTTATTATTTTTGGCAATAGTGATGCTGGAACTGATTCTTTGCTTTGGAACTGGTTCTTTGCCGTTTTATTTCGAAATCTTTTTTGTCAGAATTACAATGATAAGGGAAAATGTAAATTGTAAACCAAGAGAAGATTAGGATTTTAATTAATAAACTTTTTCATTGTCAAGTAATTTACTTATCTATTTCAATATGATTTCAAAAATGAAATAAATATGTGAAACAATATAGGTGATAATCATCATTTATCTTATATAAACTTACAAATTATAACGGTCTTTTCAAGTTACTTTTCATATTAGGCAGATTCAAGTGGGATTTTATAATCGATTACGATTAGATACTTATAAAACTATGCTTTCTATCACACTCAACTTTTAACTCAATTTAACTTTGGAGACACATTCATAAAGTTAATTGTATAACAATTTGGTGGTACTCGTATAATAATCGTAAGAAAACGCTTCAACGTTTAGTTTCACGAGGCATGTTTAAGTAGTGAGCAACTCGCATTTCCAGTACTGCTCTAAGTCTGCAGGTAATCCTTGGAGTTACGGTATTATCAACGCAGACACGGTGGCTGTTATAAGGATATTCGTAACACAAAGATATTATTGATAGAGATTGATAAAATTCTTATTTGCACTATTTTTTGTGAATGGAATAACCAATCATAATGTAAGTTTAATATAAGCGACAGTGCAAATCTGTTAATTGGTTCCTTATTTAATTATAAGCAGTGATTGTAGTTAAGTCAAAACGTTAAAGTTAAGATTCTCAAACATAGATATGTAAAATTTATCATTCTGGTATGGTACGGTCTAAACCCCTCAGTCTGAGTGGAGACCCATGCCCGGCAGTAAGTCCTGGTTGATGACGACGAAGACGTAGTTACTAAAAGCGAAAATAAAAGCGAACTAATGACGAAGATTATAAGGATTGGGATGAATTTGATAATAATACTGCACACATATTATGAGGTTGATAAGAGAAACTGACGAGTAATTCGGAATTTTAATAGATACATGGATGTATTTATAAGTATATTTGTAAAAAATAAGAAATGTAACCAGATATATAAATCTAACAACGTCAATTTCAAGAATACAAGATATATTCGCGGAATCAGAACAAGTTGATTATAATGCAGGAAACGTACGCGATACTACGTCGATAAGGAGTACGAGTGGAGCCTGTAAGTAAGATCCACTGGTTTGTTTGATCTAGCTATAAGATAGTCATTGAAAAAGTACACCAAGATAATATAATAGAGATATTTATTTTATAATCGACGTTTCTTCAAAATCTCTACATATATTTTTAAGAGCAGAAAGAATATCAGATTTTTAATATCTTATGTGTTTATTTGAATGGTATCAAAACATGATAAAAATGATTAACAAAGCTATTAAATATATCGAAACCCACTCGAAATTACATTAGTAGTTTTTGAGAGAATCGCAGCATACAAAATATACATTTATCCATAGCGGTCGAATGTACAACCTTCTTTTTCTAAGTCGGTTAAAACAATTGTGTTTTTTTACTAATTTGAGGTAAAGTGATTCTTATTTCATGAATTATTAATCAGCATTCACACACAAATAATCAAAAATACATAAAACTTAAACATTAACATTTCCCTGAAAACGCGTACTCGGAATCATAAAAATGCAAATAAACGCGTCACAAACGGATAACGTATAATGGCCATAATCGCATGAACCGTTCGTATTAACTCAGTAAACATGGTTTACTGGATTTGCTGTTGGTATTTATTTAAACATCGCCCTTAAAGCCTGACATACGTTTACGACTGCGAGGCGCGGTGACCGTAAATATTTGTTAAAACGTGAATGAACAAACAAGCCTGTTTTTTAAAGGATCAGAGTAGTCGTTGAAGCATCATTATTTTCATTTATGGGTTAATATGAATTGTGGAAACACCATCAGCGTAGTGGCATAAATTTCAGCTTCTGAAGGCGCTAGAACCCTCTGTGGTTCGATTCTGGCGGCACCTTCAGCCATACCTATTTCAGCTTAATAACAACAATGTGAAGCGCTGGCGAGTTCTGGTTTAGACATACATTTTTGAGGCATTCCACCTTAGTCCTTAGGGGTAACGGCGCATCTGTGGTCGAGCTCAGGTAGGATCTTATCTGTGGTTGATTTTAAGGTTTCTGTGAGCGGTTGTAGCAACTTACCATCGAATGGACTGCGTGGTCGTCTTCCTATATTATAAATTAATATCAGACGTTGAACGTCCAGACTTACTATTTAGGTTTACTGTGCGTATTAGGCATTAATTATCAAACGTTTAAACGGTGTGTGTCTGTAAAAAGTTTTTAAAGTTGTACCAAATCTATCAAAGCCTACATGACTAGCGTGTGACCTAAACTCATATCATTCTGACAAATCACTCGCTTCCAGTAGTGGAAATTTGTTTGATGACGAACTTTTTTAACTAAATGCCTAGTTTATACCGTAACAATCTGCACTTGGATCTAACGTGCGCACTCGCAAACGACGCATTTTTAAGTAGTGGGTAAAAGAAGGACATAGAACGTAACTTGCATTTTCTTTTGACATGCTTAATTACAATTCAGAACTAAGTTCCACTAATTTCTTTTATGAATATACATATATTAATACAAAATACAGTGTTGACGACACGCGAGGTGCTATAGTCTGATACGCGAATTGCCGGTTCGATTCCCGAACAGCCAAGCATTGAAATAATAAATTTAGATATTTGGTTTAAGTCTGGGTATTTGTATCTCTGACTACGACACATCTTTGTGTAGGGCTGTAAATGTAGAAGGCGTCTATTAAGCAGCTTAAGAGCTATGAATTTACATATCCTTGAATGAAAGTTCGTATTATTAAATACGAATATAATACAAAATAATATTCTATGTCAAATATAGAAAGCAATAATCTTGTATTAAACGGGAGATTATGAATATTACTCCAACTCCCTTCAATATTAATGTCGTCACGGATTCCGCGACATCATTTTCATGCGTTTTCGGAAAAGTCGTATCATGTGGGACAAAATCCTACGTAAACAAATGAAATAGTACCATCAGCATGTTAAATAAGAGTTGCAAAAACTAATTTGTAAAATGATAAGTATCTAAGAAAATTTAAATTTATCATGTAAAGAAAATCTGACGATTATTTTTTAATTTTTGAAACAATGAAGTAAAAATACTAAGTATTGAAATAAATAAATAATATCTATATCTTTAAGGAATGGTATAATTTTAAATTAAATGGATTCCGTTGATCGGTACTATGTTGAAAATTGCCAGCTGTTAAATAAAGAAAATCTTTCATTCCTTTTAAAAGGATTTTATTTTAGAAGGATTTGACTAAAACGAATCAAAGGGATACAATGAAAATATTTTGGAGAACAATTGTGTAAATCAAATATTAATTAAGTGTTTGTAAATAACTAACCGCGAATGATAATTTCATTGACTTGTGGACATATGAAAGCTATATATAAAATCAGTAAAATTATTCTTACTTTCATATGTATATTTAAGAATATATTTGTTGTATTGTATATGTCATGATTATATACATATAAAATACTACTTACATTTTTAGAGTTACTTAGAAGATAGGTTTTTGAGTTGACGGTACACGCTAATAAGACTCGGGCCTCAATTTATAATAAATCGAACGGGCTCTGTTATCTCACACAATGAAAAGGCGACTTATCTTTCGGGTGGGAGCTTCCGCCCATAACGCTGACTGATGACCACCGATTTGTTGGGGCTCCGGCCTGGGTCGTTACGGCCTTTTCAGTTTTTATTCCCCTTATGATGTTTCATTTTATGATTGTCGGCAATATTACGTTCGTACGTGACGCAATGAAATATGTTTTTGGTATTTTTCCCGCGATCCCAGCCGCTTCATTTCGCTTTGTTGGCTGACCACGTTTGTGTTTTTTTCTGCTTTGTTATGGGATTTATATGTGGAGAAAGGTAGGGCTTTGTGCTATCTTGCCGGTGTAAATGGAGTGACGTAAATAGAATAAATTTAACTTGTTTGCTGTCCATACGCCTAGGTATATGTCTATCTTAACATTGTTATTTTTGTGTAAAAGGATGTCAAATATCATGTTAACGATCTGAACGTAGTGAAAGTAGTCACTGTAACCAAAAAGTTTAATTACGTCTGCCTTAAGGTGTTAATTCCATTAGAAGTTAAACCCAGATGAATTGGTATACTCTAAATCTAAGCAAGAACGCTCCATATAAAATAGGAACCAGCCTCTTAAAACTAGTAGCTAATTGATGATATTTTTATCTTTATAAAGCCGACAAAAAAATGATGTTTGAAAAAATAACTTAATATATAGGCAACTTTCAAACTAAATCCTAAAAGATTTTTAAAAAACATTTTTTATACAAATAGGCACTCTTCAAACTACAGATACCTATTAGATATTCAATAGCTAGATCCGAAAGTACGTCGCGGATCCGAAAACGACGTCCCTTGTTTCATATCCGTTTTCCATTTGGTCCGTCTCGACCGGTTATCTCATAATAACGAAAGACCTAAATGTCCTGCCCTGAGATCTTGTTTCGTATATGAAATAACGAGATATGGACGGACATTCCCTAACTCATTCGAACATTTGATTCTCATTTTAGAAGATTTTAAACTCTTTTCAACTACTTTTGACAAAAGTTTTCGTGAAGAAAGTAGAAATATAACTCTTGGGAGATCATTTCATTTTCATTAAGATGAGTCTATTAAATATGTAGCTAATACGATAATAAGACGGTCATTGCTGCCCATAAACATCTGTAATCAATCGC
The DNA here is from genome assembly GCF_041222505.1 of Epargyreus clarus. NCBI lineage: Eukaryota > Metazoa > Arthropoda > Insecta > Lepidoptera > Hesperiidae > Epargyreus > Epargyreus clarus. Next base: position 12,707,833 of record NW_027332227.1, on the reverse strand, counting down.
AAATGAAATCGATGTCCTACAAACGTCTTCCGTAGACACTTTGCTTAAGACGAACACAGCTGTGTTGTGGGAGACCATTTCACCTTGAATCAGGCATCGCAATGGTGCTTTCGGAGCCGAACTACGAAGAGTTTTATTATCTTAAGTAATTATAGTTTAAAAACTAAAAACCACGCTAAAATCGCACAAGAAAAATCGTTAATCCTGATTCCTGACGATCCTGACAAGGAGAATGGGATAAAATGATTTAAATCGTGTATTATTATCGTTTCTTGATAATTGTTCAAAATTTTATATTAATACCGTTCAAAGTGGGTCAAAATCGAGTTCAAAGATTCCATTATATACATACCTACATACGCACATACATAGATACAACCCAAGCTAATAAAAGCGTGGTAAAAATCCAACCCCTTTAATAATTAAAATTGTCTTAAAATCTACAGGCCCTGTTAGCCCTTTCACCCTTCTAGTTAGTTTTAGAAAGGTGTCATTATTCAAAATCTTAACTGACAAAGCAGAATAATTTTTGATCACCTAAAAGGTAGGCAACCTAAAACATTTGTATGAATTACAGAATACTTAGAAACATAGTGTATTAATTTTTTTAAAGCTTAGCCTGTACCTTTCAACAATTTAATGTAGAGCCTATATTCTTAGACAACCTGAAATAAATTGATCACGCTTGCCTGAGCATAATTAGGTAAATCTTCACGAGTATTTTGCATAGTTAAGTTTATTCAGAGCTTAATAAAATATATAGTATTCATCCACTTTGTCTTAACATCTGTATATTCGTACGTTTGAAGTACGCAGGTCAACCCTAGGTACCGTCAAAGAGTATTATAACAATAGTTAAATCCAGGTAATATTTTCTATTATATTAAACTAAACGACCCACGACCACGATCACGACGATGACGTTTACTATCCACGACTGCTTCACTGTACTATGCTCACAATTTTTGCATGCCAAATTTCGATCGATTAGGAATATTGAAAGCTTGTTTTTAATAATATGCGTTGTTCATCTCGTATTAGATGAGTATACACTCATAAGGCCTTCGACACGATGTAACTGCTATTTAAAGATAGCAACTGCGATCTACCACCGACGGTCACCCATCCAGACTACCATTCATCAACTACCAACATTCGTTGCTTAACTTTGTAGATCAGTTACGATACCGACGCCGCGGGGCTATATTCCCGATCCATCTATACAATAGTTACCATCATCCATCTTCCCTAAGCAACAGATCGATGTACTCGACACACATTCAGCGGACTGCTTTGTCTGTTGCAGAATTGAGATAAATGACCAGCACACTCGATAAAATTTGCGTGGTTCAAATTGATTCGGAAAACTCGTGGAATTTCGAACAATTGATTGTCGGTTACGTGTTTTAATGGTACACTTGAATAATTTGCAAAATGGACTGTTTGTGTACGAGTCACTTAAAAATGATAAATTCTGGAGCTTTTTTATCACGTTACATCAGTGCAGCCTCGTAAAAATATAGGATACAGGTAAATTCATCCATCCGATATTTTTAAGACAAGCAAAGTAGTAAATGATCTTAAATTGCCTGTTTTTATGTCGCTTGAAAACAATGTTAAGCTAATTTTGATAAGCATTTAAAAATAAAAGTAACATATATGATAATTTTTAAATTAAAGAAATGTGCAATATAAATAGATAACAGAACTAATCATTAAATTTATATCTCGTAGAGGGTTACGAAATTGGCTACGAATGTGACTTAAGCAAAATAGACAAGGCTACAGCAATAACGTCGTACATTTTGCGAATCGATTGCGAAATTTATTATTATTTATAGTGCGTTAATACACATACATACATTGGACATACGTTCTACGTACCAATACATAAAAGCGTGTAGATGTCAAATAGTAAAATAAATTGTAGAAAGTTTACTCACTAGGAGCATTCAAAATAATACAGTCTATTTGTTAAGTCCCAAACTATTGCAGACGAATAGAGCCGGGGTTTTTATGTCCCCATAAAATATATTCAAGAAACGGTGACAGCTGTAAACATAACAAAGTTAAAGTTTCGAATGTATTCAATGCGTTTTGTTAAGGGTCCATTTGTCATTTTCGTGCGGGTCGTATGCAAACATTTCTATTCTCCCTACAGAAATGGACGGATAAAGTCCGCTCATATTATGTAGCAAGCCATGAGATTTATTTATTTAAGTTTTTCGGAAACTTTCCTTAAGATGCCTGTACCTCATCGCTTTTTTACAATATATAAGTAGCAAAGTGGCATGATGGTGAGGCATTGTCGCTCATGGTCATCTGTAATCAACCCCAAATTAAATAAGAGTCCTCAAGCATAAATAAATTCGTAACTCATTTTATTATTCTTACCCAGAATTTTTGTAGTAGGTAAGTAGAAACTACAAAAGAGTATTTACTTTTACTTTCAATAAGGCCTGAACACTTTTTTACAACAGTCAATTTTTAGTCACAAACTTCTTAAAACCAATTCCTTCTCCCATGTTATTATAGAAGATTTTCCTGTACTAAGCTATAAAAGTTTGCAATAACCGTGTACGTATGTGCGCAGGGAGACATTTCATAAAAAATACATGCTCTCAAGAGTACATTCAAATTGAATTTCCAGGGCCCCTGTTGACTCGCGTGCATTGTAATTTTTAGATCTGTCCATAAAATTTTGGGACCGGAATGTAATTTCCTTTGAGTATTCTAAAATAATACGCTTTATTAATATTATGTTATAAATATTCGGTTAACCACATCGAAGGTTTCTACCATTTACAGGTAGTAAGCCGCCCTTACGCTTAGTTTGAAGTGTGTGGTAAGGATACGGCAGACGTGCCAACTTAGTCCTTAGATAAGTAGGAACACATTTGTTTCCACTATAGGTAGGATACAAATTCTTATTTGGGATTGCTTACAGATATCAATACGCGATAGTAACCACTTTTTATATTAGATAAGCGAGCATGGTAAAATGGAAGTGTCTATTGGTGCCCATGGACATCTGTAATAAACCGCAGATAAGATTATATTCCTACATGAGGTCGGACACAGATGCCACGCTACCCCAGAGGACTAATCTGAAATGCCTCGGAAACGTCTCTTTACTACTCCCTTAAAACCAGAACACAGCGCTTAACACTGCTGTTATTAGGTAGAAATAGGTGTGGCCCTGATACGACAGAGGGTTCTACCACCTTCAAAAGTTCATTAGGTAAATACGTATTTATTATTTTAAATTCATTTAAAAACTGACTGTAGAAAAAATCTTTCGATTTTATATGCAGCAGCTAATTTTAGCTGTTACATATAAAATCGTAAATGGTATTTATCAATACAGATACAATATCACTTATACTACGCACTAGCAATAAGCACCTGTACTTCAATAAAAGCGTCGGTGACTGTAGATACGAGTACTAGTGCGAGAACAAAAATACAATTCAAGAGAAGTTATTAAAGGACTCAACTTGATAAACGGTGTCTCACGGTTGTAACAAGATGATTTATACTGCACAATTTCTTCTCGCGAAAAGGATTTGCGAGACCGTGAGAAATTTGAACACAACGTTGCTACGGAATTCATAACCTCACCTTTGGTACACGCTAAACACTATTTCTTGTGTATATGCACGTAAATGTGAACTTTAAATACATGCATACTTTTTATGTATACACATACATATACAGGGTTCATATATACATGTTTTTGTATTTGCGCTCTAATATTGTAATTTTAACATATTTATACACACATTTTGAAGATAGTATGCCTGATATAGTGTTTGCGACACAACGTCGGTATAGTAGTATCACTTAAACCCCATTTGGCTAGGCTGGCTGTGATATATAACACCTGCTTATTAAGTATTATCCTATTTTTTATTTTGTTTTCTATTAGAATTTGGTATTGTACCACGCTACTTAACAAGAAACTGGCTGTCGTTCTAGACAATAGCTGTAGCCCATATTTTCTTAGCTATAAACCACATTATTATATTTCCACAATGTTTAACTCCATTTACCCACTAAGATGAATATTTAAATATAGTTTCTTAATACTCAACAGGTACAAACGTTTCATTAAAAAACATTTAAATTATTTTATCCTTTTCGCCGCTAAGCCGTTTACGCTGTCCATCTTTCTTTTTTATTCTTTACCCAGTACATATAGGGATATTTTTGTTTTCAGTACCTAAATTGCCCTGGGGCCTACAATTCATTGTGTACACCTCCTAAGTTACCAAGTGTAAATAGAGAAGTGTTGGCGCACCAAACTATGTGTAATTAATAAAATTTGCACAATAATTTCTCAGCGCAGACAAAGTTGTCTGCACGTAGCTGAACAGTCTGATATGTGAATTCCATTTTGCATAACATCGGTTTTTGTGGTTAAAGTAAGTTTGAATAACACTACGTAATGTGGCTTTTTAAAAGGTTTGGTAAGACTTTTACAAATGATGCAGATGCTGTATGATGTCTTAGTGATTTCTCTGGTGTTAAAGTATAGTGGAAGGCAACTGTACCAATAAGAAAGTATTACAATGTAAATTATTATTTAAATATTAAAAATGCATGCTATTTGTTACCGCCAAAATTGAACCTTATATCAGTGGTAGTATCCTTTGTAGTTCGTTTCCGAGACATCAACGCCACACCTGTCGTTGCTTAGTAAAAGCAGTATTAAGCGCTGTTGTGTATGAAGGGTATGCTAAGGGATTTGTTTTATCCGAGGTGTCCCGACTTAGTTGTCAGGGGTAACAACAAATCTGTGACTAAATGCAGGTAGGAATCTAATCTTATCTGGTATTTATTATAGATAGCCGGCACGAACCTTACATTATTAGGTAAACTTGCATACTTATTAGCTACTTCAGTAAAACATAAATAAAAAACTTTATTTTTATGTCAAGGGTTAAATATCCTGATAAAAAATCGTATCATCTATCTCAGTTAACATAAACTGTAATTACCTCGTACCAACGTCCCGAAGAAGCGTTCTTACCAACAAAAAACGCAGAGGAAAGCTAAATAGATATTTTATCACTTTTATGGCCACTTACTCTGAGCTCCGTTTGAGTTATCTATTGTAGTGTCCTTTTAGATTCGTATATCTGTTTAGTTACTTTTGCTCGGTTGTTTTTCTACTCGATTAGGATTTCCAGCCAATTAGTTTCCCGATTCGCGACTGTTTGTGACTTTCGATAAAGTTTGTTTACTTTTTGTGGATGAATAGAAATAGTTACGGAATGAGATGCGTTTGAGGTTTTAGCTCTAAACCTTATTTATATTTTATCAGCTAAAAGATTTAAAGTTTCTGCATGAAAATTTAAACATTTTATCCTTTAAGAAATACGTAAACTACAGTCATTTAATAAACTAAAACTAAATCAAAAAGTGCCAAAGAAAGCAGTAAATTCTTAATATTTCGATTGTGGCACCAACGCCGTTTCCCCGTCAATTTCTTTTTAAAATAGTGGTTTAAGATTTTGAATTTAGGATAAAGACAGTGGTATCATCTTTGGCAAAGGGAGATCTCCCGCCGGGCTAGGTGATCGTGCCCGGGGAGCGGCCGTGCTCCGACAGTCTTAGTTTGGAGCTTGTATATATGCAAGATTCTTAGAAAACTTCGATAGCGTGATTCAGAATACTCGTGGCGCCATCTCTTGTCGAGTAGCGGGAGGTCGCCACATCACCCCCTGCTCAGACCGGAGGTCGATACATGTTGATTTCGATGTTCCGTACTTGTGAAATCTTCGCCTAAGCTTACAAGCACCCCGGAACGCCCTCTGCCTGCGGTGAGTCGAGATGTGAGGGAGAACCAAGGCCTTGAGGTTGGAGCGAAGTGAGGAGGGCGAGTAATGGCTACTCGAGCCGTCCGTGAAGTACCGGAGAGTAGCTGGATCAGGATCAGGAAGCGTGTCTTCGTGCGCTGCGATGAACCTGATGGACAGCTGGTGATTCAGAATACTCGTGGCGCCATCTCTTGTCGAGTAGCGGGAGGTCGCCACACATCTATTAAGGAACGATGGCGTATTTTTCGTTGGTGACGCTAAAGTAAATAAATTACTCAAGTTACAACGCATTTGTTATGATCTCAGGTAGGATTCTATCACTATTTGATGTCAATTACAGGTACCATTGAGTGACGTATATCAGGTACTTTCATTACAAAAAAGTGACTTTTGATTCTAACACTAAAAACGAAAAAGACCGGCAAGGTGTCGGATTTTCTTTTTGTACCCTTTCTTTGTCCTTACTTTGTATACGAAAACACGACAGGCTCTCAAAAATGGGAAACAAAACACGTACCTCAGCCTCATAAAGACGCTAGTCTCGCCAAAAAATGCCCAAGTGCGAGTTGAACTCGCATACGGAGGATTCCGTACTAGCGGATTGAGTTTTGTTTTTAATTTCTTATCATAACAGCCTTTGAAATATCTAATCGTATATTGTAAAAAATGAACTGTCTATCCGTTACGGTACAATATACAAAGCGAAAAACATTGAAATATAGCTGTTTCATGTATTGTAACCCCCATTTCTTTATTTTTAGTTTTATTATTATAGCAGCTACCGTTATACAGAATAAACAAGTGTCTGTCTATTATGGTTCAAGAGATAGAGCCCTGACAGACGGACGTACAGACACCGGACGCTTAGGGTTCCGTTTTCAGCATTCAGGTTCGGAACCCTAAAAAGGAGGTGAAACACTCCAGGTGTCTGCATATAAAATTGATATGCCCAAGTACTTTTGAGGAAAAAATCACACCCATCCCACACGGTAATTATGCGGGAACACGAATTCGTTGTACACGGCGCTGGTGATTCTTTGATGAGCACTTCAGGACATGCAAGGGTTGATTGACGTTACAACGTGCTTCCATTATTGTCCCACTGCTGCTGGGCACGGGTCTCCTCTCAAAATGAGAAGGATTATTCCATAGTCCACCGCGCTGGCCAAGTGCGTATTGGTAGACTCCACATACCTTTGAGATTATATTTTTAATACTCTCAGGTATGCAGGTTTCTTCACGACGTTTTCCTTCACCGTTTTAGCAAGTGATAATTAATTTATAATACGCACATAATTTCGAAAAATCAGAGGTGCGTGCCTGGGATTTGAACCTCGGACCCCTCGATCGAGAGGCCGAGTTTCTTAACCACTAGGCTATCACTGCTTTACAACGTGCTTAAAAATAAATATAGGACATAAATAGAATAATAAATAAATGGAAACAAAGGTAGATGATTAGGTATAGTCATTGTAACTCTCAATTTCCGAATATTTTGTCGAGAAATATACAGTTCACTCACTTTAACTTGTAAAGTTCTATTTAAATAAAATAATTAAATATAATAAATTCGTATTAGTAAGTTGTCAAATATGTTTTATGCTTAAATTATTTATTTTAATTTCAGAAACAATAAATTGTAAAATTCACTCAAACACTCATGTAGTCGTAATGATTTCATTCAAACGAAATTACGGCGCGGTGTAATGTGAATCTTCCCTTATAAGTTTTCAATTAAACAGCAGACTGAAGGGTCCTTGACTTTCCATTAAAATTGCTCTTTCATGAACACCTATGAAGCATATAATAATGTATTAGTGCGTTTACAAATAACGCAAACTGCGAGAATTATCTGACGACAGAAAATAATACGAAGAAGTAGATATCTTTTGGAAAGAAAAAATAAAAGAAGTGCTTTTATATTTTGGTGTATATAATGTAAATATTAGTAGTTCAAAATTATAATTCAATTTTCTTTACATCAAGGTCAGGACATCCATGCATATTTCTAGTGTGAAGGAGTTATTGCGTTTTGGTAAAAGTTTCGCTTTATGTATAGGTGCCGGCTATGTGGAGCTTATTCCTCAACGTATCTGTGATCAGCTTCAGCTAGATACCCTGTTCTATATAAGGCCAATATAAGTTTCGAAGGTGGTGAAACCCTTTGTGATTCGACTCCGGCGGCACCAACGCCACACCTATTTCTGCATAATAATAGGAGTGTTAGGCGCTGCTGTGTTCCGTTTTGAAGGGTGTTGTAAGGGCGACATAATTATCCCAGGCGTTCCAACTTAGTCCTCAGGGGTAGCGGCGCATTGGTGGTCGACCTCAGGTAGGAATATCTAATCCTATCTGGGGTTGATTACAGATGTCCATGGGTGGCAGTAACCACTTACCATCAGGTGGACTGCATGCTCGTCTGCTACAGCTATATTATAAAAGAAAGTTACTTTGGATGTATTAGTTACATCTATGAAAAGCAACGACCACTTCATCATCAAGTGAGTCGCAAGCTTAGCTACCTCGATCTTATAAAAAATACTTATAAAATATAGATTTTGTTAGCTGCTATTCCCAAACCACATAAAATCACACTATGTAGTTAATAAAATATTACGACTTCAATACCAACAATTCATTCCTCCGATCTTTCAATAACACTACCGTTATTGGGCATGGAACACGAAATGAAAGCATAAAACCCTCTCGTATTAGGTCAAAGGGAACGGCAGATCGTAACGTTGGGATATAATTTTTCAGAACATTGTTATGACCAGCTTTAGGAACCGAAGCTTTTACACAATGTTCCCGGAGAAAGCTCTGTTACAGTAATTGCTATTTGCGGACTATGAATAAAACATTGCGAGCTTCGCACTGTTCGATTGTAATAACGTTTTTCTTGTTTTAGTAAGGAAACTATGATATCAATTCATGACTACATATTATACTTATTTTTTCCTCTTGGTTAGATTATACTTATAATATGGAAGTAGCAATCAAGCACGCAGTTCACCTGATATCACCCAGATAGGATTAGATTCCTAACTGAGATCGACTACAGATGCGCTGCTGCCCCTGAGGACTAAGCTCGAACGCCTCGGATAAGTATGTCTCCCTAACCACATCCTTCCAACCAGAGTACAGCAGCGCTTAGCACTGTTACGACTAGGTAGAAATAGGTGTGGCTGTGGTGCCACCGGAGTCGAACCACAGATGATTCTTTACAACGTTAGGTGAACTACACACTAGACTGATTGAAACACATTCAAAAAAATTTTACGTTCTTTATCTTAATACTCTAACAAAGTATTAAAGTAAAATAAAGCCGAAATATAAATAATATTTTCATAAAGGGCACCTAAACAGGAATAACTTAAACATGTTACCTAGAACATTTTGCCAAATGATATATTTTTGGGGCCAAAGAGAATATTATTTGAATTTCGTGACAAATTTGAGCTCCATAATTTTGCGCGGATGTAGAGACAGCTGTCGGAACGGTGCGGATGCGAGTTTATTTTAAATATAATCAAATATGTAGACCTGGCTGGTGCTGTGTTTAAAATTAGAACATTATTAAAAAATAAAAACGAGTTTATTTTGTATGTTGGCAAATAACTCAGGTATGCCTGACTGGCGGACATGTGGTTGAAAGTAGAACGTTTATCAAAAATAAATATTTGAGTTTTTAAATTAACTTATGTGGTACTGGATGGTCCATGCTATTAAGATTAAAATTAGAACATAATTTAAAATAAACAAGCTTAAAGCTTAGAGCTGACTTGTAGCGCTCTACAATGATGTACAAATTAAGTAATTTCCATTTATTAATGAGATACCTGCATTTATTGTAGTATGAATAATAAATTAAAATAAGTAAATTGTTTTTCCTAATTAATCGTGTTGAATAATCCGCTCACATCTCTATCATTATTAATCGAGGCTACGCCCACACTGTACAACTCATCGTAGTTTTTCATTCAATGCAATTTTGAATACTATGAGACAATATTGTGTGTACTTGTATTTTCATATGTCATTACATTCACACCTCTATAATGAGTTACGAGCTAAGTTATTCCCCGGTCGTCGCACACGCGTTATGTTCAGTGCTACAGCGATACGCACTTCGCATTCATTACGACTCTTTTATGGTGGCGGTAATGAGTCTCTTGTACCGGTTCAGTTAGCACCTGATATTTTCATGATCAGTCAATTATGTGCTGTGATGTTATTCTGAGATGAATTATATGGATTTAACTCAATTATATGTCAAGTAAGTCGACATATTATTTTTAATTATATTTGAGCCTAAATACTTAACGGTAGCCAGCATCTCGACCAGGAGAGTACTACCGCCACTTTTATTTCTAGTTTGGAGCATTTCTGCGTTTGTATAGAATAATATGAATGCTGGCGGATTTAGATATGAGATGACCGCACATACCATACAAGGTAGAAGCTACACCAGTCTTATAATTATTAAAAATATTTGAGTACCTGACGAGCATGCAATCACCTGATGGTAAGTGGCTACTGCCGCCCATAAACATCTAGAATCAACCCCAGATAAGATTAGATTCCTACCCGAGTTCCACTACAGACGTTACCACCGGCTAAGCTGGAATACCTCGAAAAAGTATGTCTCTCTTACCACACTGTTCAAACCATAACACAGCAGCGTTTAACACTATTATTATTAGGCAGAAATAGATGCAGCGGTAGTGCCGCCGGAGTCGATCCACTGAGACTTCTACCACCTTTTAATATCATAGAGAATAAAGTTATTCCCTGAGTTATGTCACGGCGTCACACCCGTTCATTATTACGCTCTTTGTGACGCCGGTAATGAGCGTCCTGTTTCTGATTAGTGTTGTTTGATTTTCTGACACTTAGCTTTGCTATGTAGTACTATGTACTCTGTCATTAGCTCAGAAGTGTTAATTGGTGTATAAAGCTCCTTTATGTAGAGCTAATGAATACCATTTTTACATATATTGATAATCATTGTATGATTTATGTAATCAAACAACTATAAAAGTTAATTTTCGAAACTGCTTAACAGATTTCCATAAAACTATGTGTATGTATGGTTTGGTGTTTGCGGTTTCAGCTTGAAAGATTTGATTTTTCAATCTATACTAATATTATAAAGAGGAAAACTTTGTTTGTTTGTTTGATTGTAATGAATAGGCTCAAAAAGTACTGGACCGATTTTAATTTTTTTTTACCATTCGAAAGCTACATTATCCACGAGTAACATAGGCTATATTTTATATGGAATATATTTGATAAATAGATTTTGAGGCGGTACAATGTTTGCCGGGTCAGCTAGTCCAATATAATTCTATTCGATTTTATTCTAAAGGGCAGAAAATGTTCGGGCCTACAATGTTTAAAACGCATACCTTCCTTAGGAAAGGCGAGAGTTATATGTGGCGAGAGTTATATGTTGGTTAAAACCATAAATTAGCAGCATAGCAGCATAGCACCATAAATAAACAGCATAAGAACATTATAGGCGCTGAACACTCGGCAAGACTTATGTACCTACCTACTGAGTTTGAGGAATATTGCAAAATTTCCAAATAGTTCAATTTCTCATTAAAAGAGCAGTAGCAGTAATCTAAATATATATAACTGATCTAAATATATAACTCAAAGGTGACTAACTGACATAGTGATCTATCAACGCACAGCCCAAACCACTGGACGGATCGGGCTGAAATTTTGCATGCAGGTAGATGTTATGACGTAGGCATCCGCTAATAAAGGATTTTGATCAATTCTACCCCCAAGGGGATAAAATAGGGGATGAAAATATTACTTCATAGCGCGAGCCGAAGCCGCGGGCAAAAGCTCGTCAACTCATAAAATTAATTTAAACTCCAATTTCCAACTAAACGGGGAAAAAACCTAAACCTATAAATGTTCCACAAAAGCCGACATGTGGTTACAAAATTCATTACATCCTGAACAGACTTTTAACTTTCATATCAGTTAAGTTATTCAGCAATATCTTTAATAAATTCCCTCTGAACAACACGTCTCCGACATATTAGATTTAAATCTCCATCCTGTTGGAATCCTCGATGGAATGCCCAATAACAGTGCACTGCAGAAACTTATTCAATTTGACTGAGGAGACAACTGTTCTTGGCTTTGAAAGGCATTGTGTTTTTCCTCTTTCCGTGTTCGTTATTTTTTACGTACATTTCGTTGGCAAAAGTATTCGCCCGCACTTTTCAATTTTAAAATGTTTTGACAGTAAAATTCATAATAAAACAGGTCAGGTAAGAATTTTAATCCGGATTCATATTTAAAATTCAAATTTTATGTCATGTCTTTCACGTTACGGTGGCTATGTATAAGTACAAAATCTATTCTGCAATGCTTTCACTGAAAATTTTCTGACAATAATTAATAATAATTACATGCTTAGGTTTTGATATTATTTGAAAAATGCAGCTACAATTACACTCGAACAGTACAGGCAATAGAATTTTGCCTTGAGTATTTACTATGTAGAGTTGAACGCCTAGTCAACAGTCAAATAACAATTCACTATTATAATTATACTCAAAAATATAATGGACATGGTTTTAAGACGAAATAAATTTGTCATAAACAACAATGGTTAGATAACACTGCTATTATTGTAATGATTCTAAAAACATTATATTGGTGATAAACGATGTAATTTAACCTCGTTATCGGATCTTTATGTCAAATCTATAATAAGCATCAGTGGTTCGAACATAGAAAACCTTTGTCGTCCTATTCGCCTGGTCTTGTTGGAGCCTACTTTTTTCATTCTTTTTCAACAATACTTTCATTCAATCCTTCGAGATACGGGATGCAAGGCACGTTTTGTCGCGACTACTCCGAGACCAAGTTTTGTATTGGTTATACGAAATAGGCGGTAGCGGGTAGGATAGGATAAATTGAAAAATCAATATAAACATGTTTTGCTCCTGTGCTGTCTTTGACGTGGAAGTGCGAAGCATATCTCGGTAGTCTGAGTTGATTAACTAAGGACTATGCTTGTAATAATTAAACGAAGTCGGTTTATGTTTCTACGGATTGGTATTTACAATTTTAGCAAAGTACTGATAATTGACCCATTATAAGACAAATGCGTGTGGTGGTGACGTTACAACAAATTTATTGAACTAATAAGCTCTATCGCCTTTAAAAAATTTGAACTACTTTTATATACCTCTGTATAGTATTCGGTGTATTGTATAACATTTATGAGTGTATTCGTTTATGAGGTGTCCTATGTTCAATTTAGGACTTTGATAGTTGTCCACGGGCGGTAGTGAACAAAACAAAAGATAACGATTATGATCTTCTTATCTGACGGATTGCATGTGTGTTTGCAATTTCAATCATATATAAAGTACCTCATTATATATAAAAATACTGAAATTCCCTGTGACAAGGATACACAGAGATAATCCACTAGCATCCAGACCCGGAACAGAAACAATCAAATCATTTACTAACTGCTATGACCACTACGCTACTCACTACCCACGCGCTAGTCCCAAGCATTGCACCTCACCCCATCATTCCGCATGTGAGCAACGTGCAATTCTATGAGTACGTGCAAATGAACTCAAACCTCGTGTTTGTCTTCATACTTTGTCGCTTGAAACTCATACATTATTGATGGCCGACACCCGAAGCGCCGCCTACATCGTTTGATTATTTCATAGCGGCCAAGTTCCTCGAATTTAACGGACGTATGAATAGAACATCTTTATCTTGGGTTTGGAGTTATTAATAAAGTATTACGATCATATTTTATGAGGTGTAAGTAGCAAACGCAGTGCACTTAATGCAGTGGTATGTAATCACTGCCGATCATAAACATTTGCAATCAACTTTATATAGAAAAGTTCTACCGATGATACAGTTGCTACTCCTAAGGATGGTCACCTCACATGGAGGTCATCCACCATCCACACCCTTCCACAAGAATTGTTACGAATACGAAAGAAAAAGGTGTGGAGGTGAAATTTCTGCGGTTGAGGTGTATAGGTTCCAACATCTTTCATCTGACATATATAAAGGCAGAAAGAACTCTATGTGGCTAACATTTTTATTTGTCTTTATCACTGAAATTGAACATTTAATACGAGAAAAGCATAATTGGGCTTATTTCAAACTACTTAATTTTAACTATAATGTTTAATTAAAGGACACTAAAACATTCGACCTTGCTTTTAAACAAACTAGGTAAAGAAAGTTAACCCTTGATATCCGCAGCAAACCGTCTCCGAAAAATTCCATTATCAATGAATTTCAGTAAAATTAAACGAGAAAAATTCCAATATTAAATATCCATTAGCAAATTCCAACCGCGTCGTGGCCACAGATCAATTAATCAGTGTAGTGCAGTTAATTCTATTAACATTACGGTCGGTCATTTATCACTAGCGACCTCTAGTGGTGTAGTGGTCTTTCGTAAATGGTCATTTGCCAATTGGCAGGGTATACTAACAAAATTTGTACATTTATTCGATTGTTTATTAATGTCAAGTAGTAAGTAAGTATTTTTAAATTGTGCACGGTGATCTGATTACAAGATAATTTTATTTTTACTCGGCTACTGAGGATAATGTTTTTCGAGCATTCTTTGGTAATCCCTGTAGCCCGTATGGTCTAACGGATTTTAACATAATAATGAGGTGTCGTTGGATTCGTCCGAATTGTTGAAGAGACAAGCAATTTCTTTAAGTAGTCAGGTTTTTGTTTTAATAATTCTCTAGTTAATAGAATTTTTACGTTTATCTCCTCAAAACTAAAAGATGCTTCAATTTGTTCTTGAACAAATTTGTCAAGATCTATAAGATATTTACGTTTAACGTAATAACATGATACCACAACGGTCTCCTTAATGACGTTGCATTGTTACTGTCAAAGTAAGTAATTAAATTAACATAACTCTAATTATTATGTCACTACTGTGTAGATCTACTTCATTATTAGGTAGGTTCATAGATACATAGATTTACAAATGGAGTATGAGGAAACAAATTAATTAATATTTCTATTATATGACATTATTCCTATAATATGACATTATTTAAAACTGAATTATTCATAGTGGTAGAAGTAGTAGTGGAGGTAATACTAATATAATTTTTGGATGTCATTCTGTCGGTGGTAAAATTAGTTCGTCTGCGGTGCCAAGGGGAAAAGCTTCGTTTACATCTACAAACATAGAGCGTCCCAGATGCGTCCAGTGGCAGATAAATATAATACTCCTATACAATGCATATATTTATTATCTACCATATATCTACCATAGCATAGCCATACAGACACGGGCTAAATATTATTTAGAAACGATATTATTATGTACGCCGAAGTCCATGTCTGATTTGTTCCATGTCTGTATCTACAGATTCATACCTATAAACAGAGCCTAAGTACAGATTAATAAATAGTTTCTACGCGAGTAACATACAAACATATTTTCAAGTAAGTCCTCAAAAAGAGCAGTATTGTCGATTTCAGACCTCGATCGCTATGGAGTCTGGTCCATTCTCGGTGGTGACTGCTACATCAGGTAGATTGCAAGATCATTTCCCACTTCCATTGTATTAAATTATACTTAAATTAATTAGTTCCTGAGTGCTTGAGTGCTTTTATTTTATTCAGTAGCGAATTATCGCCTAGGACTTATCCGTGTTCCTTATTCCATTTATACTTAAGTAGACTTCAAGATCCTTTGTTTTAGATAATATCATTAATTATTTATTATTTCAGACATTACTACAGAAATCGTCTTTAAAGTCTGTAGAACATAATTGATAATGGAAATATCTGTTGTAAGAAGTATCTAATCTTGTTTTGAGCTCGTTACACCAAATCGTAGCCACAGAGCAAAATACATTAAATTTATTTTAGCCTAACGTTGTAAATCAATTTCTATGATCATCATCATCAACCCATTAATGGGCAACGGATTACCATGGTAAAATTTAACAAAATTAGTAACAACATGTATCTTATTTGAACTTTATGCTGTAGACTTCTAACATAAATGAGAACTAACGTTGCAGACGCATTCCACGCATGCATACACAAGAAACTGTCTAAAGTGAACTTTCCAAAGCATTTCCGAAATGAATGAAAAACTTCAAAACGCTTCCAACTCCATAAATTCGGGCATCCCTGCAGTATCAGTGTTTCGAAAACAAATAAGCGAATGGCTTTACGAATTGCAGCTGCGATTCCGGATTTCTTTCGCCATTTCGTCGTGAACGCGTCACAACACGATGATATATAAACGAGCCACGTGGCTTCCTGCCAGACCTGTCGACTTATGCTTGAGACACACGGACCTTACCTTCAGCGAACTGTCATACTTTTGGACAATGTATCTTCAACAATAATCAATCAAAATCGAAATTTGTTAAATAATAACATAAAATTAATCAATGATGAAATGAATCTGAAATGATCTATTGATAATTTTCAAATATGTTTTTTTTTTATTTTAAAGGTTCAGTGTTAGGTACATTTAGTTTGACAACTATGCCATCTATCCATATCCATCCATCAGGTCGTACGGGCTACAGAGCATGCCAAAGTATAAGACATACGTAGTCTCTCTGCAGTCGGGTAAAAACCTCAGCTTCACAACCTACATTCACCGGAATAAGATAGAAAAGTCGATAGTTATATATCAATAAACGCACATGTTTATTTTTAATCAGAATACTAGCTGACCCGGCAACTGTTGTGTTGCCATATAAATAAAAAAATATTAAGGGCGAACAACCCTTATCACTTAGGTGTATGAAAAATAAATAGTAGCCGATTCTCAGACCTACTGAATATCCATATAAAATTTGGTGAAAATCGGTAGAGCCGTTTCGGAGGAGTACGGTAACTAACATTATGACACGAGAATTTTATGTATAAGATTATGCATAAATTTATAATCCAACCATTTATTTGCTCTTCAACGTTCCTAACAGTAAGTTCAAAGTTATACATCCAAGCGTAAATCCGTTTGCCAAACGAGAGTAGTGTTGAACCGTAAATGGATACAGTTCAACACATCGCTTGTAAGTCAACGTGAAATATTGCCTATGATGGATAGGAGAAGATAAAATAGACAAATATACGCTTACGCATCACGAGAAAATGCTGGATACAGCTACTCGACGGATGTGATAGGATTTGACAGTGTTATCAATCATTCTTTAGTACATAATGTAGAAGTAGTAAACGAACATGCAGTCCACCGAAATAAGTGGCAACTCCCGCCCATGGCAATCTATACCCTTACCATGAGTTTTCAAAACATTCCACAATTTTACATTACGTTTACTCAATTCATTATTCTGTTCCGTTTGCTTAGTAGACTGAGTAAACGTAACAATAAGTAAGTGCTCAAGTCTTTTTGTCTACCTCACATGTTCGCAAAAAAGAGAGACAAAACATAAAGCGCCATTTTGTCAATTTAGACTTTTAATGTTACGTTACTGACACTATAGTTCTGATACAATCTGCTAGGGGCGCACGTAAACAAATACCAAAAAAGTAATATTTGTCGAAAAGTATAAACTCATGGTAAGGATACAGAGGTCGCCCACAAAAACGTTGCTACCCTGAGAATTAAGTTCGAACGCCTCGGATATATACGTCTCTCTTACTACATCCTTCAAACCATAACACAACAGCGCTTCTCCCTGCTGTCATAAGGTAGAAATAAGCGTAAAGGTGGTGTATCTGGTGTCGTACCACAAATGGCTCTACTGTCTTTATACCACGTCTACCATATATATTTAAGTATAGGATAAATTTAAGAATATTTCCTATTTTGGCAAATGAAAATTATGGCGGAAATTTAGCTAAGTAGGCGATGGAAGGAGAGGTGGTAAGATTAGTAGTTAGAATTTTTATAGGACACGCAAAAGGAATTGAAAGAAAAGTTATTTCAATAGCGGTCAAAGAGCCTGGAGTATTACATTTAAGTCAACAATTCGGTTGGAAGACAGGACCAGACGCGGCAGGGAATGTAATATACTGACATGCTCTGTTGTAATGTTACACCATTTGGCCATCTAATGCCATGCTATTTTGTCACGTACAGACTCAGAACAGTATATTGCCGAGGCAAAAGTACCGGGGCAAATCGTGTGGCACATATATATACTTAGTATTTTTTTCCGCATAACAAGACTATGCAAAAGAAACATTAAAATATTTTTTCTTAGTAGATTTTGATTATACATAATTTGAACATCACATGCTGATTTTGTATGTCATTTTAATATCTATTTATAAATCTCAGTATTCTCAAGGCAGTTTTTAACGGATTTATAACTAACGAGTTAGTACAATCTTAAACAACCCTGACTACAAAAGGTCAAAATTTTTAATTTCCCAATTCAAAATTATTAACATGATATGTTAAATGTGTAAGTTACATAGTAGACTTTTTCATCACAGATTATAATTATGAAAAACTTCATAAGCTTTAAGCGAATGAACCCTTAACCAATAAGCCGATCAAAAGTAACAAATCCTAAGTAATAAACTTTATACCATATCCAATAACACGTTCAGAAACTTTCCATCTGGTATTTAACGATATCATCTATTGACACGGTCGTCGTTAGGTCGTGACTGCGGAGCGGAGTAAAAGGCTTTAGTTCTACAGAGCTGTGTAAACATCGACTGGAATCAGCCGGATTCAACTTTTCATTTCTTCATCAGTTAAATGAATAAGGGATTGCTGACACTTGTCCAAAAAAAGCAGTGCTAGCCTGGTGGTTGAGACACTCAGCCTCTTTATTGAGGGGTTCGAGATTGAAGACCAGTCACGCATTTCTGATTTTTGAAAGTTATGTGCTTGTTCGAAATTAATTATCACTTGCTTTAACAGTGAAGGAAAACATGGTGAGGTAACCTAAAAAAAATTAAAAAAAGTTTTCAAAGGTTTGTGAACACTACCAATTTGCACATGGCCAGGGCGGTGGACTAAGGACTAATCCTTTTCATTATTGAGAGTATATCCTTGCACAGCAGTGGGCCAATAATGCGTCGATTATAATACTTATAGTAGATTGGCTAATGTGTTCTAGATTGAAGGTTATGGACAATCATAATGTCATTTTTTCCTATTTAATTAGTCTGCTTGCTCAGTTGCTCACTCACATTAGTATGTACTATAAATGGACTGTAAATAATCTAGTTTGAATAAATAATTTCAATTTTGACAACTTTTTCATAAGTTAGACTTATGACAAAGTCGTTTTTACATTGATAAAGATAGTGCCTCCCTCAAAGTCAACGTTAGGTTTGCGACTCCTTGAAATACCTCCGGCAATTTAAACTTTCAGCCGCTGAGTCACCGCTGCGGGGCGCTAACTTAAATCGATTCGTTTATCAATGGTTCACGAACGATTAACCTTGTATTGCCGTTTTATTGGGTCATTTAGGCCCCAGGTTATTCATTCACTTGTTACACTTCAAAACAATTCCAATTTTGATCCACACATATGAGAGCAGTTTTAGCATGCGTTCAAACTATTTTAATATCCCAGTGTCGGGCACGTGTTCTCCTCTTGAATCATATGTAGTTTACTACATAGATTCAAAAGAACTGGTGGATTGGTGGGGTTCATTGTCAGTACTATTATACATTACCGGTATCCTAGAAAATTAATATCTTTCACAGAGTATACTATCATTGATAGTGTTGCAGGATGTCAAACTTTCATTGGTATAATAGTTTCATAGGGGATACGGAAATTACTCTTTGTCTAAACTATTTTATTAACATGTTTTTTTTTCAATAAAACAAAACAGTGGCAACGACACTTTGTACATTAAAATCGGTCTTGGGCTGCAGGGCTTGCCAATGAGATACATACAAAAAACTTTACCCTTAGCTGACAGGTAAAAAACGTAAAATGTGAAAGTGTGTTCCACATTCACTTACACTCCAAAACTATTCAAATTTCGCTCCACACGTCAGTACGTGACTTACATTTCGGTACTGTTGGGGAAATTCAAACTGTTTTCAAGCGTGCGTAATGTTCGCGTAATTGTTTCCGTAATGCTTTGGGAATTTCAAAATTTTCACATAAATTACTTTGATGCTAATGGTAAAGTTTATTTAAGTAGTTAGTCTCTAGAGATAGGTACATATAATTTTTCGTAGGAATACTTTGATATTATTGTCAAGTTACTTTACTATTACTATTACTTTGATATTTTCCTTAGGATCTTAGGAATTTTAAGTTACCTACTTACTTGATTCGATATTTAAATTTTATCTGCTATTTTTTAATTAGTAACATCATCATAAATGGATTTTACACGCCTTATCCATCGAGTGCAACTTGTGTTTGAGAGCATCCTTTCTATTAAATATATGTTAAACGCCTCAGCAAGAAATTGCTAGATCGATGTTTCAGTAGTTTTACATTGAAATTTAATTTTTGTAGTTTAATTTACATTGTGGGTTTTAACTTATAAGTTTAGAAATATCGTTTTTGTTTACGTTTAAGTATTAAAAGTTGTTCTTACACTTCGTTCGTTCGTGTAATGACGTAAGTTTATTTCTTGAGTAAAGTTAATTGCTCAATTATATTTTTTTCTTTCAGAGTTTGGCTATTAGTTTAAATCAGCAAGGTGAACAGTTATAAATCTAAGCCAATAGTTGTTAAATTTTTCGAATTCTTTAACCCGACTAAGCTTTACACGGTGTTGTGCATTTGCTAGAATATATTCATCAGGCGTTATTTTTTGCGCAGAGGCATTTGTGGAATTAATCCATGAAGTCAAATCGACGTGTAAATTGAAACAAATAAATCAAAAATAATTTATTTATTTTATTGATGGCGTCGAAAACATGAAAATACTTTTGGAATACATCCATAATAGGATGAGGAGGAGATTTACGATAATTGTTGAGCGATTAGGTATATAAAACACAAAAATATTTAGGTCAGCCTTTGGAGGACAAAGCATCCTCAAATTAACACAAAAAAGATTTCTGTACTTTCTATATCTTATTAAGCGCTGTCTTGTCAGGAATTCTCTCCACCAACTTACAAGACTAAATACACAATACCAATGATAATAAACATTCATAGACTCTTTGTAGAACCTAATTCCTCGAACAAAGTCAACAACTGCATTTTCACTTAAAGGAGAAATTCCGAAGAGGCGCATTCGTCCGCATCTCATATTCCCGCTGAGGAATTTGTATGTGCATAATAATGGTGCGATTTCCGTAGAGCAGTAGGTGCTTGTGTAGGAAATATCGATGAGGTTCTGCAATCGCACTTTTTGTTGGATGAACCTATTTTATGTAAGACGATTGGGGTTTTCTTTTGTTTCGTGACGACGTGTGTTTGTAATTTTTCTAAATGTGTCGTTAGAAAAACTTAATGTCAATTAGCGTACATGCTTTCTAGTGTTTGTATTACTTATAATAACGGACATACAGACGTTCAGATCGTTGCATTGACCGATAAATATACAGGCAAACAAGTAGGACAGGATTTTATGAATTTAGAATAATTATCTTATGATATGCACGTTAAATAATAAAATATTATTATATTATAATTAGGTTTGAGTAGCAAAAGACTATGCCGTCTACCTTATGGTTAGTGGATAATGCCGTCCGGAAACTTCTATAAACCATTTCGTGTAGAACAGTGGCTTTACCTGAAGTCGATCACATATGGTTTGCTACTCTTACGTAATATAGTTGCCTTATATAGGTACAATTAAGCCGTCATCTAGATATAGAAAACAAGAACTGCTTCACGATGCAAATAAATGTGACGGTGGTACCACTCCGGTCGTACTTTCTACTTGTACCACCCCACAAATATTGAAATTATCAGAAATATATTAGAAATCTTAATATCCTGGTAGAATCTAAGGTATTTACGACGATGATGAGTTACAACAGTAAACGGAAAACATATCCCCAAAAGAAACCGGTCAATTCACTTTACAAAATTAATGAGATGGTTTTCAATTGCTTTTCCCATTTCGCAGACTAAGACAGATCGCCGTTTTCCTTGCAATGTTTTTCTCCGGCTTGTTTAGATTGTTAAATTGATAAACTAAGAAAAAGGCCGTCCAATTTACGTCTTTCAATTACAGAAGCACGACAAATGAACTCTTCTGTTTTCATTTTACTGTTAAATGCGAACTTGACATGTTGAATTTGACAGTTTTAATTAAATATTCGATTGTGTTTATGATGTTTGAATCTATAAACACTTGTAACATCATATACTTATTGTATAATTATTCGACTGGACCACATCGGCTGTATTCTATAGGTTTCTATATTTTCCTACCTATAAGTGCGTCATAATTCGAAGATTCGTCCGAAATTTCGGGTTTTTAACTACGTGTTTGATAGTTACTTAGTCACTTTATTAAATTGTTAAGTACGAGTATGGTCATTTAGTTGTAGTTTCATTATCTCTTATACTGTGTGATTCAAATGTATTTTAATCGTAAAACCACTTTTATCAACCTTTTTATAATTATGGTGTAATAGACGGATAGACAACATTTAATAATATGGTTCCATTTTTATCTTATGGTTATGGAACCCTAAGAAATATTATTCCCGAATGGCTATTCCGCTCTTTGAGGTCCAAAATATCTTTATGTTGTCTATGCCTTCTGTGCTAATAACAGCAATTTCCTTGTTAATAGCCAGGCAAGCTATTTCGTCTACAAACAAAGTACACCAGCCACACATGGTGCCAACGCCTCGGTCCCATCCCACCGGATGCAATATTCACCATGTTTCGCCAAGCTGTTTGTTGACGCAACGTTTACGTTCAGTGTTGCTAGCTTCCTCCGTAATTCAAGCTTCTTGCACTGACAGCAGCGGTGTATTTGTAACGGGCAGTTGGTTCAATTTGGTTCTAAGGAAATGGTTTTAGAATCTTACTGAACTTTTTACACTCTATTTTAAAACCATTATTATTCATGCAAAGTTTATTTAATTTTATATCTAAAACTTTAAATCTGACACTTTTCTACAGGATCAGAATTATTTAGTCTATTAACACACTTCTAACACATTTTTATAATAAAAGTGTAGCAAACGAACGTGCAGTCTACCTGATGGTAAAGAGCTACTGCCGCCTATGGACATTTATTATCAACCCCAGATAATACTAGACTCTTATTATATGTTGGAACGCACCGAATTAGTATGCTTTGCTTTGCGACATCTTTCAAAGTGTAACGCAACAGCACTTAACTATGATATTATTAGGCATAAATAGAATGTGACGGTGTTGTCTCCGGAATCGAGCCACAAAGGGTTCTATCACCTCCAAACCTACTTAATAGATCACTGGTCATTATGACCTGGTGGGTTTGACCCATACTCCCTATTATTAAATAACAACCCTCTATTGATCGTATTCAGATCGAGCAAACTAATAAGGGACTATAATTTACAATTTGTCGCCAAAATCTCATATCTTTACGAGTCCAGTGACGCAGCTGTTGATCGGACGTTAGGAAGTTAATTTCCTCATTTATCCAAAATGGTTCGGTAATTTATCTCTCTATGATTGTAACTTCATCAGAGTTGGAATCGAAAAATTATGTTCGGGTGAGGGAAAAAGTAATTGTATTTGATACATTGCTGTTTTCTTACTGTTACTTAATTTGCCTGCAAATCCTGCAGTACTAAGAAGTAGATGTAAGTAGTTTGTTGCCATCTGTTTATTTAATTTTTACTCGACTGCGGAGCGTAATGTTTTTAAAGATTTGTATTTATGAGTGTCTCATTAATTGGCACGCTCTGCAGCTCATATAGGTTAACAGATTTTAACATACATACGAGGTGTAGTCGTATTTCTCTAATTTGTAGAAATTACATAGGCTATGTTTCTAAGCAGTCGGTTTTTTTAATTCTCAAGTTTACAGTGAAATACTTTACAGTACGTTCTGTGTAATAGATTTTCCTTCAATTATTATATATTGCTATTTTTAGAGATTGAACAAGATTTAAAACTATTACTAAAAATCTGAAGTAAAGAGAGCAATGTATAACGCGCAACTTAGAAAATATGCAGGCAATTTGTATTTTTGATGGTTCTCAAATTATAAGCGTGCATCCCCACGCCCTAGTGGCTAGTGGCACGCGCGCTCAAAGATTATACAATTGTAGACCCGTCGTTCGTAACTAAAGGTGAC
This sequence comes from Epargyreus clarus, assembly GCF_041222505.1. Classification (NCBI taxonomy): domain Eukaryota; kingdom Metazoa; phylum Arthropoda; class Insecta; order Lepidoptera; family Hesperiidae; genus Epargyreus; species Epargyreus clarus. The sequence goes on along the minus strand of NW_027332227.1, from coordinate 12,683,783 downwards.
CTTTTTGTAATTCGACGGCAACGGCAAACGCACCACAGCCCCACTTATTTCTGCTTGAAGAGTTCCTTTTGGTATACAAAGTGTAGTAATACCTCAGATATTTATTCGAGATATTCTAGATAATTTATTTCTCAAGGACCATAAAGCATATCTGACATAACAGAACAATGTGTAATTGCAGTGATCTCAGTTTAAAAAAAATAAACGTAATACTCTGTGATTTTTAATAAAAAAAAGAAATATATCTCAAATATTTCATTGCGTGATATGGAATCCGATACGATATTCTCTCGTTTTTATTAAATATCCATGAGCTTTATGAGGTCCTGAGTTCGTAGGCATAATTAATTGACACATGGCTTCAATGATATATGACGTCACGTTGATTTATTTGGTCACTCAGCATCGCACGCGCATTGTCAAATATTTTGTTCTCACCCGATCACCCTCCAATATCCATTCAATCGAAATTTATTGACCAACAATACTATTTAGGGCGTTTTCTCATAAGCCGACTTTTGCTTATGTGAAAAAGAATGATTGTGATTTTTTATATCCATTAGTATCCAAGGCATCCTTATCCAATTATGGGTATTTAACAAACCAATACATTAGTACCGTTATATCACTTCGCAACTTAAAGATTATGCAGACCATACTACAATGTAATATACCCTTGAACATACAATAGGTATTTATTAATTAAAACTAAAAGTTTTTTTTTACATAGGGCGTTCACACTTATATAGGGCGGACGTGCGAATGGGACATACGCGTTGACCATGACTATGGCCAACAGCTAATCTAACTAATCTATGTGATTAGTACATACATACAGTTTAAGTTAAAACATTATAACTACTAGTAAATTTATACCATCCAAAAGTGTCCGAAAGGTTACTGTAACTCACGCTTCACCTTTACAAAGTTATGTGATACATATCACCTTTAAAGTCACTCTATTATCCGTACGGTTTAGGTGGTGAACTCGTGGTAGAGTATTTATGGGCAGCATAATGGCGTGTCAACGCTGGACGGTTAATCCCCATTTATGGTCCGCCTCGACATAGTGGTGTGATCGCCTTTTGTGATTTTAGGTTTTGACAAATTACGAATTTTCATAGCGTTTTTACCGTTTGCGATAAAACATAACGTAGGTTTGAGCTTGAAAATATATGTAACGTTTTATAAGCTTGGTTTGATCAAAGATTTTTATCGGGCCGTTGTGTTGATGTCAAGAACACAATTTGTCTATATTCTGTATACGAATTACGCTATTTTTTCAGTGTGTCTTGCAGATCTTTTACTCAAAGCTACAATTACAAAACTATATATTTGTTTATTTAGCTAATTCTGGACTATAAAACACTAAAACATATTTTGCCATTTAAATGACGTCATCAAAATACTATCGAATTTATAAACGAAAGGTTCTTATTATAGAGAAAAGCGTCGTAAGAATTTCATAAACAATACGTAATTACTGTCAACAACATTAATATTTTAAGAATTTCTTGTCAATAAAAATATCCAGGTCCTTGACAAGTAACTTTCGGAGAATTAAATACTATTCTAAGCAATCTCATCTTGATGTAATTTTCGGCAATATAGTCGCCTAAAGTCATTTCACTTAATAAGAATAGACCACTGTAATTTTAACCTGTATCATTTATACCTTCAGTCATTAACTAGGATTAAGCGGAATATACTGGAATATTTATGTGTTACATGTGTTTCCTTGTGTGTTTGTTTTGTGTGATTAATGTTCTACGGTCGAGTAGATATTCTATTTATAGACGGAGTTGAGGTTGATAGAAATAGGTATTGCTGTGTTTCTCTATTATATAAATGTCTTATGATAACAGAAATAAATCTTTATTATTATAGAAATGAAAGTTAACCCTACGCAGTTCGAATGCCGTGGTATTATTGAAGAAACCAATTTCTTGTAAATTTGTATTCTTATTTTGAAATCATGCTTCATGCACGCATTTTTGCTGAAATTATAAACTGAATATGGTAGAGTCTTTTGTGGTTCGATTCTGAGGGCGCTATTGCAACGGTAGTGTTAAGTGGCGTTGTATGGGCGTTGTGCTTTGAATGGTGTGGGAAGGAAGACAAACTTACACGAGGAGTTTCAACATAGTCTTCAGGAGTGGCAAAGAAACCTCACATGGAAATTTAGTTTTACCTAGGTTTGACTACAGGTGCCGATGCACAGCAGTAGACACTTACCATCAGGTAGACTGCATGCTCGTACCCCATTTCAATATTATAAAGAAAATAAATAAATATTAGAAAAGGTAGATTGAAACTATCAATAATCTTCTCTGACTTCTTTTGATATACCTTTACAACTTTGAAATAGTTGAATTAGAAAGTAATATAAAAGGGAAGACGAACGATTGAAATTGAACACAGGGCTTAATTTCGCAGATCCCATTAAATCCTGTCAAAGCGGGGAGTCTGGAAATAATTATGCTGATACAATATTAATAACTGGATGAGGAAGGAATTCTGTCTCTTGCCAGACAAATGTTGTATTAATGAGTGAGTCGCGTCGGAGGATCGGATGTGCAGGGTAATGATCCGGCAGAGGGTGTTTAATGCAATCTTTTTAATTTAAAAAATGTTAGCTTACTTATTTATTTAGTACTGTTTTTTAAACTTAGGATTAGGTTGATATTATATGTTATACTAGCTGACCCGGCAAACGTTGTGTTGCCATATAAATAAAAAAATGTTAAGGGTGAACAGCCCTTATCACTCAGGGGTATGATTTCTATGATTCTTTTGTATGGAATAGTTAATACTGTTAAATTTTTAATTAGGGATGATTGAGAGTGTTACAAACGTTGGAGTAGACAAATATAATCAGAAAGCTTTGAACTGCTAAGCTATCGGGAGTTACACGTGTTATTGTGAGTCAACCATAAAAGATAGACATATGCTGCTGTGGGATAAGTTTTATATAATTTTAAGGAGAACATTTCCGTCATACATGATTTCCGTGTAGCTTTAACTATTTAGGTTGCACACTCGCCGGAAGCTTAAAAAATGGAGTAACTTCTCCCCTTTTCCCAACATTTCCCTTCACTGCTCTGCTCCTACTGATGGTAGCGTGGTTAAAAGTATACTATAACCAGCTCAGGAGTATGAAAAATAATTGTACCAAGTTTCGTTAAAATCGTCACCCCCTGATAGTTATTTTGGAAATATATTTCATGTACAGAATTGACCTCTCTACAGATTTATTATAAGTATAGATTATAGACTGTGACGTTATTTCAAGTGTCATGAAAATTTAAATCAACTTTAAGTAACATTTCATATTTAGGCTGTGCTGAAAAATATGTGAAACTTAGGAACAATGTATTGTTTCTTGTCGTGTTTCTCTATATCAAAACATTAAGTAACCAAACATGATAAAAAAGTAAAAATTGTGACATTTACAAAAAGTTTAAGAGAATTAAATTAATTTATTTGCCTCAATGTAATTCACAAAAAAATAAACAGATTCTTGTGTGCATAAAACTAGTATTTATATGGATATAGCAGAAAACATTTTCATGTTATTATAATATCTGAGACGCAGAAGAAGATATTGTGTTATGTTCTATAATGCACGGTTCTGCCAACATAATGTATATTTCCGTTACGTGATCCCGAATATTTAAGCATATTTTCAGTGTTTACTTTTATTCCTGGGTATGGATTTGATTTTAAAATATGATATTGGATCATACATATTGTAATCACTGTAGTTAAATATGAACAATTGATCATCTGCTTGTGATTTTGCGTGATTTTCTCTGTCCAAGTTCACAATTTAATAAAAAATCTAGAAACAGTAAAACGGGCATATTTATTTACGTCAATGACATTTGCAACTCTTTCTGAAATCTTTGTGAAAAAGTTCCGTTAAAATAAAGTTCAGTTCCAATATTGGCGTGTATGCAGATGAACATTTGGTATCGTACAAATAAAATTATGGAAAGTCTGAAAATTGCAGTCATTTTTAAACTTTTTTGTATAACAGGAAATTCATCGCTCTCAGATGTCACGGTTTAATAGAAGTTGTCTGTACTTTAGCAGTTTAATTTTAGGAAAGCTACCATCTAAAGATAGCGATAGTTTGGTATCTCTAATTGCTACGACGATAATTTAAGTTACTAATAAATGTAAGACAAATTTTACACAAATCGGTTTGCTATTGTTATAAGATAATATAATTGTCGTCTCTGTTGTTTAATTACTCTGTACATGCAGCGTCCAGCATGCACGCGTGTGACGTTTAATTTTGTTTGGTAATGATTGATGAGCCGCGGTTCATTTTCATACTTTTGTGTGATTCTCATTGTGGGCCTCGACCAGCCTGTCACACGCTTTTCACTCCGAGGCTTCATTAGGTAGATTGACCTCCTTAGTGTCTGTGGTGGTATGGTAAGTATATCGAAATGAGTGAAGCTACTATTTAAAGAATTGATTCGAGAAAAATTGAAGAATTTTTTTTACCAGTGAATTCTGATATGGTTTCTTATTTTTGTGTTGATTTGTATGTTTTTTATATCGACTGCGGAGGGTAATGTTTTTGAGCGTATGTATGTTTCATTTTTGGTTCGCACTGCAACCTAAATGGCTGATGGATCATGAGGTAGAGATGGATTCATTTAAATTAATAGTGTAATCGGCAATTTTTTAACAAGTGTTTTGGTTTTTATATTAACTCCTTAGTTTGTATATATTCATTAATGTGCTAAGATAATATCAAGTGTAGGCACATACTCTTATCCAAAGAAACATGTCATTTGAATGACTAATGAGACCGCAGCGCTAATACGCTTATCCAGCATATAATTATGTACCTGGCATGTATTACCATGTATATCCAATAATCCGGTAATACTATGTCAAACATTTCAAGCATACAGAGTACACACGTAACCTCAATTGGACTTACACTGAGGTGTTAATAGCGGCTTCATTACTGCGTGAGTGTGAACAAGATACTACGAGTATTGACCGCCGTGGGAATGCAAACATGGATTTAGAATAAATTGTTTCGTACACTGGCAATAACCAAGGGAATAAGTTTCTCGAACTGTGGACACCTGGCAACATTTCTCAGTAGTTTGAATTAGTGACCGACGGAACCGAAACCTAAAATGAACGTTCGGTTTCATGCCTAGTTTTGGCCGAAAATAAAACCCAAATCGTAACGTTTTAAACTTATGCAAGTTGCAATTACTTGGAATTTAGATATTTATACGTTCGTAGAAGCATTTCGACAAGTTATGGCCAATAATTTTTATTTTTTGATCCAATAGGGGCACATAAAAAAACTAACTAGTCAGATGCAGCTTGTAGGCGTCAAACGCCCGAGTACAGCTAAACGCAGCCTAAAGTTCACGAACTTGTTTGCGACTTGCAGTTGAACCGAAAGGTTCGGCCAGAGATTGGTCAAAAACTAAAACCGAAAATTCGGTCGGTCACTAGTATGAATTGGAATTCTTCTTGGAATTGTAAGAAATGAAGTCACTAGTAGTCAGCTACCGTACCCAATATTGCTTGACTTTGTGGATCGCGTTCCAACCCCACCCATGTAACTGAGACAAAGCAGCGCTACTACTGCATATAAAATATAAATAGTCATTTACCTTATTTAAATCGTTTACAAATGCCGCAAAAGAAACTCTTTCTGTTTCTGAAATGAAATTTCGTTAACTTACCCATCAACATTCTGTCACCCAATGTGTAATATATGTTATGATCGATCTGACATTTAGTAAATAAGATGCGGGCGACTAAACTATCTACAATCAATTGTAATGGACAACAGAATCAATACTGTTATAACAAGGGCAGATAAAGATACGGGTGTGTCTGTCGTGTGTCTTATTAAATGTGTCAAAAGGTCTCAACTGTTCTTGAAGTTGAAAATAAAATTGAAGCTAGAGTATTTCTCAGGATAGTTTCACACGGTGATATGCTAATGTTTGAACGTAAGGTAATTTAAAATATTCAAGTGAGTTAATTTGACTCTAATGGTCATGCGTTTAATGACTATATTTCCAAAAAAAAACGACTGCCATAATTTTTGATAAAAGTCTGGATATGGTTAAGAAACTCGACCTGTCGATCGAGGGGTCCGAGGTTCAAATCCCAGGCACGCACCTCTGATTTTTCAAAATTATGTGCGTATTAGAAATTAATTATCACTTGCTAAACGGTCTAAACACTCAGATCTCAAGAAAATAAATGCTGGCGTACCACAAGGCAGTGTATTGGGGCCGGTCCTGTACCTCTTATACACCTGTGACATTCCAGAAACAGAAAATAACATCTTCGCAACTTTTTCTGATGATACGGCAATCATAGCTGTAGGGAATGATCACGCTAAAGTAGCGGAGAAATGCCAAGCAGCTATCAACAAAGTAATCAATTGGACGAAGAAGTGGCGAATGAAACTCAATGAAAGCAAATCAGTGCACATTGATTTTACAAATAGGCATCCTAATTATCAACCTATATATATTAACAATACACCCATACCATACGCAAACACAGCCAAATATCTTGGCATGACCCTTGATGCGAAGCTGCGCTGGACAGCTCACGTCAAGAAAAAACGTGACGAGTTGGAGCTCAAATACAGAGCTATGCATTGGCTGCTTGGGCAACATACCTCGCTGTCTATATACAATAAAATATTATTATATAAACAAGTCCTAATGCCTGTATGGACATATGGTATTCAACTCTGGGTTGTACCAAAAAGAGTAATTTAGATATCATACAAACGTTCCAAAATAAAGTACTTAGGGGTATTGCAAATGCACCTTGGTATGTAAGAAACGAAGATCTACATCGGGACCTTCAAGTAGACCTTGTTAAAAAAGTGATTAGCTCTTATGCTGAAGGTCATCAAAAAAGACTTCACCATCACGTCAATATCGAGGCGATCCAGCTCCTCGATACGACGGACCTAGTGAGAAGACTCAAAAGGATTAAACCATTTGAGTTAGTGACATGACACAGTGTAGTGTTAGTGAAATAGTGATAAGTGAACATTATAGAACACAAGAACAATGTGTCTACTCCTTTATGTGATAAGACAAAGAAGTGCAGTGTCAGAGGACGCCGCCTTCATTATATGATTATTTAGCAGTTTAAGTTAGCGTAAAATTACTCATTAGTCTTATAGTAGGCTAGATTGTAATTAATATAAAGTACCTTATTACTCATTCGGTACTTTATACATGCAAAAAAAAAACTTGCTAAACGGTGAAGGAAAACATCGTGAGGAAACCTGGATACCTAAGAGATTTATAAAAAAAAAAAATGTGAGCCGTCACGGGACGCCTGGCAGATGTGAAACATCGACATTATTGTGTGAAAGTAATATGCAGAAAAGAACATATTGTGATAGGAACTAAATATGTCATAATGATAAAATAAAATATTACGATTTTTTTCCAGATAACGATGACTATTTATTGAATTCGATTGCGCATGGCGAGGCGTCGCCACACCGTACACACTACTGCATATAGACTGTATATATATACCATCGTATATACGCTATACGATGCGTCGCCACGGCATGCGTCGCCACGCCAGAAATCGGTTTTACGTGCAGCTATAGATGTTTCACATCAAAATCTATAGGGTATGTGAAGTCTACCAATACGCACTTGGCCAGCGCGGTGGACTATGGCCTAATCCTTTTTATTTTGAGAGGAGACCCGTGCCCAGCAGTGGGACAGTAATGGGTCGATGATGACATAAATAAGATGTAGGGGTTGAATGTGAAAGTACTTGTAAATCCCCCTAACCGTAAATATAATACGATAAACAAAGAAAACATAAAATAATTAAAATTAATAAAAAACATGAACATAATAATTTAATCTTCAATGCTTCTTGGAATGTCAACATCAAAGTAACGCGAGGCAAAGTTCATTTCGCAGAAACGTTCACAATCTAGAAGCCGAAAACAGATGCGCTTAACCTTTTCGCTTTATTGACAAATAAAAGCGTTTTAGTAGAAGAAACAAATGTGTCAGCGCTTCGAGTATTAAAAAAGGAACGAAAAGCATTCGGAACATTAAATGAAAATCTGTAGCAGTAAATTTGTCGCCGTTTAAACAGATTAAAAGAGAATGTAGCGTGAGATTGAATGGCAAATTCATTTGAGCCATCCCCGCCCGGGGTAATTTATTGCGACTTTGACGTTCTTACTCCGTGTGAGGGATTCCTGGAAGAAAAAGGGGGCCGAGATTACAAGATATTGAGCCATAATTTGATAAGTTACATAAAACAGGAATAAAAACTTTATACGGAAACGTTTAATGAAACTTTTGAATAAGAGAATGTTTGCCGACTTTGTTGTCGTCGTAACTTGTAAATGGCTGACGAATTATATTCATTTGGTTATGAAGTTAAATTTATTAAAAACTGAGTTTCTTAACCGACTTGGCTTCACTGTCTTTCTAAGTACACAATGGTCTATCGATGAGGTTCTTTAGCTATGCTTAAAAGATTCGCTATATTCTTCAGTCGTTAATATATACCTACCGGCAGATAAATTATATAAGAAAAAAAAATTACATGTTGTCAAACATTATAGCTAAGCTAGTTAAAATATTTATGAAATGTTACTCAATATAAATTGTGATCCTCTCCTATTAACATTTTCTTTAAACGGATCAGCCATCGTAGAAAATGATACATCTCAATGTCCTCTTGTACGGAAGTTCATTAAATTTTATAATCGGCTGTATAGCGAACGGGGAAAGGCGAACAGTTTACGTACAAATAATTTAACTCTGAAGTGAAAACATAAAATGCAATAAAATGTCAAATAAATTTAAGTATTAAAACGTATTTATTGCTTTTGTTCAGTTACATTATTGCCACCGGAATCGTTTTTGACTTTGTTCGATGCAAACTAAATTTATGCCCGTGCAATATTTGTCGCCACAAACTGCTTCCGAAAGATCGTAAACATTCCACAATCGGATGGACTACTGTTATCTTTGTGCAACATACTGTATTCAACTTTCGGTGTGGTCCAATTAACGGGATACAAGCGTGTAATTATTTTTTGGTAAAGCAGAAATCAGAATTACGGGTGATGTTCGTAAAACTTAAACTCGACAGTCTTATTCATTTACCTATCTTAACGTTTATGTACATAAATACTCATATAGGAAACTGATTATATTGTTAGTAATGATGGTAAGAGTAAGAAAATTTAATTTTCAAATGCGGGTATTAACTAAAAGTGGGCGTATAAAAGAGCACTACAGGTCGTGTATTGGGTAGGTATTTTCCGATTATTGTAAAGAACGTTACTCTGCCACTTTTCTTGTCGAATCTGTAAATTGTATGCTTGCTTGTTAACTTAGTAAAGTAAAATGTTCTCGGTTTATAAATGTTGTTTTTAAATAATTCCCTAACGATATTTCTAACAATATAATATATTTAAAGTACTTTTTTAATATAAATTACTATAGTAGGTGTTTCACACTTAACACTGATTATTTGTAGCCACGGATTTGGTAGTGTGCATTATAGTTGTTTTGGACATCCCTTTACCCGGAAGTAGTAACGTATAAAGTGAAAACGCTTTAGTACCTTTTTTAGTGTATTGACTGTATTAATTAGTTCTTCGCCAATCCGGAATGTCTTTTAACTTGTTTCTCGTTCCCACAGCTTTCGTTTTGGCAAGTGAAACAACTTTACGAGTTTGACACCTATGCACTAAAGTTTATTATTTCGTATTATAAATTGTCATGAATGAAATTGTTACTTGTTTTAAAGGATATGAACATTATGAGGACTTATTTATTAAAGTTGTTAAGACTTGAATTATGTACCTACCTATAAAATGTATAAATTAAGGAGAGATAATAAATACGTTTCGTATGCTTTACTTAGGTTTATGGAAATTATATTACGACTTTAACATTATTAGTGAATATTTTTACTTCTTTTCAAGGAATATAATGGACATTAAATTTTTTAAACCAATAAATAGTTTAAATTTACTTTTATTATTTTTGTTATATTACATCTATGATAATAAACATTGACTGGTAAGTGCATGTATGGACATTTTGTATTTGATATTAAACTCATAGACCAAATACTTGGAATCCAATTTTTTTTTATTACTGTTGTAATACCTAATTTAAGTATTTTTAAAGAATTACTTATATCCGTTCGATAGATTTTGATATCGTCAAACCAAAAAAATATTTCGCTTTCTTTTAAAAACTTATCACTAACATATTACTTAACTAACTTTATCTCTATTCTCCACCTCCACCTCCACCAATGAACTCAGTTCATTCATCACTACTTAGGCCGTGAAGAAACTATAAAACACCTCGTAAATCTTAATTGAAAACATTCAAATTAATTAAAATTCCTTCCTCTTCTTATTGGAGTTTAAACACCGCTGATTAATGGAAGGCACATAGTTCGATGGGAAGTTTCAATGCAATCTCTTTTTCGTCTCGACATCTTAAACTTTGTGAGCAAACTATTTGACTTGGGAGGAAACGGTAAAGCGAAGCAATTTTATAGGCACTTATAGTTTGTTGTTCATAAATACTTAGGTATACTTATAGATAATTTATATATTTTGGGTGTTGTAAGGCATTGATTACGTAAACAGAATGACGGCTACATACAAAATAATTAATCTACATGAATGTTTAATATGGTTATGATATTTTATTAGTATATAGATAAAAGGCAAAGTGTATACAATTTTCAGTAGACGATTACTTGTAATTAAGCCAGTTAATTATCACTTAAATGTGTTAAATAATACATAAATAGTCCAAAATAAACGATTGCATGCGACCTATTTGATGTCCAACGTGGGCACGGAGTCCCATTAGCGGGGAGGACTGGAGCATACTCCAGCATGCGGTACCAATGTTTTAATATAGATTCGTATAGATTAGTAACACATACGTGATGAATAATGTATATATCTGTTGAATAATAGTAATTGATATTAAAATAATAAACAATATAAAATCCCTTACACAAGATTATTTTTAAGACCCATCCATTAAGTACCGCCCTAAATCAATCGCACCCCAAAAGAATACATGCCCTGGCGTCAAGCGAACAACGTGACAACCGAACCGTGCGCTGTATCGAATTTGCCGTTAATGCCATCAATTTGCCGGCAGCCATTACACCAGCAGATGTCAACCGTAACCGTATTAACGCAATCACGGCATGATACATTGTGCACGTGATGCAACAATGCAACTTTTAACCATTCAAAAACTTCTATAGAGCATATGTTTAGTAGAAATGTCTCGTGCGTAATCAAAAGCAAATGCGGCAAAAGACTGAATTACTACTTGCATAATATGATGAGACGGGATACGCGTGGCTGAACCGGTTTGACGTTCAGTGAGTTCCATGTTCGATCCCCGGCCAGACAGATATCTAAATTATGAATTTAGATAATTTTTTTAGGTTTGGGTGTTTGTGCGGGTCTATGGCAACCACGACAGAAAAATAATAATTTAACATAAAATGCATCATTTTATAAATAATGCAGAAGACACATAAGGAGATATATTTTAACACATTAAAACTATCAATGAAATATTATTTATATCACGGCGTGCGTAAATTGACGTTTTACGCACGCTTCGCGTGCGCAAAACCCCCATTTCCGACCCCGTAATATAAAATTTTATACAACACGCGGACGAAAAATGTTTTTCTGACTCGTGTGATTGCAGTCCTCGCCTGCGGCTCGGCCTGCAAACTCACACTTGTCAGAAAAAAATTTTTCGTCCTCGTATTGTAATGTACTATTAGTATACGATGGAAATAAAAAAAAACCTTTTTATTAACACGATATTATTTTATTATGCTGTACTGAACGTAAACTACACGCGCACGTGTCACGTTTTGCCATTTCTAGCACACATATGTTCTATGCTCCGAACAATAGCAAGAAAGTTGGATTCGAACGCGTTAACTAAAGTATCCTAATACCGGGCGCCAGATGAGAAACACGTTCGGCCAACAGTGTACGTCGTACTTAATAGAAATTACAGAGGATGTAATTCTGCGCATTGTTGAAAGTGTGCGCGCGGGTTTATTGTTTGAGGTCTAATCTTTTGGTATACAAAAGGTTTGTTGGTTAAAATACCAACAAACCTTTGCATTTGCATGCGCATTCTATAAACAAAATATGTTGTTGGAACAATGCACCTATAATATATAATTTGTATGCATAAACGTTGTCTCTGTTAGTATCTTTGGCTAGTGCTGGCCATTAACATTGGTGATCAAGCTCGGGTTGGAGTTGTGCCTGAGGTCAACCGCAGATGTGCTACCCTTGAGGACTAAGCTGGAACACCTCGGAAAGGTATGTCTCTCTTACCACATTCAGCCAGAATACTGCAGCGCTTACCACTGCTATTATTAGGCAGAAATAGAAGTAGTGTTGGTGCCGCCAAAAGTCGAGCAACGAAGGGTCATACCACCTTCTAAGCATGATACATATTTGTCTTGGTATATCTTGGCATATTCTAAGGGACTCCTCGTGTATGGATACCATTGATTAAATAATATTAAATTAGCTCATAATATGGTCCAATTGAAACATGGCCATAGAAATCTTAAGCATATGGAATTATTGTTTTAACACACATAAACAAAGATTTATGATAATCAGTGGTTTCCAAACAAACGGTATTTTATGTCTAACGTAAATATCGTAAAAAGGGTTTACGATTCTATTTTTATAGAATCGTAAACGATTTTTCGTTGCATAAAATATTCTAATAGATAGTATTTATTTAAGACACTAATTTGAAGTCAACAATTAAGCTTTTTTAATGAAGTCAATTAACATTTTGTTAAGTTTTAAAACTGACACGGCGACTATAAAGGTACCTATTATATTCACGGTGGTCTTGTCTTGATTGATGGGAATATACAATCTAAAAGGTATAAATAAATATAAATATAACTAATTAACCCAAACTCACAAAGATGAGAACGTTAACACTCACATCCAGAATATATCTTCAGGTACACATTCAGATTTAATTATTACTAAAAATAGATACGGTCTTAAAATTTAATGGGAGTTTAGATAATATATTAGCCTGATAAATTAAGAGTATTTTTATTTGTCTTATTTGCTACAATTTCTCACTTTAAAAAATATTTTACGAAGCTGTTTTAATCTCTAAAATATGATAGAATAGTATCATCAACTTAAGTATATACTTAAATTTGTAAAATCATAAAAAAATACTTTCCTAACTTTTGATACCTTGTTCAGGAGTTACTGCGAGAAGCGAATATTTAATAGCTTTAAATAATTGGTTTTAGGATCGCAAAGAATTCATTAGAAATCGTTTTCCCCAACAAACCTTGAATCAATAAACAATACTTATTCAATTCAAAGATATTTCTCCAACCATTGACCGGCATTCTTCAAGTAATTGCTTCAAAGAATTCCTTACAATTTACGACCAGAAGTTAATAGAACCAATAATTTAATCGCTTTTATCAGGTTATTGTACTTGGCTGACTATTTACATGGAAACCAGCTAAACATATCAACAATTGTATGCAAACCTGACTTATAAAGTTGATTACATTGAGATAACAGTGTATCTATACCGGAATGTTCATTCTTAAGTAATGGGTCAATTATAACACAAATTATCTAACTAAACTTATCAATAGTCAATATAAGGCAAGTTGCAAACAAGTTGGAACTTTATGATCATTGGAACTCGGTCGCGGAATCAAATCGAGCGTAAAGAATGCCTGACCGGAGTACATTATCTCTTTAGTTTAGTCTCGTTCGACGCAAACTTTATAACTCGGCCCAAGATTTATTGTAATGAAATCGTATAGGATAGCATTTTGCTGTGCGTGAGTAATAGTTGCGGTACGAATCGTAAATAGTTCGGTTTGGCTTAATAAATACCTCGGTTTGGGCTGTAAACTCGGCGTACCTTGATGGCATGGTGGGCCGCAGGGTATTAATGTATTCTGTCAAATTTGCGCACGCAATTTCGGTCTTTCAGTGAGAGCAGTTGGTGGTGTATTGGCGTGAAGGTATTTCGTAATTGGACCAGTCGATACGGCGGAATTACGACCGAATTTTGAGTTCCCGTTATTTCTCTTAATGATCCTTTGCATGTTACAGTTTGGTGCATAATGATACATTGAGCTGTCGATTTCTTGTAGCTCGAACAACTTTGATCACGGATTTAATTTTTTTAACCTTAAATATGAGAAGTGTCGATGACCTTTAATTTCTGCATTTTTTATATAATAAAAGCGGCCGTCTACCTTTCAGACCACCACGATTGTAAGTGGTATCTACTCAAAGTTATCTGCAATTAACAACACAAATTGAAGCCCTACCTGAGTTATACGATAGATACATTGCAAGTTTCTCTTTATCTTATATATAAAATTCTCGTGTCACAATGTTAGTAACCGTACTTCTCCGAAACGGCTTTACTGATTTTCACCTAATTTTATATGCATATTCTGTAGGTCTGAGAATCGGCTACTATCTATTTTTCATACCCCTAAGAGATAAGGGTCGTTCACCCTTAACATTTTTTTATTTATATGGCAACACGACATTTGCCGGGTCAGCTAGTACTACGTATTTTCACTATGTATGTATTTTTTTCACTTTTACGTACAAGCAGTAAAAATTATGATCACTTTTTCTTTTTAACTACAGATACTCTCTGTATAAATATAGGTTACACAAATATTTACGACCTAAAAAGATTATAAAAATGATTATTTTAATAGAAATAGATAGTGTCCGTATAAGGTTATAACCGGCTAAATTACACTCGAATTTTCAATATTTAGCGAGTCCCTTGTATACTATAATACAATATTATAGATAAAGGGTCCATTTCCTGTCGATAATTGCTCGCAGTGTGAAAGGCTAACTTTCGTTATTAGAAATTAATTACGTTAATTAATTTTATCGAGTCGTGACTGTCTGCGCTTCGGAAACGGAGTCGTAACGAGATTACAAAGTTGTGTTTATCGATGTCAGGTATACCTTATTAATTTATATTATTTTGGTTGATTGTGGTTAACGAGACATTTTTGCGAGGCATTCCGACTTAGTCCTCAGAGCTATTTATAGATATGTGGTCTCCCTCTGGCAAGTGTTACGCTAAATAAAATTGTATATCTACCATGGATCTCATCAGCTAATATTAGTAGACTTGCTTCCCACTTAATATTATAAAGTGATCATGCAGACAATGTATGCAAGTATTGTACAAGTCGCCGATTATTGTCTCATTGCTGAGCACGGGTTTTCTCGCAAGGGGCCAAGTTCAAATTGGTGGATACTCATAGTAGGATATTATTAGATTGTGTATATTCACAGGTTCGAAAACACCACTAAGCTGTTATTTAGGAATACATAGCCAACAACATAGTGTTCTAGTAGTTCCATTGGCACCAAGACCTAGTTCTCTAACAAACTATCACCGAAACAAGATCGAATAGGCACAATCAATCAATGTTGTTCTGTTTAGAATACAATTATGAACTTAGGACGTGTCACTTGCGTGCACTAGCTAGCTATGCACTAGCTTCTAGTCTAGTGTGAGTGTATCACGCTTTTTAAATTAATAAGTACTTTTTAGGGTTCCGTACTAGACAGACTAGACTAGTAATAGACTAGACTTCGCTGTCTGTCCGTCTGTCCTTCTGTCACAGGGCTCTATCTCTGGTACCGTGATAGATAGACACTTGAAATTCTTACAGAGGATGCATAAAGGTGGCCGCTATAACAACAAATACTAAAAATTAAAAAAAGTTGAATATAAAAAGGGGTCTTCATACAACAAACTGTTATTCGATATTTTTCCAATTAACTTTTGAACCGTTATAGGTAGTTAGTTCAAATTTTTACAATGTGTGTAATTCAATGGCTGCTATAATAATAAAAAAAATTAAAATTGTGGTTGTAACGAACCCTCTGGGTGCGGGTTTGACTTGCACTTGGCCAATTTTTACCCGACTGCCAAGGAAGGGTTATGTTTTTCGCGCGTATCTTGTATGTTTGTCTTTCTTTATTTGATCCGATCTTACAAACGGCTGGATAAATTTCGACAGTTAATGTGTCATTACATTCGTCTCAATGACCCGAGTGTCCTTAGATAGGTGTTAGAAAAAAAAAATCAAAAGGGGTGAATTTTTGGCGCGAAATAGTAACAAATTAAAAAAAAAAGTTAACCGAACCTATCGAGTGGGATATGAAATGAAAGTAAATTAAATGTAGATTATAAAAATCTATTTGTATATATATAAAACTGCAAGATGGCTGACTGACTGACTAATTAAATGACTTTTTCATTTTTCAGAAATCAACGTACAGCCAAAATCGCTCAACTTAAAGTTCTGAAATTTTGCACATGAGTTTGCTATATAGCGTAAATAAATACTAAGAAAAGCTTTTTGGAAATTCCGTCCCTAAGAGGGTAAAATAGGGAAAAACAGTTTTTTTGAAATCCTTTAATTTTGAAGCAACTACTATAAAATTTAGTATTTGGCTCTCTGGATAGGAACAAGAACACACCTCCCCATCCCCTCCCGAAAAATCAACCCCGTAGAAGGTAAAATAAGGGTTAAAAGTTCATTTGAACAACCGTCAATTTTGAAGCAAACACTATAAAATGTTGTATCAGGCTTGTTCGATAAAAATAATGAAATTCTACCCCAACGAGGTAATATAACCACCGGATAGATCTTTTATAGATCGTAAATGGTGGATATTTTTTTGCGAAATAGTAACACGTTTTAAAAAAAAATCCAAACCTATCGAGTAGGGTATCAAAATAAAGGAACTTAAAAGATATTATACATACATTATATAATATATACATATATAAAACATATTGAGATGACTGTCTGACTAAATGAGTAGTGCTGCTGTGATAAAGATAAACGCAAAGGAAAACCGCTGTACTTTAGAGTGCTCGAAATTTACTCATAGGGTATTTATATAGCGTAAATGAGCTCTACGAGGATAAAATAGGATAATATTGTTTGAAGATCTTTTGATTTTTAAGCAGATACCTTCTATAAAACTATGTATTTGGCTTTCTGGATAAAAATAATAAAACGCCTATTTCAGTTTTTGGAAATTCGACTTTAGCTTTATAGTGCAGTCGGGTTTTTTGATTTTTTAATTAATTACTTTTAGATTATGTAAGAGGTGAGTTCTGAAGTTAACATAACTAATTTAGTGGAATGGAAACCAGCAATGCTTTTAGAATTTGTCTTGCGAGAGGCTTGTATTATTATAATTACTAAATCTGTTTTTTGGAATACTTCGATAAACTGACGATGAGGTGTTTTACCGCTTTTATTTTTTTACAAATTATTTTACAAAATTTATTCATAAAACAGTTTTAATTCGTCTTGTATCTAAAATGAATATCTTATTTTTTATGTTTTATTTCAAAAATATCAATTAAAATATAATGAAAGGACATTAGAATTAAATCTATTAACTGTATTGCGACAATGACTCAATAGTAATGTCCAAGATAGTGTTGCAGAGTAAAAGGAAAGCAGGTATTCACCTGAACAGAGGACTACAGCACTGAACATGATTAATAGATCAAATGTTATATGCAAAACACGGTTGCTTTTATAGTATTGCATAGTGTGAATGTACACTAGGAGCTCTAGCGGCGCAGGGCAATCAATCAAGCGCTTTCCCGGTCGGAATACAATTATGAACTTAGGGCTTGTCCGTGTACACTGTCAACTTCGTTAGGTATTTTAGAATATACAAAAATAATTTGTGTTTTAAGTACCTTTTTATATTTTGAAGGTGGTAGAACTCTATGTGTTTCGACTCCGGCGGCACTACTTCGATATTTCTAACAGCAGTATTAAGCGCTGCTGTGTTTTGGTTTGAAGGACGTGGTGAGGGAGACATACTTTTCTGAGGCGTTCCATCTTAGTCCTCAGGGGTAGCGGCTTATTTGTGGCCAACCTCAGGTAAGAAACAGGCAACGTCAGGTAACCCTATCTGGGGTTGATTACCGATGTCCATGGGCAGTAGCAAATTACCATTAGGTGGACTGCATGCTTGTTTGCTACTGCTATTTATAAAAAAAAACTTTTTAGATAACATTATGGTAGTAGAACAGTAGTATAGTCTGCGTAAAATTGCTAGTCCGCTCTGAATATAGAAATAAATCACGTCGCCATAGATAATTGTAAGACAACACCTGCTCGCAACTACAGAGCGGACTAGCAGTTTGGCTCGGACTATACCAATATAGTTCGTCGGTGGAATTATCACCGCTACATCTATTACTAACGTAGAGCAGTTTCGGTCCAATCTGACGGCTGTCTTATATATTAGGCATTAGGAGTCATAATACATCTGTTATTGGTTTCAGGTAGGACCCCTGTTTTAAAAAGAAGAAGCCTATTTTAGCTTATGACTCTTAATATGTCTGCCGTAACATAAGTAACATAAAAATAATATGAAATTAAGTTTAATGTACTTAAATCTGTTAAGTTTAAACTTTATTACAACTTTTAGCTGGGCTTGAATCATGAATTACTGATGATAAATTATTCAAAAAATTGAAATAATGACTGGTATTTATTTCTGATGTTCATTTATATTTTTAGTGGCTTTATAGTAACCGTTAAGAAGCTTGTTTACGAAAATATAGTTGCTTAATTACGCTGATTTTTTTTTTAAATTACCTCATAGATAACGATTAACTTTTCGAAAAAACTATTGTAATCGGAGTTATAATATTTTTCTCGCAAAGTCTAATTAATTTTTCTATTCTGATTTTAGAGAGAGAAAATAATCTATTAGTATAAAAACATTAAAATTATCCGAACACAATAAACAAAGCAACAGTTCACAAACTGTTGATCCGAGCTATTCCAACTCCGTGACATCGCCCGGACGGGGCGTTATTAAACGCCAGGAGAAAAACAACAACAACAGTCTCGTTAGTTGCTTTGTTGAACTCGATGATTGCAACAATAGCACTTGTCATTGAGCCGCGTAATGAGGACATTTGAGTAATGTTCTGCTGCTTGCTTATTCCAATTCACTTTTCAATATAATTTGTTGATTAACTTTGCTTAATGTGCACTGGAGTGTGCATTAAAATTATATCACGATATAACACGTCTAATGGCTGTAATTTGACCAAAATGTGGGTCATTTTTATTTAGCAATGACATATACATACCATTAATACTTAGAGATCTGTTGATTCGAGCTATTCCAACTCCGTGACATCACTCGGACGAAGCATTATTAAACGCCAGGAGAAAAACAACAACAAGAGTCTCGTTAGCTACTTTGTTGAATTCAGTGATTGTAACAAAACACTGTAATCTGAGTTATACATCGCTACTTGCTGAATGAATGCTGATATGTATCTTGTTTTCATCTAAACAATTTGTTGATTAATTTTCTTAGAGTTTATTAAAGTGTGAATTGAAAATTATATCAGGGGGTTTATTTTGATACGATTGATGTGTAGGAAATGTTTGATTTGAAAAGTTATAAACTACATTTGTTGTTTATTCTGAAAGTATGTATTTAGGTTCCCCTGGAATCGTCAAGTTTTTCGTCAAGATCTTTAAAAGTTAATCTTTAAAAGTTATATTTATTTATTTGTTACCATTTATATAAATGTATACCACAAGTTCAGTGAACAGGTGACTGATAGTGAGATGCTTTGGAGAATGTTATTCATTACTTCCCGTTGTCATAACAAGAAATTGGGCTTTGTCTAAAGCGAAGTTCACTATCTTCCAGCAATCAGTACCAACTCTCCAATTATTTATTCAAGTTTGGGCGTGTATGAAGCTTCAACTTGAGAAACTACGTCTAACGGAAACTAGCAAAATAAAAATTAACGAAACAATTAATAGTTGAATTATAACTGTATTTAAAGCATTTCTAGGTGAAACTAATAAAACAGAGAACTGGAGAACAATTAGTTCTTCTCAGTTGGACAGGTTTAATAAAACGCGACTGCATAACTAATTTGAGTAACAGGAGAGCGGGCACAAACAGCGCTTTGAGCCGTGACCCGTTCAGCTCAAACAGTGCTGCAGGTGAAACCAAACAAGAGAACAGCTTTAATGAACACACCGTGAATTAAGGAATTACTCGTATGAATTGAAACTTCATATGAATTGAGTTTTAGTTAAATATGAAGAAATATATGATAAATTGAAAATATAGGACAATTGGAATTGTTAAATAATACAACAGTTGAGCACTGTAGAGCGTATTGGAAAGAATTTTTTTATTATTTATAAATTCTGCTATAAATCAAACTAGGTTAGAAAATAATATAAACAAATAATAATAATAAATCAATACATAAGACAGACGTTTTTAGAATAAAAGATAGAGCACGTAAAAACTGTTCGACGAAAACGTTTTTCTATTTTAATATTTTTTCGTTCTTAATTTGGAATGATTCTTAATAGTACATTACAATACGAGGACGAAAAATTTTTTTCTGACAAGTGTGAGTTTGCAGGCCGAGCCGCAGGCGAGGACTGCAATCACACGAGTCAGAAAAACATTTTTCGTCCGCGTGTTGTATAAAATTTTATATTACGGGGTCGGAAATGGGGGTTTTTCGCACGCGAAGCGTGCGTAAAACGTCCATTTACGCACGCCGTGATATAAATATTATTTTAGAAGGTTATGTTTATTACCTTAATATTTTACTATTATTGCCGAAGTTCCAATGACGAAGGAAGGTTTTTTAAACGTCCCATCGCACAAAAATAATTTCATTGGCTTCTTTTCCGTATCCATCATCAAGGCTATAGCCGAATACAAAAATACTTATATAGGTATATTTTTTACAAAATTTATTCGTTCCATTTTTCCTTGATTTTCCTATAAGCATTATTATGTACACCATGTCAACAATATATACAAAAGTTGCACACAACGTGCCACATAGTACTTAAGAATACGTCAATAAGTCCCCAAACCGCAACGTTATACGGCATTCTGCGCGCGTGCCACTTTAGTCTAATGCTGGCTGCTTAATTCAATGAGGGCGGGTTTAGTGAGCTGTAGACAGGCGGATTTACTGGCGTGCTGTGTCAATACTGTGAATAATTTTCTTCCTTCAATGTGCTGACGTAGTACTCTATGTATTAAAATTTATAGATGTAGGATTATTTGTCTTCTTTATCTAAAAATGTTGTTTGCGTTACTATTTTTAGGTTGAAAAGTACGTACAACGGAATTTTTGATATTAAATTAGTGGTAAGCGAACACGAATCATCTTACGGTATATGACCACCGTCGTCCATGGACACTTGTAATACACCTGAGATAGGTTTAGAATAATATCTGATATCAACGAATAGATTATTATCTCTGAGGATTAAGTGTGAAAGCCTCGTATAAACATATCTTTCTTACCAAATCCGACAAAAGAACACTGCTGTTATAAGCTCTTAAGTCGAACAACGATGGGTTCAACCTTGCATTTTATATCAACTATAAAAATCTATTACGAATTTATATTCTATAGCATTCCTTTTATACTATAGCACACACCTAGTCACCTACACATACACACGGGAATGACACTTTTTATGTCACCACGAATCCCATTAATTTAATTTTATATTCGTATTTCTGTTTAAAATAAGGAATATGCTTCGTTCCAAATTCAATTTACAAATGATCGCATCGTTATAAAATTCCGTAATGCAAAATGTGATCGTTAAAACTCGTCTCGCGCATGTAAATCCCGACGATAAAACTTTTAGTTTTGACGATAAATTCAATTGGTCCGGCGATAAATTTTCGACGCGTATGTGCCCAGGTCATTCTTTCGTGTGACGTCGTAAAGTTTTTATTGTCGATTTTTTGTCGGAACACCAAAATATTTTGTCGATTTTACTTTTTATTTGTTTTACTAATTAGTACTCAGTAATGAGTAACTTTCAATTTCAACATTTTTTTTAATTGCAGTACATAGGTATAGTATTTTTTTAATAATTATAACGTAACGCTTCACATAGTTGCAGTTGTACTAGTTTCACACAAAATATTGTGAAACATCCCCATACAGGCAGTTATTCTAAACGATAATCTAAGATTTCTTGGCGTTTATATACATTTACTCACATATTCATGACACCTACACGTTTTTACTATTATTTCGTAGTTAATGGCAGCTACGAGCCTGAGAACTTTCATTACGCTGCATTCTATAATGTCGCAACCTGCTCTGAGAAATAAAATAACTAGAAGCCACCTTAACAGTCCCATACTCATCTCACACGTGATCCAATTAGACTGCGGGTTATATTCTCAGTCATAATTTGTCATCACTGACTCGTTGATTACCTACTGACGTCAGGCTCGACATATTACAACACAACTGTCACAGTCTAAAAAATAATACGGCAACACCATGAACGTACTGCGGTTACATTTTGGATAACATACGGGTTGGGCGTAGTCTGTGGTTACGTTCAAGTGACAGCGAATGAAGCGACACTTTTGTTTTTTCTTCGTTCAACATGTCACGAAACATGAGAAATGATGGCGGAACGTGACGACGAGATCGTCACACATTGCGTTGTTACTTGAAATATGACGCCTTATCTCTTCGATTTCGAAGAAATATGATACGAATCAATCGGCGAGCGCGTCGTTTTAGAATTTACGTGACGTTTATTACTTTTAGAGACTATTTCGAAAATTAACGGTTATTGAAACGAAGTTTCGGATTGCTTGTTAGGAAACAATATACTTAACTATTATTTTATGGTAGTGTGAATAAGTTATTTTTGGACGTAAATATATATTATAATTAGGACAATTTTTGTATACCATAAACGGTAAAACATTAATAAAAATCATGAAATAAATAATTACTTTGGAAGTTTTAATGTATTTTTATAGAGATAAATATTTTCCCTCATCCGTTCATCACTTCGAATGAAAAAGTCATGCAAAACTAGGCTGCTAAGTATATACTTTAGTAGGTTGATTGTAATGAAATAATCCTGTAAAGCGCACAGGAATAGCTAAAATTGGGGGATAATCAGAGCATATTAAGCCACGGTTTGGTGCAGATAGAGATAATAATGAATTCTCTCGCCCTAGTTGCAGAAGCGCTGAAGCGCGTAGCTTTGTGGTGGTGCGAATTGAAAGCGATTCGTTGACATAAGCAATACCAAACGCGACCAACGCGCGCTTGCTTGCTTTAATTGACCATTTTTCTTTTACTTAGACGAAGATTCCCATATTCGATAAACCGTATTTTTTACTAATAATTAAATAGTGCAGCGAAATTTGTTAGTGCCCTTTAATTTTACATACAGAAGACCTATCCTTAACTGAACCATTCAGGCTGCAACCATAAGGTACGACCCACTTACCCACAACTGACTTTATAAGTTCCATTGCTGGACGTTGGCCTACCTTTAGTGGTTAGGAAATAATCCTGTACGATCTACTTTTGACCACATATTACATTTGACAACATGTTACTTTCTTCTTCATCGCAAGTTAAAATTAAGTTCAATACGCAGATAACTCAACAAAATATAAACTACATAGCTAATCCCCAGGTGGGAATTAAATCCAGTTCTCCGGAGTAAAATGCTTTCGTACCTTAGTGCTACCACTGTTTCAAATATCTTAAGTGAAAAGTGCGTCACTCCACTCTCAGTCTACTGCAGTTCAGTACATCATAGACAAACACCCATAAATCATTTCTATCAACTAACCTGTCATTCATACACCGGCGACATGCCATAAGTTCATAATTGTATTTCGAGCGGACGGTGCTTGATTGATTAACCGGTGCGTTATGGTTTGTACCCTACGATTGATATGCGAATATATTACGAGATATGCAAATTCAACTGGTATTTTCATATTAAAAAGAAGATAGCGGTGGAAACTCTTGATTGGAATGACCAAGATCCAAATATCAGACACACTTTAATGGTGATATTTTATGAAGTCTACGCGCCTGAGAGTTTTAATCCTCAAGGTTTACTATGCATTAGTGGTAAATGCAAAGAAGTCTTGTGTCTTATTTAGAGTTAATTACAGTTATGTAACCTGTAACCGAACAGGATCACTTTCCAATGGGTGGACTACATGCTTATTTGGATTACCTTAACAATATCGTAGAAAGTCGCTTCTGAATATAATTCTACAACTGCATCTATTATATCTCTGAGAAGAAGCGATTGTCAGACCACCATAGAAATCACTATATCCACCCACAAACTTACAACTAAAACTGTACGGTAGTTGTAGATTATGGGTTTTCAAATAAAACTCCAACTTGAATCTTCAGTTCTTTTCTTCTTGTTTTTATTCCGAGGCGTACACTTTTCCATACAAAAAGGCGAGCTTAAGTACTTATTTTGGGTACCGCAACAGGCGCAGGCTCAGTCAGCAACCGCGTCCTATTGCCGTCCCTTTCTAACATAGCCTGTCTTACTCTTACAATTCTATGCTTACACTCTATTGCTATCCTACTCTTACATATCTATTCTTATTACGTAGGACTTATATCTATTGCAATAAAATGTCTTATTTACATAGTCTTAATTACATACACAAGTTACATTAATCAACATTTACATTTAAATTCTTAGGCCGTTGTCGTCCGTAATATTCTCCCCCCGGCGTAGATTCTTCGAAGCCTCCTCCATCTGAAGGACGGCAAGCTTCGTCGCTGGCCTCTGGAACACACCTCCCTTTGTGCGGACGTCTGCAGACCGGACGATGCCATCAGGTCCCGGGTGAACTCGCTCGACGACTCCTCTCGGCCAGGTATTGCGGGGTAAGGCGTAGTCGACCACAATTACGAGATCGCCTTCCCGCAGTTGTGACGCCTGTGCGTTGGACGGCCCCCGCGGAATGAGCGTAGGCAGGTACTCTCGCAGCCATCGCTGCCAGAACTGGTCCGCCAGTGCCTGCGCCCTTCTCCACGTGCTGCGGTCCGCCTCGGTGCATGGCCCCGTCCGCGGTAGCCCCGTCGATGAGCCGATGAGGAAGTGATTCGGCGTTAGTGCTTCCTCGTCCTCGGGGTCCACGGAGACGTGCGTGAGCGGTCGCGCGTTCACGCTGTACTCGGCCTCGGTGATTAACGTCTGCAGTACCTCTTCTTTTGGCGACTTTTCTTTGAGCGTGGTGCTTAGTGCGGTTTTTACTGAACGCACTAAGCGCTCCCAGGCTCCTCCCATGTGTGGCGCCCCCGGCGGTATGAAACGCCAGTCGGTGTTGTACTGCAGACCGTAGTCCCGTAGTGCTGCGATCCATGCTCCGTATGTATTTCTCAGTTCGACGTCGGCCCCTCTAAAGTTAGTGGCGTTGTCGGAGTATATGACGCGCGGCCAACCCCTTCTGGCGGCCATCCTTCGCAGCGCCATAACAGCTGAGTCCGTAGAGAGCGACTGGACGATCTCTAAATGAATGGCCCTTGTGGTGAGACAGGTAAATAGTGCACACCACCTCTTTTCGTGTCTTCGTCCGATAGTCACCGTTAGGGGCCCGAAATAGTCCACGCCACAATAGGTGAAGGCGCGGTGCCCCGAGTCCAACCTCACTTTAGGTAGGTCTCCTTTCGGTGGTGTCGTCGGAGTCGCCTTGTACACGCGACAGTATTGACACGCTCGTGCTACTTTCTTGACTGTAGGCCTCAAGCGCAGTATGATGAATCGTTGACGGAGCTCGTTGACGACTCGTTCGTTATTCGCGTGTCCCGCCCGGCGATGATAATGCTCGACAAGCAGGTGAGTAAAGGGATGCTGCCCGTCGAGTATTACCGGCTCATTAGAGTGCGTTGTAGAATAGAGCGCACCTATACGGCCTCTTGCGGTTATTAGCCCGTCGTTCAATACTGCGTCGAGCCTTTTAAATTTGCTGTGTCGTTGTAGCGGCTGGTTGTGACTTAACCGCGCTAAGTCTTCGCTGAAGGAGTCCCGCTGCGCGCGTTGAAACCACCGTCGTTCGGCCGCTTCTAAGTGTGACACTTCTAAGTGTAGAGTCTTGTCTCTAGATCGAAGCTTCTCGACGAATAGCTGAGTAAGTGCCGTCGCCCTTATAAGCTTCAGGTAACTGGAGAACCTTCTAATGTCGGGTAATGAGTCGTTGCGGTCCGAGTCCTCTTCTGAGACGGTGTAACACGTCTCCCCGGTCTCTTCACCTTCCCCGTTCTCCGTAGGCCAGTGCTCTTCTGTGGCTCGTAGGAATTGCGGTCCCGTGAACCACCGGTCCCGGCTGTCGATCCCGTCGGTTTGAAGCCTGGTCGCATCGTCGGCTACGTTGAGTGTTGTAGGCACCCATCGCCAATCCTCTGTATGTGTGAGCTCGGCGATCTCAGCTAGGCGATGTGAGACGAACGGCGTGTATTTTTTCGTCTCGTTTCTTATCCACTGAAGGACGGTGCGGGAGTCACTCCAGTATATGACTCGTTTGGGTTTCCAACAGCTGTGCTCCCTGACTATAGTGTTAGCCATTCGTGCCCCGATTAACGCAGCTTGGAGCTCCAGTCTCGGAATGGTTAGTAACTTCAGTGGAGCCACCTTCGCCTTGGCCATTACTTGTATTGTTTCTATGTGATCGCCGTGTGCGATCCTCCAGTAGGCCACCGTAGCGTAGGCTTGCTCGCTTGCGTCGACAAACACGTGTAACTCGATGTGAGTTTCCGGCGTTACGTTGTAGCTATAGCACCGCGGTATTGCTAGTGCTGAGACATCTGGGAGTCGCCTTATCCACTCGTCGAATAGGTTAGCGTCTTCAGATGGCAATTCCTGGTCCCAATCAACCTTCTTGAGCCACAAGCGTTGTAATATCAACTTGCCGACGATCGTATATTGACTGATAAGCCCCAGTGGGTCGTACACCGACATAACCGCGCTTAGGGTTTCGCGTTTAGTCGGTGCTCTCAACCGCAGTCTGACCTCATCGGGAACCCTCTTGATGTCAGTGTTGAAGGTGAGGGTGTCGGAGCTCGGGTCCCAGCGCAGCCCCAATGTCTTTTCCTTCTGGTGTGCTGCTAACTTTACATTCGCGCTTTCAGACTTCTTATCTTCGGGTATGCTAGCTAAAACTCTCTTGCTATTTGAGTTCCATCTTCTTAAGTTGAAGTCCGCTTGTTGATGGATGTAGGTAACTTCGTTCACCATTTTAATAGCCTCCTCTTCAGATGGGAAACTGTCTAGGTAATCGTCCATGTAGTGTCGCTCCTTGACCGCCGTGGCCGCCTCTGGGTATTTACTTTCATAGTCGACGGCGTTGCGGTTTCTTACGCTGTGAGCGAGGTATGGCGAACTGCTGGCTCCGAATATCATGGAGACCATTTTAAATCTTCTCGGAGGGTCCGTAGGCTTGTCCCTCCATAAAAACATCTGTGCCGGTTGGTCCTCGGGTCTGATTTTAACCCTAAGGAACATTTCTTCGATGTCCGCTGTGACGGCGATTCTCTTTTCTCTGAACCCGAACAATATTCTTGTGAGTGAAGCTAGTAGGTCGGGTCCTTCTAGTAGGAAGTCATTGAGACAGACTCCCTTCACCTTAGCCGCCGCGTCGAAGACCATTCTAACTTTTCCCGGCTTGTTGTGATTGGTGACGGCGAAGTGCGGCAGGAACCATTTTACGTTGCTATCCCTTTCGCTGCCGTCGCATTGCACCGCGTAACCCTTTTGTATAAGGTTAGCGATCTGAGCCGCGTATTCCTTTTTAAACGCCGGCTCCTTAGTCATCCTCTTCTCGAGCGTGTGTAGTCTCTTAAGGGCAGACTCGTAGCTATCTGGGAACGTGGGGTTATCTATCTTCCAGGGCAGACCCACTTCGAAGTGGCCGTCCTTTCTTGTGGCGGTCGCTTCGAAAATGTCGTTGGCTCTCTTCTCATGCTTATTAATTTTTTCTTTAGTCGATACGCCAAGCGAGTCCACGTCGAAATGTGACTCGACGAGCTTCTGTAGTTGGACGTCGCTCGCGCAGATGTGAAGTACGGCCGCCTGGTCTTGATAAATCGATTTCCTGGGTACCGACCCGTGCAGTACCCATCCCAACTTCGTTCTCGACGCGGCGGGTTCATTTCTCTTGCCGGCGCGCAGCTGTCGCGATATTATTAGATGCCAGTTGTCGGCACCTATCAATATGCGAGGTCGAGCTTCTCCCTTACTGATGCTATCTTGTACAACTCGCAGGTGCTTGTACCGTTCTAAGTTGTGCGGTACGCGTTGGTGATGTAGCTGTAGTCCTTTTACTGTGCGGGCTGTCACTAAGTAGGCTTCTTGTTCGTGTACCCCTTTGACACGAACCTTGACCGCTTCGCTGTCGATCCTTCTCTGATCGTTAATACCCCTTATGTTCAGAGGTCGATTCGGTCCGCCGTTAGTGAGTTGCTTCGCTAATTCTTCGTCTATTAGCGTCACAGTAGACCCTTCGTCTAGGAGGGCGTACGTATTTACCTCCCCCCGTGGACCGCTGAGTTTCACCTCGCAGGTTTTGAGCAGTACTGATGTAATAGGCGACCTCCTTGTCGTGACGCTCATTACTAGCGCGGCTGCTTCGTCTTCCCTGCCGTCGTCCGGAGTGCTCACTGTAGTCGTAGACTCCGTTACTTTTTCTTTATGTAGTAGCGCGTGATGTTGGTAGGTACATCCGTGGACTCCGCAGGCCTTGGCTTTGCATGTGAACCTGCTGTGCTTCCTTTTCATGCATTTGAAGCACATCTTGTTGTCCTTTGCCCACTTCCATCGCTCGTTGACGTCGAGTGCTTTGAGTTTATCGCACTCAGTAGTGTAGTGTCCCCCAGTTGGACACATGAAGCATTTTCTTTCTTCCGGTTGACTTTCCCCCGCAGTGTATACGCCCTTGGTAGCAACCCGCTTTGGTGCTACTTCTCTTCTGACGGGTACCGGAACGCTTCGCTTCGTTGTGTGGGTGTACCTTATCATAAGGTCCGCTTCGGCCATTAAAAACTCGGAGAGTACTATCATTTCATTATCTTCCATGATGCGTGCTTCGTCATTGGCTGCGTACTCCGCCCATTTGCTTATGAGATGAGGACTCAGTTTGTCCATTACGTCTCGAACGAGTAGCGGGTTTCGTAGGTAGCCTCTTCTATCTATACTTTTTATCGTATAGACAATATTTTGAATCTTCACCGCGAACTCATACAGATCGGTGCTCGCGCTCCCTAATTTCGGGATCTTTTTGAGCTCTTCCATGGCCCGATCTATTATGAATTCCGGTCTTCCATATTTCATCTCTAATGTGCGCATGATGATATCTGGGTTAGATGCGGTGAATAGCTGTGACAGCACGGTTTCTCTCGCTTCCCCTCGCAGGCTGTTTCGCAGTCGAAGGAGATTTTCCGTTGGAGAGAACTTAAAGAGTCTTGTAGAATCTTCCATGGCGGCCTTATACGGTAGCCACTCGGCGACGGCTCCCGTGAATATAGGTAGTTCCGCTGTTTGGCGAGGCAACGGTCTTGAGGCGACTAGTTTTTCTAAGGTGTCGGCTAGCCGTTGAATGCCTTGGAATTTCGCGTTCTCCCCCCGTTGCTTACTAACGGGAGGGCGAACCTCTTCCGGTTCTTCCCTGTATTTCGTCGCCGTTGGTTGTTCCATGCTTCTATCCACCCAGTCTTGTACCCTTTCGTTGCATGAGCTCGCCGCATATTCAGATTCGGCTTCGATTGCAGTCATTTCGGCGGCTAATCTCGATTTGATTAGCTTTTCTTTCATAAGTAGCCGCTTCTCTTCTATAGCCGCGAGTTCTTTCTCCGCTTCGTATTGTGCCATCTTCATACGTGCGTCGATGCTTCGCTTTGAAGTGTTACTGCGAGCGGTGTGTGCCGGCGACGTAGGTCTCCGCACCGGCGATGTAGGTCTCCGCCCCGGCGATGAAGTTTCACGCCTTGGTGGCGTGCTAGCTGGTCGTGCAGGTGGCCCCATGACGGACGTCCGCGTTGACGTCGCTGGTGCTGTCTCTCTCGCCCCTTCTGGCGGAGAGTGCTCCATCCTTTTTTCTTGGGAATTTCCTGCGACCGTCGACGGCGACTGCGGAGAATCTTCATAAATTCGGTGTAGCGATGGCCCTGGCGCACCCTTAGCGCCCGGGGCTGCTTCTGACTCGCTGTACCCCGATTCGGAGCGAACACGACCCCTTGTGTTCATTGCGATCGGCGTATTCATCTTGAGTCTTCTTTAAATCCGGCTCGAAGGACCAATGTAGATTATGGGTTTTCAAATAAAACTCCAACTTGAATCTTCAGTTCTTTTCTTCTTGTTTTTATTCCGAGGCGTACACTTTTCCATACAAAAAGGCGAGCTTAAGTACTTATTTTGGGTACCGCAACAGGCGCAGGCTCAGTCAGCAACCGCGTCCTATTGCCGTCCCTTTCTAACATAGCCTGTCTTACTCTTACAATTCTATGCTTACACTCTATTGCTATCCTACTCTTACATATCTATTCTTATTACGTAGGACTTATATCTATTGCAATAAAATGTCTTATTTACATAGTCTTAATTACATACACAAGTTACATTAATCAACATTTACATTTAAATTCTTAGGCCGTTGTCGTCCGTAATAGTAGTAACAATTAATCACTTGTATCATCTCTGTTGGTCATATACCGGTGACAGGCCTTAGTTAATAATGTTTCGAGCGGACGTCCCTTGATTGATTAACCAGTGCGTTGTTCCGGTTGGTATTGCCGTAGTTGATTTGTGAATTGGGTCGCTACCTGTGGGTTCTAGGTGCTTGCAAGTGATTTGACGGTTCAGTGCACATAGTAATGTTGAAATGATAATTTGCGTAATAGTCACTGCACCTTTCTTTACTTCTCCGAATCATTTTAGAATTTACGTAACATTTAATACTTTTCAAGACTATTTTGAAAAAGAAAAATTGTTTGAACGAAGTTTTAGATTGTTAGAAAATAATATACCGGTGACAGTCTTTCGTTAATAATGTTTCGAGTGGACTTCCCTTGATTGATTAACCGGTGCGTTGCTCCTGTTAGTATTGCTGTAGTTGGTTTGTGAATTGGGTCGCTCGTTGTGGGTTCCACGTACTTGCAAGTGAGTTGACGTTTAGTGTTCATTGTTATGTTCAAATGAATTTTGCTTTATAGTCACTGAAACTTAATTTCAACTATTTACTGCTCACTGAAATCGAAGTAACGAACTACCTTGTAGGCCGCCTGCCACAGAAGTACATTTGTAAATAACCCGCGAAGTCGATGATTATTAAATGGGATGTAAAAACCATTCCAGCAAAAATAATCCATGCTCATTATCTTATTATAGAGATAACTCATAATCTGTATGATAGATACGTTATAATGAGATCAGTTATTATCGAAGAAATGTATATCAAAAATCAGCTATTTTTAATAAACTGTAGTTAGGTAAACTTGTTAAACCTAAATACACTATGATAGGCTCCGGGGCTAACAACGCCAGTAGATGTTTAGTCAAATATAACTAATAATATAATATCAAGAAATTGCTTACTATTGCAGTTATCAATAAATTAATTAGGAGCCGCAACTTCGTAGAAGCCGAAAACATTCGATGCTATCTCAATATATAGAGATTGCTAGCAAATGCTGGTTTAGCAGCACTAACTTGATATTGGCTGGTCCAATATACAGGGCGTCGGATTATACCTATTCTCTGTGAAAATTCAGGATGCAACACGGAATTAGGGCGTATAGAATTGCCATGTAAAGATGTTGTACGTTTTGTTACAATTTTGTGGGTGTTGCAACTAATTTTTGACTGATTCCATTTAACTGATTAATTTAAAATTGAAATACTTTTATAGCCACAATTACAAGACAATAACAAGATGTTTTTAAGTTGATGATAGTAAGCGCAGATGCTAGCCATAGCAACGCCTCAAAAAATCAAGATAATAATACGTTAGTTATATTTACTCGTACGTTTGATTTGTCTCGACAATTTGTATTCCTTTAACACATTTTTTCTTATTGTTCCTTTTTTAAACTTAAATAACGTACCTAATCCAATTTCGTTTATTACAAATATTGAGAAATACACTCCGTCGTCAGAAGTCGTCAGTCTCCTGCGTCACTTGCGAAGGGTGCGGTGCACCTGCTCAGTAGGTCATATTATCTCAATCTGGTACTTCTAGTCGGAACTAAATCATGTCGCGTTACGAGGGTTTGCTGACTCGCCTGTATCGTGCTCGCCAGAAACAATATTTTAGCGGTTAAAAGTGTAAAGAGGAACGCCAACCGCGCACTGTTTGTGTAAAAGGAGCTTACTGTGGATTCTACTGTATTTATTCTTACAGACGTATCAAAAATATATAATACTTTGTGAAATCGAATTTTAGTTGTTATTCGAGATTGGTTTTAGATTATCTCTATTATGAAGTTGACTGATGGTTTAATTTAAATATACTTTTATACAACAATTTTGACTATGTTCTAACTTAGAATATGATCTTACCAGATATTTACTAACTTGTAAATTTGGAGCGTTTATTAAAATTATCAGAATTTTTATATACAATACTAACTTATCACAAAGGTACAAAAACTTTAATTATTTTTTTAAATATTAGGATAACCGAAAAATAATCAGAATTAGTTATTTATTACAGTTCTTAAATGGAAAACAAAATAATTCCCATCATATTCTAACATTGGCAAAGAGATTTATTTATTAAATAAATGTATTTGGCATTTAGGTTTTTGTAATATATATTTACGTACGTTCATATTTCCTTTACTTTACTTGGCTAATCCGTGGCGTATATTTTTATCTCCACCGTTTTCATACACCGTGCTTAGAGGGATTTTAATAAATGTTTATAACAAGTCGAGCTGCCCGTAAAAAGGAACAGCGGGGTGAATTAAATTGAAATTTCTAACATGGCCGCTCCCTTAGATGCTTTGAAATAGGGATGTTGATTCGGAGAAACGACTTTATTTCTAGAAATTGCTAAGATATTGTAATCTTACCTGTAAGTAATATCGAGGTATGCGTGGAATTAAATTCTGTGAATAAAATGTTAAATCTTACTTTATTGCAAGGTTTACAGGTAGTCTACCATATTTGGTATACTATGAAGCTTTTTTTTAAATATAGAAATGAATAATAAGTATAATTACAGGTTACCCACTGGTAAGTGACCTCAGCTCATTAACGTCTGCAATCAATCTCAGATAACATTACAGCCCTAGCTGAATTCGGTCATACATACGTTGCTGCCCCTTAGCAATAAGTTCGAAAGATTCGGATGTGTCTCCCTTGAATGTCTCTCTCTACAAAAACAAACTTCTGTTATTAGGCAGAATTTGGTGTGGCGATGGTGCCTCCGGAGTCGAAGCATGAATCACGTATCAAATTTGTAATTTGGAATTAACGTACATGATTTTGACATTTTAGGAAACTATTACTAATTATAATTAATAGTAATAATCCGATTATGATTGCCACACGAATAACATTCGCATTGAAAACTCTTAATATAAATTGTATACAATCAATACATAAGTAGTTAATATCCAATTAAGGCTTTCACCGCAGCCGTTCGACTGTCAACAGTGCTATTAAATTAATTCCGACTACAGATTAAATATACAAATAAATCAGTTTTAACTGTCCTTTACGTCAAAGGATATAGGTTTGACTATGTTTTATTGCTTACGAAACCACGGTAGCTTGTAGAGTATCGATAAATACTTATTTTGTAATTTGTAGGGATTTTAACGAAATTTGATTTGCAATCTGGATTCCTATTTATATATTTCGAGATTAAAAGGACTTGCAGTACGCATTGTGAAAATGTGTACTGGGTATATATTATAATGTACCACTAGGTACATTATAATCTTGTCCCTGTAGTCCGGGGGCTACAATAGGGTCTACGGTATCCCCTGCCTGTCGTAACAGGCGACTAAAAGGGGGCTTCCAGGGTTGCGGACGGCAACAAGTAACCCCGGAAAGGACGGCGGTGTGTGTGGCCGCATACCGTCGTGAACACCAGGTGTGCGGGAGGAGCGTAAACTGCTCTCCCCAGGGCAGAGCCCGATAGGGGCATCGCGCTCAGAGGACTCCGGTTGTGTTCCATCGGAGATCCCGGAGTTCTCCACCAAGCTCGATCCCAGTCAAGTAAAAATGTCAATGAAATTAGATTTCTGCGTGTTTGTCTATGTGTATGCGAAAGACACTTAACACAAAAAATATTTAAATCATTGTGACCATCCAAAGTTATTTATTCACTTGTTTATTTAAAGGTAATCTCATAAACTATTCAAAGTGATAAGTGGACCACCAAAATCACCTTTACACTCAAACGTTTAAACAAATATAAAGCAGATGGGCGTTGAAAATTGGAAAGCTCATTAAAAGGGCGCAACCGATAAATAAAGGCCCACGCGCCAGTTTATTTATTCTCTGAGCTAATTTAACGGTCGTGTTGACAGCCGCATCACGCTGCTGAGAGTTTTGTAACAGATAGCGCTATTATTACTGTTTTTTTTTTTATAATACAGGAGTAGCAGACGAGCATGCAGTCCGCCTGATGGTAAGTGGCTACTGCCGCCCATTGACATCTGTAATTAACACCAGATAGGATTAGATATTCCTACCTTCCTATATTCCTTCCTAAATAGATGTGGTTTCGGAACAGGTAGCGCTATTATTACGAAAATAGTACCAATTTTATGTTGCTCTCCTGGTTTGCCTCTTAATAAAAACAGGCGGTGGTTCGAAGGTGGTAGAAACCTCTGTGATTCAACTCCGTTGGCACCACCACACCTATGTGTCCATAATAATAGTCATAATCATGTATTTTTGTGATAATAGTAGTGTTAAACGCTGCTGTGTTCTGGTTTGAAGGGTGTTAAAGGGTATCGGCGCGGTAGGAATTTAATATTATATGAGGTTGCTTACAGATGTCCATGAGCAGCAGTTGCCACTTACATTCAGGTGGAGTGCATGCTCGTCTCCTACTCCTATATTGTAAAAAATCTTTAGTGTGTAACTAAGTATTATAAATTGACAATCAAACAACTTATATAAAACACGTTTAAACTTTATTTCAATCCCATACCTTCCATACTTTATTATTTCTATTAACGATACTTCAAAGCGTAGGTCAGTGAATGCTCAAGAGCATTAACATTTCTAATTACATTTAAAACCTCAAAGCTCTTTCTAATGAACCTCACCGCGCGGGAATGTTAAATGTTAACTACCCATTTTGTTAAGGGCTATCATAAGGTTAAAATAATCCGTAAAGCGTAACTATAAGTGCGTATAACTGATTTAATTCACAAACTTATGGGTAAAATTGGAGGTATATTTATTATTATTTATTTCAATATTTTGTGAAGTATTCACGGGTTTTGTTTCAATTATACTATATGCATATCATATTTATTAACAAACTTATATTATGATGTTGGTTTTTTAAATTATTAAAACTGATAGGAATAGTTATTATAGCTTAATTAATATACTGTTATTGAACTCAGGTAGGACTTCAGACCCTGGGACAGGCTATAAATAAATATCTATGGGTAGAAGTGACCACTAACGTCAATTAATGAGCTGTAGGTTTATTTTCTGCTTACATAAAAAATAATAAAATCAAAGAAGCATAAATAGGCTTTTTAGAGATATTAATTTTTATTACCTTGAAACATTACTATGGGGTGTCAAAATGACCCCACGTGCCCTAACTATGTTTTATAGGAGTCCATAATATTAATACATATAACTCAGTAATACAGCAGGAAGGTGTAGTGGTCAAATTGCCCTTATCTCATGGGACGGGGGTTCGAATATTGGCGAAATATCTCTCGGTGCCCTTCTGGTGTATAAACACTATTTACGACGTTGCAATTTTATTATTTCTGCCCTTCGGTACCTTTATGTCAAGATTACTGTGTGATAAATAAAAGTTGGGAGACAATAATTCTAAGAAAAACATTTTAGGTTGGCATACTGTAAGGCAAGGCTACTGTAAGGCAAGGCTAACACTTGATTAAAACATTATAGTGTGAAATGTGCAGAAAACAGTTAAGTAACATGTAGAGAACAGTAGGTACATTATTAATCCACTTCTAAAAGTAAAGAAAAGGTGTGATTGTATTATTGTACATTTTGAGGATCACTTAAATGCGAAGAGTTTTGCTATCCAATTCATATCACTTCCGATAGTTAATCAATTTGTCAGAATGGGGCCATGAATATAGTAAAACAGCGTTTAATAGTTTTGATTTTATTATTTCATGTCCATGTATTGAAGGTAGAATATACCAGCATAATAAAATGCCTTATAGAAGTCATTTTCTAGATAAAGCTTCTAATAGATAACTTCTACTTATTAATAACAATCAAAAAGCAAATGAGTACGTCGTCTA
Source organism: Epargyreus clarus (assembly GCF_041222505.1). Taxonomy (NCBI): domain Eukaryota; kingdom Metazoa; phylum Arthropoda; class Insecta; order Lepidoptera; family Hesperiidae; genus Epargyreus; species Epargyreus clarus. The sequence goes on along the minus strand of NW_027332227.1, from coordinate 12,647,283 downwards.
CGTCGATTACTTTGAACATTTGTAATCATTTGTATAAAAAAAAACTTAATATGAACCTGATGCTAAGAACCTTGTTACTTAACTTTTGAGGACTGAGACGGACTGCCTCAAAAATTGAATTTACTATATAATTTATTCCCCAAACCGCAATATATATTGTGATTTTCATCATTCGCAGTTTTTAGGCAAGCCTTTTCCAAAAATGTGAAAAAATAATATTTAAATTATTATGTTTGTTTAATTTCCTTATGTTTTTTCTTATACTATTTCGATTTTATGAAAAAAAGATTTGGAACCATGAAACGTGTTTTCTGTTTCAACAAGATAATCGCAATCTCTTGGGCCCCATTATACCTCATAATCTTATTATGTTACTTTTAGTGTTGGTAATTTCTTTGAAATAGCTTTAGAAATAATAAGTTTTATATAAACAAAAAAAAAATACTATTGTTAAGCAATTGCTTAGAAATGGTCTTCCTCGAAATAGTTCTTTAAGAAATAGTGACGAAGAGTTATGCCAGCATCCACATCACTGGCAAAGAACAGAGGGATAGAATTCTTACAATTTTAAGAATGATTCTACAGAGATGTCAGGCATCGAGGCTTTCTCAAAAAATTTGCTATCACCGGTAATGCAAGTGGCAATTAATTTGTAATGCGCACATAACTTCGAAAAATCATAGTAACGAACCCAGGATTTGAACTCTTGAGAGATTCAAACTGACGAGACGCAGAGGGTCCCGGGTTCGATCCCCGGCCAGACAGATATCTGAATGATGAATTTAGATTTCTTTTTCTGTGCCTGTGTGTTTGTGTATTTATATCCGTGTGAGTCCATAGCACCCACGATACAGAAAATAGTGTGGGGATATGACTGTAGAAAGAGTGTAGAAAGCGTTTAAATCACTAAGCTATTACTGTTTAAATGCTTATATTATTTGAGCAACACAAATCGCTCTTTCTATGGCCCCACAGCAAAACCAACTCTGGGTTGAGGGACGTTATCACGTTTCGCTGTCCCAGAGGGGACGCCCGGTCGGAGGGCGACGCTCCAACTAATGATGCTAGGTTACAGCTATTTTTCTATTTGCCACCGTCACGGAATTCAGTGATGGTATTATTACTCATCGTTGTTCCGTTCTCTCGTGCTTTTTATGTCCAATTGAAAGTTTTCACAACACTTTTATGTTTTAACACTACACTATTTTTTTACTTGTGTGAACTAGTTAAGTAAATGTTAATTTTCTTTAATTTCAATACGACCACCAAGATAATGAGCCAATGAAGTTGTTATGAAAATAGTAGCATTTAAACTCTTTATGTTTATGTATAAAGTGTGATCAAGACACAATATAAAAAAGTCACTACGTTTTCAATAACATTTTTCATTAAATCGTAATGCCTAAAATTTGTTTTGGTAATTTATTGATTCCCCTTAATTAACAAATACATCATTTTGCCGTAATTGATTCCAAGTCATTAATTGATAAAAGCTTTGTTTTAAGTGACTTACTAAATGTACTGTAAACACAATTTCGAGATAAAACGTTGCAGGAAGAAACGGCAAATTTTGGTAACGAAGTAAACAAATCGAAGGCACTCGTTAAACCATTTATGTCCTTAGTAAAAATGACAAAAGGAAACTTGATTAGGAAGACGGCTGGAATTATTTTTATTCAGAGGGCGGAATACGTAATGAACTTGTTAATTAAAACTGAGTGATGAACGTCGAATATAAAAGCTGCTATAAAGATGCAAGTTATCAAGATCTGGAGCGAAATGCGATAAGGCTGGAAACAATTCTGGAGTAAAATTTAACTGATTTAGAGATATAAAATGAAGTTTTATGGTAGGCGACTTGAAGTTGCAACTTGCTGCTTTGGTTATAGCATCTGTAGCGGTTTTTACGTAAATAATAGTTATTTTAGAACGACTTTTAAAATATATATTTAAGAAGATATAGCATAGAACAATCATAAATTAACCAAACTCTTTGTTGACCCTACTTTGGCCATCGTTTTAGCTGAAGTGGCTTTCCAATTTTTCTGTTGGTGGTAGCAACACATCTATATTGAAACAACTTACATCATCTACTTTTTATACTGCATGTCAATTTTGTCTATTAACCGCATAGTATATAAACCAACTAATATATAATATACCCAATCAAATATAGCATCACGCAGAGAATTGTCAAACTACTGAAATATTATTTGGGATGGTTAAAATAATTGTCTTAATCTAATTAGATTCCTTCATGTAAAAAAAAGGTCCTCAATTCTATTGCTGTCCGTTACCCACAATTTATCGCAAGCCGCATCACTGAGAAAGCCCTAAGGCATGACCTACTGTCCATTACAACCCATAAAATAGAAATTATGAATTTTAGCACAAATTGTGAGTTTATTTTCTTCCCCTCTGGCGTCACTACCGATCTACTTGACACACTGCTTGAAAGCTTTGATCTTGCTGGTAATATTTTTTTGTATAATATAGACTCAGACTCCGCTTCTAATATACCCTCTAAATCCTGAAGGATAATGTTCAACATAATGAAGATTATAAGACGTATACATTGACTGCGACGAAGTTGACATTGTTTTTCATGAAATTTTACTTTTGCTCAGGATATCTATGTATAAAACATTTCACGGTACTCCTGTGTTAGATACTCCTTCAATCTTCAATTCTTATCCAATGGGAGAAACAACTAGTATTCTACAAGTAGCACTACTAGCAAACTTATACAAAAATACACCTACTCAAAAAACAATATTAGCATTAAACAGCAAGGATACCAAACACAGTACCAACTGACCAAGCGACCAAAGCACACGATACATTGTTAAACAAAGTTCAACATAACAGCAGTGAGTACTGAGGTACATAACTGTACTGCAATCAAAGCGATTGAATCTAAGTCAATGTTTGCCCGGAGATAACAAACGGTTGAAAATTTCACAGTTTACTGTTGACTGGTTAAACGCAGCCTCACTTTAAAATAACTAGCTTTGGAACCGCAAATAACTAATGTAATTTATATTTGTGCTGATTTTGTATCACATTTATGGAGATTGTCTGAAAAAGGAGTGTTGGTAGAACCATGGCTAGAATAGATGGTCGCATGGTAGACAGTTGTTTTGCAGCACGTATGGCATACGCCATAAATATGTATACGTATTCACTTAAATAACATGCTAAGTCATTCTTTTTTTGTGGAAGTCCTGATGATATAGTGTCAAATACCTTCAATTGCTACGTAGCATCAGATGAACTGTACGACTTGCAACCTTCATCACATATAAAATATAAGTCTCTCACCTGTGTAACGTTTAGAAGCATAGTTCAATGTGGTACTCCAGTGCCACCAATTTCAACTGCAGAAGCGGCGGTTTAGTAACATTGGATCTACGAACTTTTACCATCTACTCGTAATAGTTATATAGCTAGTGTATGTCTTTACAATAAAAGGTAAATACGAACAACATTTGAATATTTGAGGAGGATAACTATACGACTATTTCATTTAAATCCCAGAAAACATCTACATATTGCTAGTGATATCAAGATTCGACTTATCGGTTATATCGAAAGCTGTAATGAGGGGATAGATATCTCTGAAAGCGATACAAGTGATAAGCTTCATCCCTTCGTTCTATTAACATAATACTAACGGGTAAATCTCTATTCTGCTATTGAAATACATGGGTATTTTGTAATGTTGATTTATTTTTATATTCAATTTTCGAATTATATTCTACACATTAAATAAGGTACCTCTGGGCGAAATTACATAGATATGTATTTTGAATAAATCAAGTAAAATTATTTTTTATGTTTTGAATGAAATGAATAATGTAATATAAATAAATAACGTGATAATATTAATCCATAACATTATTAAGTAATTTTATCATGTCAGTCAAATTATTCAATAAAATAATTTCTAATAATAATATACCATTCGATAATATTTTCATCTCTACAAGTAAGTTCTCGGAAAACAATTGTATGTTTTGAGAGCATCCCATTTTATTAATAAACTCACCAGACCAAACCCAAGGTAATATATCACGAAAACAGAATAAACAAGTCAATTCGTCAGATTTCTCAGAATCTGGCAACTCCCAAGATTTACTATTTCTTGCGACAAACATTTTCGTGGATTTCGTATTGATCCTTGCAGACAGGTTAGCCAGTAATGACTTTTTCCGAATATCTCGGTTTGTCAGCCCATATCAAAGCCCGGGTAAGTAGGGTTCTCGAAAGAAAGACCTTCGTCAAGTAGGACCTCTCTCGACGTGCCTTTTCAATTTGATCTGCAGACGATGATCAGACCGATATTAAGTCTCTAGTGGCCGCTGATTTGCATGAAACTTATTAAAAATGTGGTTTTATGGGAACGGCCTCGGATGACGTAGTCGACCTCGATATGAAAATTGCATAAATTACTGAAATGCCGCACTGTGGACAGAAAACTATGTGTAGATTAAAGGTAACGTGAAGAATGTATCTCTTTCATTCGACTGCGGCGAAACCAGTACCCTTACTAGGAGTTTTTACGTTTCGACAAATATAACTGTTTTGGTATTTGTTTACGTATGGGCCAATACGATTTCCTAGTTCTGACACAATCCGCTAGGGGCGCTGATTGGAATTCGTATGGGCAAATGGTAAGGGTAAGGGTACAGTAGTGAAGCAGCAACAGGTTTGATAGAATCCTCTGTCTACCGCCACATCTTTATCTAGCTAATAGTAGCAGTGTTAGAGAGGGAGTTATAAAACTGAATATTATTATTAGAAGTAGCAACGAACCTACAGTGCACCTAATGCTCTTGCCGCCCATGAACATTTATAAGAAACCCCATATAATACAAAGCAAGAATCCTACCTGAGGTTAACTACAGACGCGTTGCTACCCCGGAGGATTAAGTAGGAACGTCTCGAATGAATATGTCTCTCTTACCCCACCCTTCAAACCGGGACACTGCAGCGCTGAACACTGCTGTTATAAGAATAGAAATAGGCGAAGAAGTGGTGTCGCCGGAGTTAAACAAACTACGAGTATTTTGCGACAATTAACACGTGCTAAACAAAACTCGTTACTCGCTCATAGTACAACAAGTACCACGCTGGAGTGGAAATATTAAAAACGGTTTAACAGACGCTACTCTTAATCCTTATCGCGGGCTATTAATCATGCAAAACTATTATGCTGCTGAATATAATGTAATTATGTGGTTGAATTTAATAATTTTGTCAACGAGCATTGAAAAAGCAATGACTTATTTATGAACGTGGATACAGATTTTCGGTAATTCGTAAATGACTGATTCTGTTTTTCACTACTTTTTGCCGCTGATTTTGTCCAACGTGGACAAATACTGCGGGATCTAGCTGAATGCGGAAAGCCGAAGATTGAACTCGGTGGTGTACTGACTAACAGTGGACTGATGCGGGCTGATGATTATGATATAAATACTAAAAGAATACAGAAACAATTAACAAGTGATGGAAATACTCGTATATGTAGTAATATACCTACGATATAGCCAAAAGTAGTAGTTAAATGTTATCTTTAGTTGAATGGTTCTACACTTAGAATACTTAAAATAAATACAAAAACTTTGGGTATGATGTCAATTTGGATTTCTTAAATAATCGATCTCTACTATAGTCACATTTATTTATATTGCGAGTGCAAATATATCTAAACTAACGATTATTTATTCGTCACTACAACCACATTTATTTAAAGGAACATTCAAACATGTTTAACTTAGTAAATATATTTAAACATAGCCACTTACTTTGACTCTGTCATTTTGGACTTTATACTTAGACATAATAATAACGTACAAGAGTTTAAGCATTGTAAGCCGTAAAACACCAGCTCATCATGGTGTTTGACATAGAGCTTCAAGAACTAGATACGTCTTTATGTTAGCTCATTATTATTTTAAAAGTATAACGATTTCATTTTAAGAAAAATATTACATTTTAAGAAATGATAACATTTTAAGAGATGATTTACATCGGTAATTATGTATAAGGGCATTTCAATTATTGCTAATTTAATGTCAAATAATGAATGGACTTTTTAAAGTATTGTGTACAATTATATAATGATTTACTAATACGTAATTTGTCTAGTTTTCTAGACATTGTCAAACTGCAAACTCTGACAGGCAAGAATCGATCGGGTTTGCTTATTGTTAAGGGGCGTTAATCTACTTCTGGATCGATGGACCTATCTCTACTTCATACGATTCTTTAAAAAATACAATAAATTAAAAATAAATAAAAACTACTTTGTTTTTACCAATGATAAACGATGAAAATAGATTTTGATGATATAATAATATGCAAAATTTCGTATTACCGAATCGTGGGTGAGCCGCATCCAGTTTTAAACGCTCGGGGTCGCACCGTAAATTTAAAAGCCTTCGTTACCCCAAGCCACCCCTCCATTATCATAAAATTACGTGGTTTCAGTTTCTTTTGATGTGTCGTAAAAAATGAAAATACATGCACACACTCGCTGGGATCGGGTCGTATGTATGTAAATAATTAAATTTTTATTCTGCACGTGACCCTTTTGCATATTGATTTGAGGTTGGTTTTGGTGGATTCATTAATGTTTTTGTAATGGATTGTGAATACGCTTTATATTACTGTCGGTATTTTTAAATACGAAAATAAAAAATATTGATAACCTAATAAACTTAATGTTAGGTAGTATGTTACAGCCTTTTTGGCCCTTTTGCGAACTTTAAACACATTTGACAGAATTATGAAGGACCCTCATATATGTAAGTTTCCTCATGTTTTCCTTCACAATTAAAGCAGGTGATAAATTATTTCTGAGAACCCTAATTTCGAGAGGACGAAATTCACAACACTATAGTGGTTTTGCGGTAAACTAAAGTCGGTAAAAACAGAATGAACCCTGTCCACTTTTAGTTTAGAAAACTTTTCTAAATATATTACAGACTTAGGTTCTCTTTATAGATCTGATAGCTGAGAACTTAATGAAACCTCGTGGTACGATTTAGACCTCTTCCTACCTTTTAAAACCACGATACAGCAAGCTTTATAGTACTTAACAAGAGTAAACCACGAGTAAAAAACGTAAGATATAGTGACGCTATTGCCGTCACCATTGAATACCACCACAAAAGAAATAAACCTTTAAACATAAAACGTTTTCAACAAAAACGGCACAATAGTTGTTATAAGTATAGGTTCAGTCCTAGCGGCTTATCAGCCTGTTTTCTCGGAATTAGAACACCTAATATTCGTATTTAATCTGTTATGTATGTATTTTGTTTGCTTTCCTTTTTTCCTTTTTAGACCGAAATATTTTCTTGTAATGTTTGGTATAAGCGACCGGAATGAAAATTATTTTGACGTGCTTGGAATTCCAGAAAATGTAACTTGTCATTTGACTTTTCCACAACGATATGTTTATGATATGTGGCTGTCAAAACCCTGAGATGGTTTCAACGATGGAGTTAATACAGTTTTTGTGATGATCGAATCTGTAACGCTTGGATGGACATCAGCAATTCAGTCAGCGACCGTCAACCACCGTCGACGGCGTTCAATATGAACTGCCGCTCGTACATATTAGCTCACTGTCGACCATGTGTTATCGCCTAACACAACTTACTTCATAAATAGTCTTCTTCTATAATATAGAAGCAGAAGACGAGCATGTAGTCCCCCTGGGGGTCAGTGGATACTGTCGCCAATGGACATATATAGAACCTAGATGGTCAAACCTAGATTAGATTCTAGAAAAATATGTCCCCTTACCCATTCTTCAAACCAAAATACAGAGAGCTGTTATTAGATAGAAATAGGTGTGGTGATGGTACCGCCATCGTCGAATCACATAGGCTTTTACCGAAAAGTCTGCTTAGATTTTTAGCAATATGTTATAGATATAACTGCGGGTCAATGTTAGTTGACTTATTATTACATTCATCACACATTTCAACGAAATGCACCACCTAAATTGCTACCCGGGAAACTTCACAGCTTGTTTGCCCCAAACTCGAACCGACAGTTCCGATGTTTACCTCGTAAATAATAAACCTGATTTTGTATACATTGGTCCACATTTCTGTAATTCTTTTTTGACAGAAAGTTCATTTACAGCAACGTTGAGCTAAAGTGACGAAAACAAATTTTATTCTGACTTGTTGTTTAAGATTCTTAATAAGTCATAGAGATTTCAATCTATAGTCAGATAATACGATGATAGATTAGAACCATTAACACATGAGTTGTCGTTGTAATCATCTAACTATTCAAACTCCTAACAGAATAGACTTTATTTTCGTGCATATTTCTCAGCTGCTGCAGAAAGCTGAATTTTTAAATACTAAAATCCGTTTTTACTTTATTTCTGTTAAATTTCAGTGTACAGAAACAAAACATTAAATTATTTAATTTAAAAAAGTTTTGAGTGCCGACATTTTTTTAATTAATCGTCGAGTATTTCGTGACCAAAAGTAAACATTCTCTACATTGCATAGTACCTAAAAGGGCTGACAAACGCGTCTGATATAGTGTGATAACACTCGGAGGGGAGCGTTTGACTTTATCGATTTATTCATTGCATTGACACAGTTTGGTTTGAGTAAATCGGCTTCGCGTCAGTCAGACAGAATATTTAAGTAAGCATGGTTATATTAAAAGGAAGATTCTGTCAGAAATATCCTTCTCCAGGTTTCTTTTTAAGTACAAATCTGCATATGATATTAGTGTATCTAATTGCAATTACTTAAATTAGATGTTTTAAGATTGTTTGTGGTCGAATTGTATTGGTCGAAAAAAAAATTAAGGCCGTTTTTAAAAATAAGCATAATTCATACAAAGAAACTGAGTATACAAAAAATCTAACCCTCAATAATAAGACTGCTGATGAATGATCTCATTTTATATTCACTTTTCTTCAAGATATCGAAAATTTTAAGAACGTTTAAGCCGATACTCGTTAAATATACAATAGAGTTCTTATTAGTGATCGAAGAATAGAGTACAATAAATAAATAGATAAATAAATAGAGTATGTGTGGTCGCATACCGTCATATGCACCAGACGGTGCGGTGAGAGACAAGCTCACCTGGGCGGAGCCCGACGGGGCAATGCGTTAAGAGGACTCCGGTTGCGTTCCTTTGGAGATCCCGGAGTCCTCTACACAGCGCTGAGGACGGCCACCGGGGGGGTTTTAGTGCGGTAAGAGTCCCACATAACCCTGTGTCGCTCCCAAGGCATCGGGTACTTTTTGAAGGTTTCCCCCTCGTCAACAAAAAAAAAAGAGTAAAATGTAAGAGAAAATAATTGAAGGCATAAGCATGAAGCTCAGAATTATCCACGGGAATACCAAAACTGTTTTAGTAGAAATTACTTTTGGGCCAAGAAAATATTTTCCTTAAATGTCTTTCCCACCGGTAAAAACGAACAAGACTGAATGAATCCTTTTCTCCGCTTCAATGAAAATATTAGAAGCTTACTCAGTGTCAACAGACTGGCAAACTGTGTTAAGAAATCATTAAGTCTGAAGGTGAACCGAGTACTGAGCAAAGAAAGAAGTAATCAGTTATTTTTTGAAGCACCGTTTATTAAATCACTTAATTTATTGTTGTTTCGTTTATTTCATAATTAAATTTTGCCTTTGAAAAAGGGTCTCAGTCTAAAAAGACTTGTATCTAAATATTTACACTGTGATAAGCAGGATAAATATTAAAGTGCAACAACCTGAGCAAATCTACATACCTAAATGTTTTTAAAATTGTGTAGAGCCACAACAAATTCACATTGGACGCCGTTTCGGATGATGAAATGTTGATTGACTTTTCCAAAATCTATGTCTAATAGTAATGGGTTAATAATTCCATTATAACATTAGACTATGAAAGAGTCCAGCTAGATACAGCTTGTCACAGTATAATGTAGTCTGTATAGGAAGCAAGATCCCTATCAAGCTACTAGTGTATTCATATTAAACTTATCGTGTGAACTGATCCGAGGAAGCTTTCTAAAGTGCTTAACAAGATCACATAAATACTGCGATTCGGATCAAATCTTTCCCAGGCCTCTCCGGCCGCAACACAGCCTTCGTCCTACGTGCCCTCGATAGCGATTAATAACAGATTACAACACCCACTGTGATACCCAGATACCAACATTAATTTACTAACAAATATACAATATGCGGTAAATTTTATCCAAACAATTATCATGAGGACCAATCTAACCATTATCAAAATGGATCGCGCAGAGTTAATAAGCTCATATCAGGCACCGACACTAGCAACATTAGTACGACACAGTCTCAAGTTAGTGGCCCGAACACACAATTAGAACCATTCCACATTCATATCCCAATTAGTGCAGTTAGTTAGATAAGGTTCCAATGTAACAGTGGACAAGGGTCAGTTAAACCGTTTGCGCAGTAAGTTTCAGTGATAGCTCATCGACACGCCTTGAAATAACTGCCCTCTGTTTGAAGATAGTTTGTTATCGAACAGATTGTTTTGTTTGATTAACGCATTCGTTACGTGACAATGGGATGGGTTACTTTGTGTATTAAAATCGAGGTTTTAAGCTTATAGAGATATTTATTTGAGTGTTTAAACTCCGGCGATAACATTTGTTTCTATTTGACAGATTAGTGACGTAAAATCAAATTGAAACTTATATATAATTATTTAGGCCATCCATCACACTGGTCTTATCTTGATTAAAAGATTTCACACAACTGGTATAATTTTGAGAACTATTTGTTTCGACAACTCTTAGGCTCCTCTAACTCTTAGGTTTCCTCACAAGATTTCACGCCATTTTAGTATGTGATAGTAATTCGAAAAACCAAAGGTATCTAGGATTGGAACACCGGACTATCACGTCAGAGAGTTTAGCGGTTATTGAGAAACAATTGAGCGTAGATGGGACCGCACTAACTATCTAAGGCTTTAGGACAAATTGGAGCGTGTTAATTGCCGCTTAACCGGTTACCGTAAACATTTGGAGTAATTATCCGTAAACCGAGGTGTGCTTCTTGATGGTTTTAACATACCTCGTAGCATATGATCTGTGCGTAAAGTGTGAACCCTAAAATCACGTAGGAAATGCTAGTGTTATTATATTATTAGTAGTAGAACAGTATAAGTATCTATACTTGTATTGTGGTAGTAGTGCATAAGTAATAACATGTGAGAAATTGACTTCTAAAAGAGGATAATTGTTTATAAAGTAGGTAATTCTAATCTAAATTTTTACCTTAATCGTTGAGTTTGGTTGGTTTGGTTTTGTTTGGTTTAGAGATTTAAATAGAATATAAGTAAAAAAAGATGTTTTATAATTAAATTTAGTACAATAAAGCATTGGAAATATTATCTTGAAATCAAAGACAATCAGGAAAATCACTCAACGGATTATAATGTTATTTATTTATAATGGTAGGTACTTTTATTTATTTGATATTTACTTTGAAAATATCATAACATTTAGGATTCTTATTATATGTCAGGATCAAGTATCTATCAACATACTTGAGAATAGCAATAAATTGTCACTACATGTAATTTAGACTGCATATTAGTTTATTTAACGTAATGAACGATTCCCCATCCCTAATACAGTAGCACCCCCACATAACATAGAGTAATATGAACCTCGAAGACGTAGGACTAAAATCAATCATAAAGAGTAGATACAAGAGTAGAAATTTATATTTATAGGGTTGCAATAATGTGTGTCATAGTTGAAGTATCTTCATCGGGGAACGTAATAAACCCTGACATTCGTAAAAGGGAAAGTGTCGCCGATCGTCCAATCGGCAGTAATGCACATTTCGAGCAGTGCAACGAAATAGGGTAACATTGTCAATGTTGCTAATATTGTAAGATTTTTCTGAAAGGTCAAAATTTAAGAAATCTTATAAAAAGGGTAATATTCCTCGAATTAGTATTTCCAAAAAAGTGTCTGAAGGTGATATTTGTCTTCCAAAAAGAGTTTTTAAAAGCATTGCAATTACCTTGCTTATCAATTTTACATTTACTTAAATTTTCACTGCGCAGTTACACAGATTATACAGTTACAAACATTTTACATTTGTATATTTTTATTATCTTTAACCTCTTCCAACGTTTTCATTTTCGTTCTTTATGAGGCTTAGGCTAATATCAGTAAGCCATAAGAAAGAGAGACATTTTAAGAGCCATCTCTGGGACCCTTCGCCGGGACCCTTTCGGAATATTAACCATAACTCCACAACTTTATAGACGAGGTTAAGGTGAATATCAAAACAACTTGCGCTAATTAAACTACCTAAATAAAGTTTATAGATAGGGATTTTATAATTACGAAATTTGCAAATAAGAAAATTAGACATCAGAAATCAGGAATTTCGTAATTCCTGATTTTTTACATTATAAGAACAGCAGGCGAGTATGCAGTCTACCTGATGTGTAAGTGGATGCTGCCGCTCATGGACATCTGTAATTAACCCCAGATAAGATAAGATTCCTACCTGAAGTCGCCCACAAATGCGCTGCTACCTCTGAGGGCTAAGCTGGAATATCTCGGAGAAGTACGTTTCCCTTACCACACCCTTCATACCAGGACACAGCAGCGTTTAATACTGCTATATTTAAGGGTATTTACCACACCCTTCAAACCAAGACACAGCAGAGTTTAACACTGCTATTGTTAGGTGGAAATAATTGTGGTGGTAATGCCGCCGGAACCGAACAACAGAGGGCTCTACCACCTTCTGTTTTTTTATGATCATTTACCACAGGGTGCGAAAATTCATATCCATGCAATGATTTTTCGTATCCATACGGGTGTTAAATATTAATTGTTATTATTTTAACTTAAGTAAAATATCATGAATCCAAACCAACCAACTAAATGACTATATATTTTTCAAGGTGAGTGAAGTCCACTTTTCCGTACATAATCAGAGTAGGGAAAATGTATTTTAATCTTTAGTTTACTCTATTTATGCCCTGAGTTGGGACAATAATAGATATATAGGTAATCTATTAGCAGCATTTCAAACTAATACACACACAATATAAGACGGAAATACTGTTACATTTTGATTTTGTTCATTTTGTTTTTATCTATTTCAAAGTATAATTGAGTCTGTGTTTATACACGACGTTTTACTACAATACAATTCGTTTAAAACAAATGTTAAATGTACTAAATTGAGCTGGAGCTATATTTTAAACTATTCTTTACAAAACTTCACCGGTTATAGAACAAAAAGCTGCCCTGTATTTATTCCTGTAGCGAATTTTGTTCAAAGTTTATAACAAGAGTTCTGTTCTAACTTCATGATTCGCTATGCAGTTCTATTTGTTATTTAAACTCCGCTGTTGAATATTATGAAAATGTTCTTCATAATTTTACCTTTAACAAATTGTCTCTTATTTTCTGGGTAATTTTATCGCCATTTATATTTTACTTTGTCTTGTTAAATATTTTTGGTATTAAGGAGAATTTAATCATTTTCATTCTACTGGATAAAAATATATAATTTAAAAAAATTTAGAGGTTATTTTTGTTGAGGGATTTTTAACATTTACTCTCCTATAATCTTTATTACTACCTAAATATTCGAAGTTGAAAATTTGATATCTCAATAATATTTTCAAGTGTGATATATTTTAGACCAAAACTTAGATAATAATGTTATCTTTTTTGTTTTTTCAATATTCTGGTAAATTTATTCAGATTTGTAAACACAATCTGTGGCAACCACGCTATCAGACGGCTAAAATAATTAAATGTGTAAACCAATTTATTAGATATACTGTAGAGCTTGACATTTTTAATAAATTATGGAGCGCCACGCTAGACTTAATTAAATATTTTTCTAAAATAAATATATACTAATCGTGTCTGACGTGTGCATATTCGGAGGAATATTTTATTAAAAATATTTTGAAGTGGATGTCAGGTTAGTAACCCGTTGGTAACCCGTACATCAGATAAACATTTTAAAATCTGAGTGTGCTAATGATTATGATAGTGAACACGATAAATTTTTAAAAATATTTAAGTAATTTCTGCATGAATAATGAAGAGTTACATGAATATCGCAATTTTAGCAATGTAGCATGCAATATTGTCAATACAGGCAATATTAATGACAATAAGAACAATATTTTTCATTGTTCTAGCTCTACTTTACAACTTAAGCGCAAGCACTTACAACAAAAAATAAATGGGGCTACAACTCAACAAACAAACCAATTTACAAATCGAAAATAAAAATATACGCGACTCGCTTTTAGGTAACTTTATCCCATATCCAACGAAACACGGGTCACTTCGGCCTTTTGCAAAATTAAAAACGGATTTTCGAAAGCGGATTTAAATTCGAGGGCGCGGATTTCGGCCGCAGATCAGCGTAAGCCGCTCCATAAATAACCGTTAGTGAAGTCGTCAAAGGGCGCAGGGTTGTGTCATGTGAACCTGCCATCAATCTTGGAGACCAAACACGCATAACGTTAGGGTTTGGCTTAGGTATGAGCGGATTAGTGACTTCACGAATAATATTTATATTTACATGTGGTTTTACAGTAGCTGTTTTTAACTGTTGTTTTTGGCACAAAAAACGTTGACGTATCTGTAATCGCTTTTTGCTTGCTTTCTTAATATTAACATTAACTGATAATTTCTGAAAGGTCCTAACAACAGTAATTACAACTTGTTTCAATAAGTAATGTCCCTAATAATTTCTCGTTTATTCCCTATAATGTTTGAAGCAGAACCATGAACCAAATGCGCCATTTTGTCTATGCTTCTCTCTAAAATATAACAGAAAATACGCAAGAAAAGAAAATAAATAGGTATAGTTTAATGTGTGAGCTGGTTGTGATTTCTAAAACTGTTTTGTCTTTAAAAAAAAAAATAACAAATGCCAAGCATTTATCAATAAGTAATGTTTAAGGTTACGTCGTAAAGACTACTGTGTGTGTTTGAATTATTTTTATTGTATTCCTAAATTCCGCTCCGCTTTATATCCCTGAACACACATAAGGGCTGGGAGCTTTGTCTCGCGTCTAGACTCGCAATCCATTATTACAGCCGTTTCAACCAGGAAGTGGGGAAGTTCATACCCCGACACTTAGCATATTTACGCTACTGATAAATGTGGGCCCTTTTTCTTCGTTATCGCCACGACGGGAATGAAACAGTTGCATTTTTCTTCAAGGAGATAGCAAACGACAAAAGGCGTGAAATTTAATAATGCCACCCTTTTAACTGCAAGGGTGCAAGCGCTTCCGCTGTTAAAAGCTTGCGTGTGTTTTTATTGGCTCGCGTGAGTTTACACAACTAATTGTGTGATGTACCAGGGATTTTAGTTTTAATTAATAAATTATTTTTAATAACACGTGTCTTTGTAGCGTCTTCTAAATTTTGGGCCCCATTAAGGCCTGTAGAGCGTTAGGGTATGTTTTACATATATATAAAAGTTACGATCTAAAAAAATGTTTTCCTTTAAATTCAGAGAAAAGGCTTTATCGTCGATGCGATGATGACACCTTGGATGTAATTTTACAATTATAAGTATTAATTACAACGAATATAGTCTTAACGATCTTAATGGTTTGGAATTTGTCGAAGAATTTAATTATTTATCGACGATGATTTACACAAACAAAAAAAAGAAAACATTACCATTAGTTTCTTGATGTCAACGTAGGGGGTCTTACGTATGAAAATTCTTACAACCTATGCTCCCTTGTGGAATAATAAGTGGGTCCAAATGTTCCCCAATTCCATAGAAAGTATTATGTACGTTTGTAGTGGGTGAACATAAACGTAGGGTAAGTTCTGACTAACGACTTTTGACGACTTATTGTTATATGGAACTCTTTTCAGTAACATTTTAAACTTGAGAGCCAGCCGATTTCCATAAATATCATTTTATGGGATTTTTTTTTATATTTTTTGCATTTTAGTGACAATTGTATTGTCCTTTTTCACATATTTCTGCATCCTTAAATCATATTTTTAATTTCTTTTTCCTAAGTCATCTATTATCTCATGGTAACAAATATGCCTATTTCGACTGTCGTGCGTCTGTAATCAGCCTTAAGTCTATATTAGCTAAGTACGTGAGTATCATCCATATTGTGAACATTAGTAAGACGTGTTACAAGTCATGACAAGTGAAAATAAATGGCCCCTGTTACATATCTTGCCAAGAAAAGTATCTTGCTGGTTACGTATTGTGCATTTGTAGTACCTAAATAGAACTAGATAACGTTTTTGTATTCATAACGTCTCTCCCGAAGCGAGTGTGTTTTTGATAAAAATTGCTTTATTACAAGTACTTATTGTATAAATTCTTCACATAAAATCATATTTTTTTTCAAAATTAATTAATAAAATATAAAAAAAATCTCTTAAGCATCGCCATTAAGAGCTTATGTAACTGTTATAAAATAGTACCATAACCACAGCTTGTATGGTAATATGTAAAGGTGGTAGAATTCTTTATGGTTGGACTCCGGAAGCACCATTGGATCATAACATCAGTGTTAAGCGCTGCTGCATTTCCCTTTGAAGTTTGTGGTAAAGGATATGACTTATCAGCGGCGTTCCAATTTTGTCCTCATGTGATGTATATTGGTGTGTAGCACCGCATCTGTAACCGAACTCTATAACCTGAAGTTTATTACAGATGACCACTTACGATCAGGTGAACTGCGTGCTCATTTACTACAGCTTTAATATAAAAAAATGGTCCTGCAACGTGTTATTCCGTTAAAAATCACAAAATTACCTAAACATTTTTATACGACAGTAATATATGAACTAAAGAGAGTTGTCCGTGAACAATATCCATTAGGGAAATTTATCAGCAAGCGCAATAAATTAGAACACCCCAAGTTGCCGGAAAGGCGTGTTTAAACAAACTACATTACACCGTAATGACTAGAGATGTGCCGAGTCAGGTCGACTCGAGTCAGTACTCGAGTACTTACATAAACTCGCATACTCGAGTACCAATAGTGATACTCGAGTACCAGTAATACTCGAATACTGACGATACTCGTACACAACAACTACTACTCGTACAAGTAAAAACTTGTTTAATTTTGTGTAGTGAGTGGCGTTTTTTTTTTTTTTTTTGCTCTTCCGTGCTATTGGACTGTATGTTGTGCAAAGTACTCGAGTACTTTGTGAATACTTTGGACTCGAGTACTGACTCGATTCTTTTTTATATGAGTACTAAAGTACTCGAATACCAAAAATGGCCGACTCGGCACATCATTAGTAATGACCAATTCAGTTCACAATAATACCAGTTATGTATGATAATTTGATCAGGTGCTGGCAACGTAGAGCGAACAATGAAATAGAGGAGACATGTTATTGTAGGAGAGTGACTAGTAGAACTTATCAAGTCGTCATGATTAAAAATTCTGATCAGAGTATTATATTTGTAGTCGACGGATTAATACAATACTTATTTGTTTGACAAAAATTGTAATACAAGAATAGTAGAAATGTAATATGGTTTAATATCATATTACATATATGCTTTAATAGGGTTTAATATTACATTGAGCATGCAGTCCACCCGATCGTAAATGATCGCAGCCATATTTTTAATTAACCTTGATTATAAAAGAAGTCCAAGCCGAAATCAATCACAAATGTGTTGCTGTCGCTGCAAAATAAGTCTTTACTACCCTTCAAACGAAAGTACGGTACCATTGTTAAAAAACAGGAGAAAAGTAAGTTAACATTTTATTAAAATCATACAGAGAAAATATATTTTAGGTGTAATTTTGATAGGAAAATCTTCTAAATCTAGATTTTTTTTTTTAATTTGTAAGTATTTTCTGTTATGATAAGTCAGTTCTATCCAAACTTTAAGCCTATGGTTGTTGCTCCCTCATCTAACGCCCCCTACTGGTTATTAGTCGAACTAATGGTGGCTTAAGCAAAACAACTCCCTGTATTATTGCCTCATAAAAAACCCCATCGAGAGCACCCCATACGTCCACCCCTTCGATCATTTTAAGTTTTCCATTGTAATTTTCATTACATGTCGAAAACAAAGCGAAATTGTATTGGATCCTTATCAATTGTTATGGGGAAGAAACTCTTTTGGGAACATAATGGATTCTTTGAAGAGGCAATAACCAAAAATGTAGGTAATGTTTGAAGATGAGCTATTCATTTTCTTTTTAATGGCATATAACTTGTAATTTCCAGTGTAATTTCAAAGCGCAACCCTCTTTATTGTCCATTGGGAGAACCCATTTTTTTAAACCTTACCTGTTATAAAATATTCTATTTTCAATATAGTAAGGATGAAAAATAAAGAACTTTGACTTTTCTTCAACTTGAAATGTGGCATTATTTTAAAGTGGTATGATTTAAAGGGTGTGAGGACCAAGGCTGGCCATATAGCCCTTAGCCCACAGGGCAGCAACCCTAGATAAGAGTTTTGTCCAGTTCGGTCAACTAAATAATGTTAATGGACAGTTGATTTGTTTTCTGCTCGAGAAGTAGTGATCTATGATACGACTAAGGACGACCTGCTTAGCATATAAAACTGTAAATTAGTAATCGTATCAGCGTGCTTTATGAATTAAAACAATTCTACTGAATAAGGATATTTAATTACTTGTTTATTGCATGTTCCTATAGTCGTTAACCCATTAGTAACTCATCGCTGGGCTTGGATCTCCTCTCAGAGTGAGAAGGATTTGGTCAACGCTGGTCAAGCTGGGCTTAGTAGGTTTTTTTAATGAAACTTAGGCGTGCGTTCCTCAAGGTGTTTTTCTTCATCCTTGTAGCAGGAAATAATTAATTTATGATAACTTGATAGCTATAAAAATCAAAGGTGCCCGCGTTTTAAACATCGAATTCCTGATAGGCTGAGTTTCAATCAGACTAGAATATTCTGCGTATTACTATGGTACACTCTACTACAGCAAATCTTAAAATTATGTTACTGGTTTAGAAAACGTTTTATTTTATAAACTAATTGTAAACCGTGTTTATTACATTCTGCCACGCAGTGTTTCAGGTTCAATTCCCGTCTTAATGTCTCTTTGTTTACTTGTCTTCGTGTAAATTCTTGATCATATCGGCCGTATTCTGACTTATCTGATATATGCGTCTTGGTTTGACTAACTCAGATACAAGTTGACTAATCCCGCACCCGAGTTAATCTAGGAAAATCGCTCTTACCGACTAGTTTAGTCCTAACACTGTAATCCTCGAAAGTTTCACCAAGTATCGCTAAGTAACTTGTTTACGTTGGTTTACTCAAACGTAGTCAAGTACTTAATAATAAAATTATTAACCGACTTAAAGGTGATTCTCAGATGATGCTCAGTCTTGTCACAACCTTCAAGCTTTACCAAATTAAAGTTAGAACAAAAATACTATGAGACAGAAGCATCAGATCAGATGTTGTTATAGGTGAGGTAAGGTGGCAGTGGTATAGCCCCAGTCAATTCCCGAAGAGTTCCCCCACATTCTAAACCAAATCTGGTAGAATCTATAGTTTTAAGTCCCACTGAGTTGTGTCCCTACAGAAGCCTAAAGCGTACTCTACCACACTGGTTTAAAATATATTACTGGATGGAGGTTACAAGTTGGTTACAAATATCCATGAGAGGCAGTGGACCATCAGGTGGACTTCATTTTCGTTTGACTTCAATCCTAGAAATGTTAAAGTTCAACAATGCATGGACCTTATATAACTACCCTACGGATCCCTATAGTACTCCTCGGATTTCAAAAGGGCGTAAAAAATTTACCACTAGCGGTCACTCATTCAACATTCGGCCAAACGAAGTTTTAAAGGTGGTAGAACCCTTTGTGGTTAGACTCCGGCACCACCACCGCCACACCTATTTCTGCCTAATAACAGCAGTGTTAGGCGCTGCTGTGTTCCGTCTTGAGGGGTGTGGTAAGGGAGACATTCTTTTCCAAGGCGTTCCAGCTTAGTCCTCAGGGGTAGCGGCGCAACTGTGGCTGACCTCAGGTAGGAAAATATAATCCTATCTGGGGTTGATTACGTATGGGCGGCAGTAGCCACTTACCATCAGGTGGACTGCATGCTCGTCTGCTACTCCAATATTATAAAAAAAAAGTTGCCTAACTCTGTAGATTTTACTATGTACACTTAATTTGGCCACATGGGTTCAAAAGTCATTTCTGCTTCTGATGTTTGTTTCATATAATCTAATTCTAAATTCTATGACGTGTAGCAATGAATTATGATGTTTTCTCAGTGGGCGGTAACCTGAATACATCATAAATTCGAAATTAACTATTCTTTACACGCATTACGCATAATGTACTTACGCTACGCTTATAAATATTTTCCATGATGTAAATATCATTGTTGTACAAGTTTAGTTAGATCATAAAAAATAATGTGCATTGAAGACGCGCGTAGCACCAAAGCGGTCTGAGATCTAGAGGATACCGAGTTTGGCCCCGTCGACACTAATATCTTTGTTACGAATCTAGATTTTTTTCTAAAAGTGTAGGAAAACTTTCAATGATTATTATAATGAAATATAAATTAAAACAATGGACTAAATGAACTAAATATAAATGAAAAACAATGGAGGCTCGGTAATTGCGGTCAGTTTCATTTGCAGGAATCGGATTCGAGTCGGTCAATCAGATATGATGACTTTAGATAGATACTTCTTTTGACTCTAACTCTACTGGTGTGTACTCGTATTAGTGTGTGTCTTTAATAACCTAAATCTAAAATTTGTACTGTAGTACTTTTAGTTTTTGTTTTGTCTTAGTTCCTGCTATATTAAGGCAGACGTATATAATATATTGCTAGCCTATATACAGCAACTTCACAAGAGTCCTTCAGCGCTCTTAGTAGTTAACTCTATAAAAATACACACATACACCTACATATTTCATAAGAAATTCCTTTCAAACCATTACCCATTATATGTGAACACTCACGAAGCGTTAATGAAGTACGCACGTCGGCTAAGAAATCCTCGAGTCTGAGCACGTCTCAGGTGAGGCTCCGTAATCCCTAAAAGGACGCTCAAGGTTACCAACATACATGGCAATAGTGTGGAGGCTTCAGATGTGGTATGTGAGAAACGCAAAATGATTGGTTTTAAGATGTGAAAACCAGAAAGCAACGCGAATAAAGGCAAAACACAAATATAATACAATAAATGTTATGGATATAAGTATAACGTCAACGGTCAAAAACGCAACATATTCGCCGAATAACAGATAGCAAATGACAGACCCCTTTTTTTTCTTAACGAGGGGGAAACCTTCAAAAGGTACCCGACGATGTGGGAGCGACGCCGGGTTATGTGGGATTCTTACCGCACCAAAACCCCCCCGGTGGCCGTCCTCAACGCTTGTTGGAGAACTCCGGGATCTCCGACGGAACACAACCGGAATCCTTCAAGCGCGATGCCCCGATCGGGCTCTGCCCTGGAGGAGCAGTTTTCGCTCCTCCCGCACCATTTGGTGTACACGACGCTATGCAACCACACATACCGTCGTTCTTCCCGGGATCGCTTACTGGACGGCTAGAGCTCCCACTCTTGCCGCCCGCAACCCCGGAAGCCCCCTTTTAGTCGCCTCTTACGACAGGCAGGAGTTACCGTAGCCCTATTCTAGTCCCGGAACTACAGGGACAAAAATGACAGACCCCTAGAATGCCATATTCATAATTCCGCTCACAGACATACGCTCGCCAAACCATTACAAAATTCAAGCGTGTGGATCAAGTATTTGGTTTGGTTTGTGTAACATGAGTTTTGAATAATTATAAGATTTGTGCAATAACAGATTTTGTAATGTATGCCATAAAAGTCACTCGCCTTTTAACTCCAAGAAACATTTTATTTCTGTACGACATAGTACAGATATCTCATCGCCTTGTAATTGAAGGAAGCCACTAATGGCAGACACATACGTAAAATGGCTGACTGTTTTCCTATTACGTTTCTGACTGTCATGGTGTAATTTACGCGGAACAATGCCGAAATGTACAGCTAAGCAGTGCAAAAACCACACGAAATAGAAGAAAAAAGTGCGGAGAAATATCGTTTCTTTCGTAAATGCTCTAAAAACTACATTGTTTTAATATTTTTCAGACACGAAAATAGATGACAGTGACAATTTCAATTGTCAAAACTAGTTACATTTTTTTGTTAGGAGTGAGTAATCTTTACGTAATTATTCACTCCTACAATATGAAAATCCTACATTAAATGCAAGCTGTTAATTTAAACATAAAAACTTAATACAAGAAAATCAACTTGAGTATTAACGCATTTATTTACGATCCCGTTCGATTTATAATTTCCTACTAAAATTTCATACAAAAAACTTTATTCATCAAAGCGTAGCAGCATTTTAATTAAATTCAAAGTTGTCTTATTTTACCTTAAGTGTATACACGTAAGCACCTTTCGTTTATCTGTTGCGAAGAACATTTTAGGCACCTGCGACCCTCGCAATTAACCATAAGCAATAACTGTTCCCGAATGCTCTGCGTCTTATTGCGTGCGCTAAACACTTTTCTCTTTGAACTAAAACAATGGAAATCAAGCAGAGAAACAAAACTGATTTTGAAGTTATTCTTTTGGGTGTTTATTTTTTTTCAGAATTAAATTTTGATAATAAGTTATGTTAATTAAATTATAGAAAACTTGTTAGAAACCAAGAGCGTTAACTAATTTATTTTAATAATAAAGTTAAACTTGAAATGATACAGGTACGTATTTTAAATTGCAATACTTTAAAAAAATCTAAATTTTATAATATAATAAACAGTTATCTCGTATTAAATTAGGAAATTAATGATCAATATTATTACATATTTACGATCGATTTCTGGTATATATGGACGACAGTAACCGCTTACCATCGCCTTTCTTGCATGTTCTCTAAGTACAACTGTAGCGCTCTGTAGACTATAAAACCTGATTAACTCCACGTTTAATTATTCAAAACTTAATCTTAGGCATGAACTAGACTATACGGAATCAACTCCAAGGTGAGACAGATTTACGGATTCAACAATTGTAATAATGAACCTCGCATACCCAACAGTAACCATCACATGATATTTATTTGTTCCGCAGAACATTTTAGGCACCTGCCACCCTCATGTACTGGCCGTAATAAGGTTCCCCCGTCATTGTCTTATTGGACGGGGATTGCACTTTTGAGGGTTATTTTCTTTTTCGATTACGGCAATAGTTTACAACAATAATTTCTTTTGTTGACGAGTTTTTACTACGACATTTTCGTTAAAAAGCATTGATTACAAAACTTTAAATAATGTTAACATTTCTTTAAAAAGACATTTAAGTCCTCTAATTTAATTAAGTACACTATTTACTTACGTCTTTGCAAGTAAGTAAATAAATATTAATTTTAAATGCGTCGAATACTTATTACGGATAGCATTATGTGGAACTTCTTACGTAACGGAAGAAACAAACACGCGTATATTTAATCTTATATTAAGTTATATTTTTTTCAATTCATTGATTCAAATCTAATATATTTGTATAATAGACTTTTATTTTATTTCATCTCGTCTCATTTCGACTCGTACCGTATCGTCTCATATCGTCTCTTCACATTAAATTTCATAATATCCAAAAAACAGTAAGAGCTTTGATATTATGCCGCGAGTTCTTAGAACTATACTCAAGAAGAAGTTAGAGTGAAATTCAAATGGTTTTTATTTCAGTACGATCGTAAAGTCGATTCGTTCATTCGCAAGTCGACTGTGCGCTGCGTCGGACGTGTACGTGAGATGAATGCGTCCAGTTTGTTAGAATTGGCGTGTTATGGACCGAACAGATTTCAGATTGCTCACGTAGACAAGACAACGTGTTTCTAGAAGATATCGGAAATGGATTATATTGTCGAATAATTGGGTGGATATAGTAGAGCATATAGTTTTTTTTATTATAATTCTTTTATTATGAGAGTTTTAATCTACACAAATTTCAAATTCAATATTGGTCATAAAATATTTAGTATACCGTTTTTAGATTACTTAGTATCTAGATACTAAGTAGGTAGTTATTAAATAAGTAAGTTATTAACAATAGTCATTAAATAAGTACCTACGGTGTGTATTCTGTTTAAAATTGCAAATATTTTAATGTAATAATTTTTATTAATATTTAAAATGTCAACAATTTACTGAAGTGGACGAATTAGGGCGCAAACAAACACCATTAAGTTCAATACCATAAATGCGTACGTAGAATTACCACATCGGTACCACATCACATAAATTCGTACGTACCGCTAAATTTGCAAACCGCACGCGAATTCAGCACCTATTACCATTTACGCAAACACCACAATGGTTTGGTGTTGATTGCGAGCGGCGTAATTTTTAGTTGGAATCGCGCCACCCTCAAAAAACCTCCTATTCATTACCAAACAGGAATAAACACGGCAAGAGTAATAACTCGGAACGCACTACTGAGTTCCATTCGCTAGTTTAAATTTAATTACGAGGTTTAAGCAAAAAAGTCTGGCGCGGCTCCTCATACTAAATTGTAATCACCTCAAATTATGTATAGATTCCGTCTACCTATGTTTTCTTATGTTACTGGTAATATATAATTTATGTACGTTTATTCGACATTTTTTGTACAAAACACTTTTTATGAATACTGGTAAGTGCCCCTACTAGTCATTTTATCGAGAAGAGTATTTGATTTTTTTTGGCGACTTTTTGAATGGACCCCGATCCATTAAAAATAACAAGTTTTCAGTATTGCTGATCTAAATGGGTAAAAGTTAATTTAGTTGTTTTTATAACCACTTTGGTTTTTACGAGAGAATATAGTGAAAGGTCTGCTGATTAATGTTTGGTATAAGTAGTAATAAGTTATTCGTAAAGGTACGAGGCGAAGTGATTCTCTAAAAATATCTTAGGGCATCCAGCGTTCAAAATATATAAATATTTCAGTAGCGAGCGTCAATATTAGGGTTTGACCAATATTTACGGCTTGAGATTGCACTAGATTAATAAATTATCCTTTAGCAACGCTTCAGATATTATTATTAAATTGGATACAAAAAGATGTAACGGAAAAGTCAGAAGTTTTACCACATCATTGGTATATTTTATACGTCTTCAGGAAAACACATAAGAATCTAAAGTACATGTATAATAGTCAAAGACATTCGAAATCAAATGTATGATCATAAAAATCAAACAGCCCATTTTGTCTACATTATTCCTTTTTATCCCAAAAATACGAAGGTTACGGTAAAAGCCTTTGCAAAAACAATAAAGTGATTTCAGACGTATTGGGGTTTCATAGCCGAGAATTTATGTGACTATCAAGATATATTTTCAGGTCTCGTCCGTGAGATACGGAACTTATAGCGTCTTAGCTATGTGTTCTATAACATGAGGGTATAGTTGCCGTGTCCTGATTTCATGAATAGGCCAATATGAAGCATTCCAACTTCGTCCTCAAGGACAGCAATGCTTCCAAGGTAGATCTCAGGGGTGACTCCTGGGGACTGGGGATCATTACAGTTATAAAAACAGTGATATTCTAGTCCGAGACACGCATTGATTTTTCAAGGTTAAGTGAGTAGGTATTATAGATAAATTATTGCTTGCTATAACGGCGGGAACGGAAAAGGAAAACTTCGTGAAGAATCCTACACGCATAGGAGCTCTTAAAGATCTCAAAGGCGAACCAATTTACACATGACTATGGCCTGAGCCTGTTACTTTGAAAAGTCTCCTCTGTGACCATCAGAAACTGTTATCCATTAATATCTATGCCTAGCAGTAGAACAGCAATGGGTTAATGCGACGACGGTGATTTCATTATACATCAGAAAATTTATAATTATCTAAAGGTACTAAACAAAATATAAATCAATTGGCTTTTATTACTACACATAAAATAAACATAGTGATTGAGTGTAAACCGTTCATTCATATTTCTCTAGAAACACTAATTCCAGCTAACAAATTTACAACTAAACAGTAACAATTTATCGAATCAAGCCCATACTTGAATTTGGTACGCCAGCGGAATCAAATGGCGTAATTAAGTGGAAATGGTCAAAAACATAAACGTTTGCGCATTTATTGGGTACCTTGAAATACCTGTTTTATGTCTGCTGTATAAATGTCTTATTGGGTACCAAAAAGATCCTTTAAAGGTGGATCTTTTTTGGTGGAAATCTTCCAAAAGTATTCGGTGCTGTGGAAGCTACTCCGGTTTATGTGAGACTTTTACCTAATGAAACCCATACGGCGACCCTTTCATGTTGAGGTCTCCAGGATCTCTGATGGAACTCCACCGGAATCCTCTGAGCGCAGCGCCTCTACTGGGCTCTCCTCGGAGAGAGCTTGCGCTCATTCTGCGTCTTCTGGTGTTCACGACGGCATGCGACTATAAAAACAGTCCTCCCGCTGGATTTTCTGACTGGGTCGGTCGAGTCCTCTTACGGTTTCCAACCCGGGATGACTCGTTTTAGTCCCCTTTTACGACAGGCAGGAGATGTCGTAACTCTGATTTACTCCCGAGACTACAGGGACAAGATATATGGACCGAATCAAAACTTTGTAAGTAGCACCGAATTACATCGTATTATATGTTACAGTATCGAGAGCATATTCAATAAAGATCTAAGAGGTACAACTACAGATACCGGTCTAGTGCCAAAGTGCTAATAAATAAAGCGAAATAGGCTCGGAGATTCATTATAAAATAAATTCCAGAAACGGTTAAACTTGAAGCTCCATAAAACCTGTACATTATGAGTTATAGTAACGGCTGTATTTATCTGTAACTATAGGAGAATCATTATACTAATCAATACGAAATTGGTTTGAGCTTAATACCTAAAGCTCCTAATTCTCTGTATTAGCGATACTAACGTAATACTGTTCCGGATTCAATTCCCGGTCACAGAGAGTAAGTGATGCATTTAGGGTTTTGTCTCAGATTACTTTAATTGTGCAGTAATTATAATGTGTAGTTATGACACATGGAATCCTATAACCTGGACTAATCTCGCAGGAGTAATTAATATTTAATATTAAAAATTAAATATTAACAAATATAACAAAAAGTTGAAGTTTAGGAAATAAATAATTACTTTGTTTGACTTTTAGCCGAGTCTTAGGAGTAAATTTAAGTTTTGAAGACAAATTAATCAAACAAATTCCCGTAATACAGTGCAAATGACAGCACGAAGCAAGATGGGTGCATCCAAATGAATTTATTTCGCATTCGTGAGACTCGAAACCGACTTCGCGTTTCTACACAATTAAATTTAATTAATTCGAATAGTTCGCGCGTCGTGCGGGCTAATGGGTTGAACCTGTCTGCTTCCACAAAGGGTTGTAAATATAGGTGGGCGTAATGTACCCTAGCCAGCGATGTTATTAGTTGTAATCAAAACACACGGATTTTATTGCGGTGTTTCCAAAGTTATTTGCGACGCTTCTTGTTATTAAGCCTACAGATTTCGTTCGTTCGTATAAAATCTTGTAGTTAATGTATGTATGTTGTAACTATCTACTAAATAATTAACTTCGGGCGTAGTCAGGAGTTGTTTGGATGACCTTACTGGCTAAATATCATTTGCTGATCTACAGCAGATATTGTGAAGATACGCAAAATCGTCAATCCTGGTTATTAATCTTATCTTATTGGACTATTTGACACATTCTTTTACTTGTCATAGACCAAGTATCAGGTAAAGTATTAAAGTGGGTATATAGGTATTACAAGTAGTCATTAATTCAAAAGTTTGCGGATCACTACTAGTGCCGCTACGAATCATCAGTGGTCTTCGGATTACTGGCTCCGCAACACTGGATAGCCATCTTTATAATCTTGTCGCAAGGCTTAAGGACGGTTTCAAAATATCCAAAAAAAGCACTATAATTCCCCATCAATCCTAATTGAAGTAACGTAGAAAAGTTTACACCAAATCTCCCGCAGATGTAGAAAAATATTCAAGGTTAGCAGTGGGAATTCAAAATTATTGCAGCCGTAAAGATATTACAAATATACATATATAATTCGTTATTTACAACGAGTAACCAAAGAAGATTTACTCAAATAAACGAATACTTACAAAAGAGTATTTACCAAGAAAGCCATTTCATCTGTTTAACTGAAACTTTCCGAGACCTAGATTGCTTTTAATAAATTCCTTTAGCTTCGCCGAGAGCGGTTTGAAAATTAATATTTTTAATCGACGTCTAAATGGTTTTTTATCCCTTCATCTAAGGATATCATAATCAATTTATTTCTGACCGCCTGCTGAAATTCTGCTGAGCAATTTTTCTAAGTCTGAGATAGGCCTCCACTAAAAGAAAAATATAGCGATAAGCATTTTTTAATACTCATGAACTCTGATTACTTGTTTCCTTTTAAAATGAGAAGGATTTCGACCGTAGCTCACTATGATAGCCATTACGCAGATTTAGGATCAGTCATTTCAATCATGTATAATGATGATGACATCTTTCTTCACCGTTAAAACAAAGACTAACGATTTGTAATATAGACACTATGCGCTATGACATGGGGCTCTTCAAAAAAGGTGCAAAAAGAGCTCTCCTTCAAAGCCGGCGATGCATTGGCGACTCCTCTGGTGTTGCAAATGTCCATAGGCGACGTTGACTACTTTCCATCAGGTAGCACGCCTGCTTTATCGTCAGGTTCAAATATAAAAAAAAAAAAAAAAATATACATTCGAAAACAAGAGATTCGTGTCTGAAATTCAAATCACGAGCCCTTAAAGTAACATGTTGAATATTGTGGTCTTTTAAAACTTTTTCGCAAACTTAAAACATACCAGTTGTGAAGAAAAAAACATCTAATATGACTTTAAGATCGCGTTCGAAAATTAGCATTTTGTAGGCGTTTAAGAAAACATTTTACGCATATTCAGTGGATGGTGCTCGGTTCTAATGACGTTAGTGCATAATGTATCTCACGTAGATCTCACGTGGAGACGCTAAACGGTCGTAAAGCGACGCATGTTTTGCGACACTCCATCTCGACTTAATGAAGGCCACAAGGCTCAGTGGCGTTTGTGGGTGGAATGATATCGCTTCAGATTTACTGATAGATTGTGAGTGTTTATTGAAAATGGATAGAGTGCCTAGTATAAGATGAAGGAGATAGGAGAGTAATTAGGAATATATGTAAGTATGTAGTCGTAATTTAGATGTAGTATTTTAAAAGTAAGTTACTATGATGGAAACACATGTAAAATTATTGTGGAAGTATCATAACTCATCACCCATTTCTACAGTATAAAATGTATATATGCGTAGGTGGAGACACTTTTATGAGAATTTCATTACTAATCCTTAGTAATACATCTGACCTCAGGTAAAACATTAGTCCCATTTGTATTTTCAGGTACATCATTGCATATGATGACTGAAACCCATTCACATTTAAGGCCCTTCTGAAATGAACTTCACAAAAAGTACATTAAAAGCCCAGAATTGTGGATAAGGTACATTAAAAACCACAGCTGAAACTAAGTTAACCCACAAAAGCAGATTACACGTGAAACTGACACAGTGATGTACATTGCGTTAGTTACGTGAAGCCGCTAAACTGTCGTAAAGTGAAGTGTTTTGCGACACTTCGTCTTGACTTAATGAAGAGTGACTTAGCGGTTTAGAGCTTCCTACACTAAAGCGTATGGAGGCTAAAGTATTACAAGTACTAGATACATGTTGGTCGTGTTGTTGCTATTAAAGGTAACTTTATGGTTCAAGAGCAGTGACACTTCTATTATATATTGCTGCTTTATAGTACTGCTTTGATGCATGTAGGGAGCGGAGTTAA
The DNA here is from genome assembly GCF_041222505.1 of Epargyreus clarus. Taxonomy (NCBI): domain Eukaryota; kingdom Metazoa; phylum Arthropoda; class Insecta; order Lepidoptera; family Hesperiidae; genus Epargyreus; species Epargyreus clarus. The sequence continues at coordinate 12,617,379 of NW_027332227.1, read as the reverse complement.
GAATATAAGGTATTTCAATTAGGCCAGCCCATTAGCGATTCACTTCAGCATACCTATCCTATTGGAGGTCTGAACGGTGCAAAACGTTGGAAGGCTGATAACAATTGAGGAGGAACTTTCACTATTGATAATCAAGCGAAAAATTATGCAATATCAACACAAGTTATTTCCCGACCAGGAAAAAAGAAGATAACGGAAATTTATTAGATTCAAACGATATAGTGCAAGTGGAACTGGCAATAAGAAGTACGCTAACAATATGAAGTCCTGGTTTTCATTGATGGAATGGGCATTGCATACCAGAAAATGAATATCAATTAACAAAGTGTTGTTCAAGATTACTGTTGTAGAATTCCAAGAAGCTTGCGTCGAAAATAAAGGAGCATTTACTGAAAATTTCATACGATATCCATTTCGTTCGACCGCCACACACGTTGCCAGTAAAGGTGTATTTTTAATCTACTTCCCGTTCGTACCTGCCTTATATTTTCTTTACAGCTAAAAGATATTAAGTCTAAAATAAAAGTAACCTGCTGGTGTGCGTTTATTTTTATATTGCTTTCAAGTCTGGAGGATTTAAAGCGAAATATAGATATCTCCATACTTTTCTGTTTAGACTTTTAAAGAGCTCAGACTTCTTAAGTTTCACTGGATCTTAGATTGAGATACTTTGTTGAAAATCAGACAAAATCACTAAAACTATTCAATGTGACAGATATTTTAAGTTTTTATTAGATATTTTAAGTAAGTTTTTATTTTTATGATTACAATTATTTTATGAAATTGTCGCTTACGATTATGTAAACTATCTAATGCTAAGCGATACATAATACTCGAGAACTTCATAAGAAATACCTAAAAACTAAGTTGAAACACCTCACACACTTTTAAATATTTGCCTTAAAAACCCTCTGAACCAAACCACGGTAGTTCTTAACACTGAAGAATAGAATACAATACTATCTATTTGCACTACTGACAAACCACCAGATGTCCTATCTACCGTACCGTACCGTATCATAATGCCATACCGTAAATATAATGGTAAAGGTAAATTAGTCTGTAAAATAAACTGATGTTCAGTGATGTTACAATTCCAACCGGTCTGGATGCAGTCGGAAGATATTATCAGGGCAGTGGAAAGCGCCGGAAAATTGAACTGTGCATTATGTTTTATTCATGTTATCACAGAAAACCGAGCTCACGTGATGTAACGGACACCATACTTTTAATACGAGGTTAATAAAAGCAGTATTTTGACTTGCCGTACTCTAGTTTGAAGGTTTTGAAGGTGGTAGAACCCTTTGTGGTTCGACTCCGGCGGCACCACCGCCACACCTATTTTTACCTAATAACAGCAGTGTTAGGCGCTCCTGTGTTCCGGTTTGAAGGGTGTGGTAAGGGAAACAGACTTTTCCGAGGCGTTCCAGCTTAGTCCTCAGGGGTACCGGCGCATCTGTGGCCAACCTCAGGTAGGAATATCTAATCCTATCTGGTGTTGATTACAGATGTCCATGGGCGGCAGTAGCCACTTACCATCAGGTGGACTGCATGCTCGTCTGCTACTCTTATATTATAAAAAAAAGTTTGAAGGATATAGAAAGGAAGACATTTATCCGAGGCCTTCCGACTTAGTTCTCAAGGGTAGCGATGTATCTGTGGCCGACTTTACGGAGTACGTCACGGTTGAGGAAGATTCCAACGTCATCACTGCCATATCTTTTTCTATAGTGTATCATATAATGCAATGACATGAAACGGAATGAAATAGAAAGGATCAGAGTGGAAATAAATGGAACGAAATAAATAATACTTAAAACTCGTCCAAAGACTTAAAACAACAATTTCAATTCAAGATAACCGAATTAAGGTCTCACTGTTAAAATAATAATCTCTTCCAGATAAACTCTGCTTAGGTAAGAGGAAAATCAGGAGTGACACCACATGTTTTATAACACAGAGTTTCAAAAACCCACGACGCAGTCAGAAGACATCAACGGGGCAGAGCAACGCAGCGGAAAATTGAACTGCGTTTTCATATTTTATTCATGACATGCAGTGTTAGTGTTTTATCGAAATTTTGTTGACAACTTTTAAATTAATATATGATACTTAATAAGAATAAACACATAAAGATAGCTCAATTATCTATTATTAGTCACGCTCTAGAGGTTTGGGATCCCTTATCAGGTATACATTTCTACATTTCTAATATTAAAGGTAATGCAACCTTTATATGTACCCTTTTCGGTGGTACCAATGAGTGGTATTATTATTAATTATATTTATTATATAGCGTTGAAACAAATCAAACAGCAAAAACTGTGTGAATGGTTTCGTAAGAGAGATAGGTATATTTATCCGATTCATTCCAACATGATCATCAGGGGTAGCAAGGCATTTGCGGTTGACTTCAGCAGATACTCCAATACTATTTTTGATTGATCACAATAGTTTACTAATCATGCGGACTGCAAACTTTTGTAGTAGGTACTTCAATTTCATAAAAAATCAACTACATATTTGATTAACGAAAAATATTTCCCAAAATTGGTCACAATGCACGAACATAATGTTGTCAAAAGACATTAGTATGCGTTATGCTTTATTCATGACGTCACAGTGGAGTATTGCAATGTTACCAGTATTTTGTGTACCAATTGTAATTCCAACGAGAATAGATGTTTTGCATTCGCTATGAACTCGGTTTGAGGTTTTCGACTGTTTTAATTTAGTGCATATTCACTTGTTGCACTACGATCCGGAGAACTACTAATTCATACAACTAAAATTCTTCAAGTTATTACTACTATCTATCAATAGATTTTCAAAGACTAGTTAACTTTAACAGCTAATAATGAATGATTAATCCTTTAAAATAAAAATATTTGTGGACATAACATCCCTATATAAAATTAGGTACGTAGCATAATTTCTTTAAATTACATTGAGCGATATTTAAAAAACATACATATAATATAAGATTTCTTATTTAATATTGCACTCGCACATGGAGGCTTCCGTACCACCAAATGTTCATTATTTTTTACTAATTTTTATTCATTTTATTATTTTCAACAATAGTTAGTTATATGACACAAAAATAGATGGCGTTGGAGTGATGATGAATGATACGTTAACAACGTTTAATAAAATTAAAATAACTATATTAAAATATGTTTTATGGTTCTTATTTGTATTTATTATACCAGTTATAGTAAACGGCTTGTAAAAATTTCGACCGTCTCCTAGTACGGTTTAACAGTTACATCGTAAAATGAAAATACCGGATTGTTGTATAAGGACCCCTTTTAATATTCAACTTTATTTTATTTTTAGTATTTGTTGTTATAGCGGCCACCGTTATGCATCCTCTGTAAAAGAATCATGTGTCTATCTATTACGGTTCCGGAGATATAGACCTGTGACCGACGAACAGACAGCGAAGTCTTAGTAATAGGGTTCCGTTTTTACCCTTTGGGTGCGGAACCCTAAAAAAGAAAATAAATAAAAGAAAAGTTCACCCTATCACAAAATCAGTTCAGTCTTCTACATAAAGAGTTAATTTCTTTTAGTAGGACAAAAAGTAAGACTTCACCAATAAAGATACGTCTTAACTTATACAAGAACATATTTGTAATAAATATATCATACCTAGTTTAGTAAAAACCTCTCACTAGGCTAGGTTGTTATGCCCGGGGAGCGACCATGCTATGACAATCGGAGCTTGTATTCAACAAGATGTTGAGAAAACTTCTATAGCGTTATTCAGAAGAGCTATCTCTTCGTGAGTTGAGTGCTATCACTTCGTGAGAGTGAGAAGTGTCTGTAGTCTACGCTCTACGCTTGTATTTTATTCCGTGTCAGTAAAACCGCTACCTTAAACAAATGGTTGATATTGAGGTGCGAAATTTCAGCACTCCTCATTGGATTCACAAATGGTGTAAATTTGTATCAGCCAATGCATTATTGAACTATTTGCCTTGAATATGTTCGTGGGAAATTAAGGCATCGCAAACATTTCGGATTGTTCCAGTAATATGACTGCATGGATTTGATTATGTTTGGACGATCACAAATTTTGTATAAATTTGGCCATACTACAGCAATCACCATACTGACCTGTCACGTAAAGTAGCGGGCCCGATCGAAATGTTTTTTTCTGATTTTGGTTTGGGTGTTTGTGATTTCATTGATTGTTTGTGTTTCTTATTTCAAGACAGTAATATATTTAGAAAATTCATTTGAATTTTCTAAATATATGAAAATTCATTTAATTTATATTTATAAATGATAGCTTAAATAAAAGTGGCATGTTGTTATGTAATGACAGCTCATCAATACTGCCTTTACAATAACGACCTTATCTATCAAATAATTTATCCAATTTTTCGAAATCTATCAAAAAACGAAAAATATAATTATGAAGAAATTGTTAAATATCTGTCTTTAGTACGCAAAACATTAGACATATTGACTATTTATTAATAAAGGGCATATGTAAATATCAAAAAAAATGTAAACCATACGAGCACCTACGAAGCTTCTTGCATCCCGTCTTCTTTGTACACATAAACCTACCCACTCACATCACATCATGTCATTCAAATAGAACTTCGAAGTTTAAATAGTCATAAGTAGCCGATAAGTTGAAGTCGCCTTGTATTTTTATTGGCAGTTGTTGAATGTAACTGACTTTGAATGACCAATTGAGTATGTTAAAAATCAATAGAGTCGGAAGCAGTAGTAAATGTCAAATAAATGGAGGGTTTTTCATGTACAGTGGTTTAAGTAAAATCTTTTACGGAATATGCGTGATCATAAGCCACTAAAATATTTTTGTTACTTTAATAAAACTAGTCAAACTATGTATAGTATATACAATTCATAACGTTTATCGTAGTCAGAAGTAGTGTGAAGAAAACTAGAAATTAATGCTTGAATAGCCACAGATAATGTCACTTTGGTATATTTCACGTACGCTTAATTAATGGTTTTAGTCAGTAAACGGAGAAGATTAACAAATTAGCCGTATATTCTGTGTCCGTTCTTAATTGTTGTAGCACTAATAGAAGAATCAACTTTAGAGGCCTTTGAAAATTTACAAACGTCTAAATAATAAGATAATGATACGATTTAATGTAAATACAGCAATATTAATATTATACGTAAAGGTATCAAACGTTTCTAGAACTATAAATATAGAAACCTAAAATGTTACTTCAAAAATGTCAACGCGCGGCACCGGCTCTCATATATCACGTGGATTTATACCCACCTCTGCTCCTTCCTCGATTTCCACGTAACACCTTAATTTAATATTAAATTTTGCTCTTTCCCTCCCAAGAGCAGATGTCTTTACACTTTTGTTATTCATATTTCACTTCCACGCATTAACGCTCAGCGAGTGAACTTCCATACTCTTGGTTTGTGTCGAAATATTTACATTTGAGAGGAACAAATATAAACAGGTATCTGGAACTAAATGCTTGGATTTCATTCACTTTGACAAATATTTTACGTGTTCTCAAAGGGTGTCATATATTAAGTATCTATTTTATTCGTGTGCTGTTGTGTAAAGTTAATCGTCTGTTTCGCTAATTACTTCTTGTGTTTCATTAAAAACATAAATGGAAAATAATTATTTCCTATAATTTAGTTTGAATTTACCAATTCATTGAATTTAACTAATTTATGTTAACTAAACTACAATTAGGGTCAAGCGAACCACTTCATAAACGCTGCCATCGGCACTAAATTTGTGAATTCACTGGAATCAATTACCTAGTTTCTACTGCATTGAATCGCCTTGTTAAATTGAGCGTTCAATTTAATTGTTTAGAACAACTCCCTGTCTTATAATTTAGGTCATCCGGTCGTTACCGATACCATTGTTAAGTTTTATTGGTTTTGAAAATAAACATTTCACGGTCTGTAGCACTACCATGAGTTTACAAAAGTATTACTCGCTAGCGACTGCGTAAAATAAATGTATGAAAAATTGTACAGCGCCTCTGGTGGTTACTCGTAGAACTTAATTCCGTAGTGTGAGCCACTCGTAACGTAAAAAACCTATCGAAATCAAATCGCTAGCGAATGTCATTATGATCTATTGCCATACAAATTCGGTCCCATGAGTCATTAATTTGACAGACGTTGTCAAGAAATACCGTAACGATAGTAGTTATGTTATTCACTAGCAAAATGACAATAGTTTTCTATTTACAATTTCTATAGTGGCGTTTCTATGTCAACTCATGGTAGTGCTACTGGCGAGCTTTTGATACTTCAGCACGTCAAAGTCTATCGTTTTACCGACGTGTCTGTCGTAGAATTCGGTGATTTATCTAGTGTTATCGATTTTAAGGCAGAACTAGTCAAGCTTTTTTGAAAGCATTAAAGTTCCTTGCCTCATAGATATATTACCACTTGCGTCGAAATCAAATTTTATGCGTCTCACCAAAATTATGATAAAATAATTAAATAATTGGTACATAACAATATGTTTCCTTTACATAGCAGAATATGTTTTGATTTGCGCGTAGATAAAATTATAAATGGTAACTAAACGTGAAAGCAGAGTTGAAAGCAAAGCCTTGGATCACGATTGGTATCACATGATATTCTAATTTAGGATACTATTCAAATTAACTGTACATTTCAAAGATATCATGATGACGCTGCTGCGAATTATTCATTGCACAATTTATAGTCGCTTGGATCTATTTGATAAACATCAAATCATCTTGATGGCTCTGAATTATTCTGTCAAGGAAGACCGTTTTGTACGTCTCTAGAATTTAAGCTCTGGCGAATAATACATTTGTTAGTGTCTTTATTGAGGTTAAAGTTTTATATACGTATCGAATACATCGAGTTTTGAAGATGTTTAGTGTTACACAAATGTATTCCTTTTGCAGTTTTTTTATATTATAGGTGCATCAGAGTACTATGATGTCCATCTGATGGTAAATGGTTACTACTGCTGTAACTAAGTCCAAATAAGACTAGATTCCTACATAACGTCAGCCACAGATGTGCCGCCTATGATGACCAGTTTGAGGAGACTCGGAAAAATTAAGTCCCTTACCACACCTTTCAAACCGGAACACAACAGCGCTTAACACTGCTGTTATAAGGCAAAAATATATAGGCTGTTATAACTCTACCACCTTTATGCCATAGTCGGATAAACAGACTATTTGATAATAGTAAAGGTATTAAAGCACACACTTCGAGATGTAATTCCAGTAATAAATAAAGCGGAGAAATCGTAAACTTGTACACTAAATTCATTGTTATCACCGTTTAACCCATTCCATGGTGAAGTTACGGACCGGAGACGTAAAGTACTTTGAGTGATTTGGGTTAGGGTTACCTGTGGGACTCGCATACAGATTAAATATAATAATATATTTTGGCCGCCTAATGAGATTTGAACTTAACTTTAGTGACATAAGGGACAAAAGTACCATGTGGTACGGATTTCGATATATACGTTTTTGGTCCAGAGTTCAAGTCTACGATACAGTTTTCATACCTATGTTTTTTCGAATTTGTGTTGATATATAATCAACATAAATTCGTAATTAAAAAAGTTAATATAAAACATACAAGTATCTTTAAGTAGCATGTACTAAAATAGTTACTCATATCGCGTGAAAATATCATGACCACGTAAAATGAATATACGAATAAAATAATGGATTGAAATAGGTAGATACTTTAATTCTGTATTTAGGATCACAACTTAACATAACGTAATGTACTCTTTACTTTCATTTCACACAGATCATTCTATTGAAGTTCTAAATGCAGAAAACATAATTATTTTTAGTAGCTTTATTTCATCATACAACAATCTATCATTTGAAGGTGGTAGAACCCTTTGTGGTTCGACTCTGGCGGCACCACTGCCACACCTTTTTCTGCCTTATAACAGCAGCGTTAAGGGCTGCTGTGTTCTGGTTTGAAGGGTGTGGTAAGGGAGGCATACTTTTACGAGGCGTTCCAGCTTAGTCATCAGGGGTAGCAGCGCATCTGTGGCCGACCTCAAGTAGGAATATCTAATCCTATCTGGGGTTGATTACAGATGCCCGTGGGCGGCAGTAAACACTTACCATCAGGTGGACTGCATGCTCGTCTGCTACTCCTACTACTACTATATATTATTATTATTTATCAATCCTTCATTACAATAGAGAGCATAAGACACTTATTACTTAATCCTTTTTGCAATCATTTTTCAAAAATACAATAAATTTGCAAATTTTAATAGTATATATATTAACTATACAAATAACTCACAATATCCACATACAATTTCGACATTTATTAACGTAAAGCAAACACTTATAGCCGTATTTACGCAACTTAAGATTAATCTGTTCTCAACGTTCACAAATACCTTATTTATGGAGCGAGACTTAATGTACTGACTCCGTCGATTTGTATGAAAGAATCCATTTATTTACAGCATTAAAGGATTTTAAAACAGACTCAGCGTAAAATTCAATATTGAAAAAGGCAAGCGAGTTGCATTTTAATCAAAACGGCATTAGTATAATCGCATAGGAATGTGCGTGACGCAGCACTGACACACTGATTCTTTGTTTGACGAGCTTTAGAACTGTTATACCAGAAAAAATACCATCACAAGTTATTCCGTTTGTTACGCTTTCATGGCGAAGCTAATTAATGAATATTGATACAATTTTACAAGGTCATAGCTTAAGTCGTGATGAAGCGCATAGCCTACATCTTGACGGAATGAAAATGGTTGGAATATAGATGAAATTTAGTCAGTCAGTCAATGTCAGAGGTATAACTACTACATATGCTAATAATAATTTTGTTCAATGTGTTTTACCACATTTTAATATAATGTCGAAAAAATCCAAACAAGTCATTCATGTATAAAGAGTGAACACGAAAAAATATTAATATATTTTGCCTAATGCTTCAGTTGTCTGATACACTTAATAAGACACTACAAAATTATGATATGGCTAGTTTTTAATATTACGAATACAAAAATAAATATTTCATAAAACATTAAAGCTGTTCACAGGCAATTCCCGTGTGTATCAAAAGGATAGGGAGGCGCATTGTTGATTATAACTTCTATCGCCCTAAATAGGGGAACTGTACATTCCGAAATTGAAAACTATGTTTGTACGTGTGTAATACTCATCTTTCATTAATGCGCCAGTCTGTTCCTAAAATACGCCTCACAAAGCTACCAAAACACGCGTTTTTCCATTGACGGAGATTTCCAAAATGACTGATGATTGAAGTGTTTCAATCCGTACCTGCGTATTGCAGTCTGAATAGATCCATTACATACGTAGTACAATACCTATACCAGTTATAAAGTCATGATTGAATTTTGGAATATGATTGAATATTTTGGTTATATTTTATATGATAGGTTAGTGCTGGTGCACATTCTAAATATCTTATATTTAACTTTAAATTGTAATGTATGACGTCACTACACTAGTATCTCACACATTTTGGAGTTCCATGTTCGAAATCAAGACATGTGTTAATCCCCTCGTTCGCCTGCGGATACCACGTCGCCATACCTTTTCGCTCTCACAACATACTTTTGTATCATAACAATATTACTTTACTACACCCTTCAAACCAGAACTCAGCAACATTATATAGATGCTAAGGGAAAAACTAGTATAGCGCCTATATAGTAGAAGTTAGGCCTTTAAAATCGAAATCAAAATACGCCGTACGTAAAAGATATCTCGTCCCACTCATTTAATTTAAAAATACAACCTCCATAACTTTCGACGCTTGTTCGTTTTGTTTCGCTTAAATCAAATTCAAAAATCGTTATTAACTGATACGCCATTTTCATGCAAATTAATCCGAAAAGCGTCAACGTATTGGACGTACGTATGTTTATTAAAAATCCAACGCGCTTTTCACAAATCGCCATATCAAAGGGGGTTTAATCAGAGTTACAAATTCAATTTACGAAGCTGGTACGATTGGGGGACGGTATCGGAATAATTTGCATAGTTATTATAAACATGGGTCAGTCCTGCATAAACTGTGGCCGATGACAGCTCCCGTCTCCCAAATGCAAATAGTACATTCAACTAAAGAAAATAGAAAGGGCTTGGACGGACTTGTTTTCGTTGAGTGTGATTCTTGGGAATTGCGATAGAAAAGATTGGGTTTGAGAGTTTAAGTAGATTTTTGTTACTGATGAGGATTTTAAATTAATACTTAAAAGTAAATTACAGTACCATAAATTGTGATTTTGTTATAGCCTTATACCTTTCCAATGTGGTTACATTTTGCTTTGTATTTTATATGGTAATTAAATATCCAACAGAGAAAATCAAATGTTTAAACCTTGTATTTTGTTCGGCTACTAAACGTAAATGAAATTAATAAATAGGTACTTAAAGTTAAGTACTTAATAAAAAAAATCTATCAGCTGTATAAAATAAAAATGTTAGCGCCACCAAAGACTTAAAACATAAGCATGTTCGATGAACTATATATTTAGTCAGTTTAAATAAATCGTACATACAAACAGCTAAGCAAATATTATTTCCTAAGCTAAATATCCTTTCCAGTCGCTTTAACTCCACGCGCGAAATATGGTTTACAAGCATTTCAGGTAAACAAGACCAATTCAAGCAGAGCCGCGATTATCCTTTCAATCACCCCTTTATCTATTATTATCTGATATATACGAGGGGGGAGGGAGGTCTAATACTGGTTATCAAAGCGAGTACAGTCTGAGAGCCCGGCTTTGTGCCGTATAATCGGATGCGGAAGACGGTGGTGATTGACATTCTATTTCACACGACAAATGTTTATTTTAAGCTTAAATAACTGGAAATATTTTCCATGCATTTCCCGTGCTATTGAATTCGAAACTCTGATATTGTCATGTAAATGTATGTATGTAAAGGAATTTCAATGTTAATACAACTGTTATTACTTGATTCGCTTTGTTAATAAGTTATTATTGCAATTATATAATTGGTTGCAGTTGAAAAACATATATTTGACGAATATTTGATTCGCAGAAAATGTCAGATCATAAGATAAAGTTTTATCTTCCAATATTTCGAATTCACATATTTATATAATAAAACTCTCTTTAACCGATACATAACGTACACATTAATCCAGTAGGTCTAGAAAAAGTTTTCCTTATATAACGTTTACTAAGAAAGTTATCCCTTACGAGCACTATATAGGGATCGAAATGTCGAAACGATAAATTAATTAAAAATGATAGCGCATGGCATAAATACGTGAAATCGATAAGGATTAGTCGAATGCGCCATGGAATTCATATAGGTGGCGATTGACAAATGACCCCTCGTGCATCTCTAAATCTGTGACGTACAGGAGAAAACTGTAGTTAATTATCCTAACGAGTACTATATATGCGAATGTGAATTCGTTTGTTTAGCCATGACCCGATGTCATAGCATATATCTAAGTTGTATATATTATGAATATATGTATATATATATTATGTATATATAGAAGTTATGTTCAAGTTCCCTTGTAATTAGAGCACTGTCCAAATTAAAATTTTCCGTTGACTAACATCACTGACAAGCTAACAAGGATGCTAATAAGCAAACATGCCTATATGCAACAATTATTAAGCATATTTTTTCAATTGATAAATAATTACTCAACTCAATTAAAGAGGAACAATATTTAAGTACAATAGCCATTTTAATTCGCATACTTCTCAATTTGGTGGTGCAATAAAACAGAGTAATTTACATGGAGAGAGTACACGAGTAAAATATTGACGATCCCCATCCATCTCCCACTGATTTATTGCACATGCAAATCCACAATTTACACTACAACGTGCAATCAATGTCTTTCATCCCAATTGTACCGTATTGTTAATACACTGTTGCAAATATTATAAAGTATAAATATATCTATATCGTACACTGTTGATTGTAATGAAAAATGTAATAGCTCATACGTGAATAATAATAACTAACTAGAACTAAGACTAAGTAAAATTGATTTCTTATCAATTTATGTTGTTATTATTAGCTACTTAGCCCAATACAAACCCGTTATTAATTTAGCTCTAAGATTTTTTTTCTTTTTTAAACCGTATCTGTATAGTGAGTGGGTATTTGCAAAAGATGCAAATACGAGTGCACATCTATAAATCTATACTACATTTTAGGATAGAAAACTGAAATCATAATTTATATCATCATTCTTGGCCGGAAATCGAAACCGGACACTGCGTGTCAGACCAGTACAAGTGATCGCTGCGCCACGCTGGTAATCAATTAATTCTCAGTTAATTCATTTAAATATATAAATATTTAAGTTAATCATATTAATTAATCCGAAATGTATACAGGAACGAAATCAAATTCACAACATTAATTTATTTAAATTATACAATTAATTATTTTGTTAATAATAAATGTTATGCAACAGACAGTGGGCAACTACTGCGCAGTGAACGCAATACCAAAATTAAACTATGGGAGAATATACCATGGGAGGGAAAGTAAATGTGACAATGACAGAGATCGCCCTCAGGAAACGTATAGCTGGATTACGAATCCCTCATTGATTTACGGCTCGTGCGAATCCACAGTTTACACGTGCGGGGTGGGATGAGATCTAATCGGTTATTAGGATGTCCCTTTGTATTTCATACGAATATTACCTAAGATCTTAAAAAAGTTTTAAAGGTCCGCAAAAAAAAAATATGTCACTGTATAGGATTTCAGGATTCAAATGAGATGATGCTATTTTCTTAATGACAAATTACTTTGTTAATTCAGCGAGGTACTGCTGCTTAACCGACTGTTAATAAATTTTAGTGTATAAATGGACGTATACATTTAGTATTTGCTAGTATTGTATTTAAACATGTATTTTTATGTCACTCAATAAAAAGTGCTGCTTTATATTTGTCAGGATATTTTTTCATATGATTTTATGTCTTAATTCTAGAAAACCGACCAACCACAATAATGTATAGCATATACCACAATTATGGATACCTTACTAAAATATTACAGAATTCCTTATATAAACAATTCAGTTTGCCTACAAACGATTTCTCAAATCTTGTTTATATTTCTTTCGAAACAAATACGTATTATAGAGAGATTAGAAGCACGTGACATCAGAAACCCACTTTTCGGAAACCAGGAGGCGTGACAGAAGTCGCCCGAGGCGGTAACGTATTGCCTCGCTCGACCCGACGCTAATTTATTGCGATAACGTGGACTGATTGTCACGGGAGTTATACCATGTTATGGACCAGTGACGTCACAATCACGGTGTTTTAGTGTCACTGTGTCAGTACATCGTTATTTATTCCAAGGTTAACAACAAAAAACAACACTTATAAGTTGCATATCACTAATATCCATTTTTGTACTATAGAGAAATAGTAAACAAGCATGCAGTCCATCTAATGGTTAAGTTAAGTTGAGCGATTAGGTTGGAATGTGGAGCTCATCGAAACCAAAGTATGTCTATTGTCTAATTTGAGGACCATTACTCATTATATTATCGTTATTAAATTGACGAGTGATGAATGCATTCGAATGATTTATATATGTAACTGAATGTCCAACTGTCTGCAATTAACAGTAGCTGCTGATAATTGTAAGAACTACACACACATATAATTAATTTAAAAACCTTAAGGCAATATTCACTGTTAAATTAAAGAAATATATTAATCAATAAATCAAACAATGAATTATATTTTATCATTAACTAAATATTCTATACAACCAAAAATATTAGCATACAACAAAACAGAACATGTGCAAATTGACAGTTACTCTCCCCTCCTGATATACGATGAGTGCAAATCCACAATTTGGATAATGCGAGATCTTATCATCATTATCGATGATAAGCAAAGGGTCTGTGAACGGAGAATTGAGGAAGGATAAATTAAGCATAATTAGTAAGCAGAGATAAGCTTCCTCACACCGCTACAAGCTTTACCTACTTACATTTATTGCTGATAGTGTTCTTGATAACCAGTTTGTCGAATTGGCCATACAAAGTATGATCTCTGGCCAGGCTAGATGATCAAGCCTTAGCTTATTATACGTAATTGTATATAATGTAAAATACCCCTACGATTTGTACAGATAAAATAAAAATAAATAATATGACAACAAAATTCAGTAAAAACCTGGTACAAAGTTAAAATAGTGTTCGATAGTTACTAAATATCATACCCATTTTTTATGTTTCGACAAGTTTATAGGCTATGAATGCTATGATGATGACAACATTGGACAGCAATCGCTTAACCTTAGTGGAGAACTTGTAAATAAGTTTCAAACATAGAAAATGGATTTTTAGGAGGAAACGCATGATTGGCATTAACCACTTCGTCCTAAAAAGCGAGGAAACAGTACTTATTGTAGTATAAACCAGAAATAAGTTTAAGATGACACCTGCGCAAACGAAATACCGGAAGGTTTAATACTTTTAAGTTCAGAATGGTAGAAACCTCAATATTATTTAAGTCAGTGAGATGCACTAATAAGTTATCATTAACAAATAAAATACTACTAGAATAATACTATAAATAAACCAAATCATATTTATATAAACAACGTGACCTTCCTCACCGCATTGTTTATTTAGCCTTAATCCTGCGGCTAAGCCGTATCGACCTGTCTTTGTAGCGGATAGAGGACGGACTATAAATAACTGTAAATTCTAATATAAGTGTTGTATTTAATTTCGTTTCTCGGTGTATCTTTCTTAATTTCTATCTATGTACAATGTACATTGTACATGTTGTATAAATATTTTTGTAGCGTTAAAATTATACAAGTAAACGTTAAAAATATCATTCATATTACTATTACATACATATGATCACATGTGAATCATTTATTTAAATCTAAATAGTAAATACCATAGACCGGGGGCAAGAAACTGTCATATGTGATCGCTGGCATAATGTAGTAGGAACAAGAAATTGCACTCCGACGCTCATTAGAGTTTGAAAGCTTGTTGTTTGCCTGTTTATACAATAAGGTATCGGTTTCACTGTAAAGAGGACGCTATTCACTATATTTATCAATTAATAGCTCTAATTTAGAACGTATTTAAGTTATTTTAGGTAAAAATAAATATTTGTAATATTTTTCGTATAAAAAGTAATAATTTCAAATCTTGCCATACTAAAAGAAACTGACACTATTTCACCGCACCTACACTGTAAAGTGATATTGAATATCAAATACAGTTATTATACAATTACCAATTTTGTTATCGATTCGGATACTAATGGCAGCTACCTATCTATGTATGCTACCTACTATACATACGTACTGAGCAAATCTGCAAACATATTTGTCCTAAATATTCCTAATAGTTGCAACCAGTACGAGAATAAAATAATTATGAATATATTGTTAATATTAAAAAAATATATATAAATAAGATAAATAAAATGATTGCAAAAAATAAGAAGCATTTTTCTAAATACAATAATATAGTCCGCGTAAAACGGCTAGTCCGCTCTGAATATTGAAATGAATCCCGTCGCCATAGCAAATTGTGTAACTACACCTGCTTGCAACAACTTCAGAGGGGACTAGCAGTTTGGCGCGGACTATATTACTCCAATAGTAAAGCTTAAAATAGCATGAAATCAAACCCCAGCCTTTCCAAGTTTCCTCCGTAAATTAAACTTGCACTAAAGAAATAATGCATTAAAATTCTTTTAACTTGCCCGCCTGCAACATATTTTTCTAACAAGTCAAACTTTCGAGACTTGTTTTTGCTCACAATAATGTTTATAAGTCTTGCGAAATAATGCTAAATTAAAATACTTTGCTTTGGTAAGACCTAAAGTTATTTAATTAAATAACAAATTTTGGATGTTGACTTCGTTGATATTTATCGTTGAATATTCGTTTCATTTGGTTGTGTTATTGATATTTTCGAGCTTTCTTACGCATTCGAGATCTTCAAAGATCGCTAGGTTAATAGATATTAAGAGTTATAAATTACACATATTATTGATAATAAGTAGCTGTCAAATTAATAGTAGCGATAATCAGCTTATGCAATACGATATTATTTCGACACTTAATGTGTTATACTGCCGAGGCATCATACTTCATAACGACGTGCACTACGAGACTACATACCCAACTTACAACAAGTAGAAAATAGAATAATGAAAAGTCAAAGTTACAAAAATATAAATTGTCAAAATTAATCAGCAACATACCCTAGGACTGTCTGGAATAACAAACTTTGCTGTAAAAGAATAATACAAATATTTTTAGTAATTCGCCAGACTCCCAACTTTGACGTACAAATCCTTTGCAACTTCTATTACAAAACTGTAATGTGCCTTTTTGTTTGAGCATCACGCAAACACATTTTGTTTAAAAACTTATGATTGCACAATAAAAACGGGTGTAAACCTATATTTTTATCTTTTTTATATATCCGTTATACCACCTTTTATGGTTCTTATATGTGAGGAAAATATTATAATATTAAAAACATCGCGAGACTATCTGAATGATATTAAAGGCAGTACGAAAATGGTCTGTATATCTTAACAATCAAAAGCATTGTATACCGTTAAAAATGACCCAATAAAATATTAGTATGATAATTAAATCTTACCAATAATATTGTTACACATAAACAAATACTCAATAAACGAATATATCTAGTCATTTCCATTTGAAAGCTAATGTAGTCCCGGAATTTAAATGAGTTACAACAAACTAAATAAAAAACGTGTTCCCCGCTCTAAATTCAATATTTTCGATATGGAAGTCTCGTTGATCGGCTATAAATAATGCATCCGACGCATTTAATGGTAATTACCTCATAATGAGCGGAATAATAATTATTTCGTGTGCGGTGTGCATCGCCCGCTCGTGTTGTGCGTGAGCCGTGACTATATTTTAAAACTGTGACACACTGCTACGCAAGTTGTCGAATAGAAATGGTGGTTTACAAAGTTACGTAAAACACTAGCCAGGGCACCCCATAGATATTTGAAAACGACTCTAAATAAGTTCTGTTCTATGTGGAGTTGCAGACTACACTTCTTGCAAACTAAATAGGAACGTCTTATATAAGCAAGCAATGCAAGCATGCTTTAGTATAGGCAAAGCTATCCTTCGTTAGAGTTCTAATTTGGATTAGATTAAGAACTACAGGCCACTACCCTTTTAATGTCTTATTGTTGGAGATTCTGTCTTAAAATTTGGGGAGATCTAAATGGTAAAAGTAGATAGAGATTAGGGGTCAGACCTTCTCGGAGGTTCTTGAATGACCCATGAGGCCCACAATAAGATTAAAATTCTATTACCCCGCTGGATATTGGTTTATTAGTTAATACCGGGAAAGGTGAATGAAATTGTTCCTTCTACGGGACAAAAGCTGACAATCTTTTTTATGTTTTTTAAAGAAACTGACAGTGTGTCCCCGATATTGAGAGTGACGTAAACTTGCGTGACGGATATCTTTCTGTGGAGTGCGTAGTCTTGATAAGTAGTAGGGATTCACCGGTTCTGGGGCACCGATTTTCCCCCTCCCCTCTCTATTCACCGGTTGTGGGGCACCGACTTTCCCCCCTCGCTTCCCCGTCCCCCCGCTGCCCTGTTTGCCACGATCGAGGGGCGAGCCCGGCTAAAAAAAAAAAAAAAAAAAAAAAAGTTTGGTGTCAAAATGGGGGTTTCCGACCACGCCCGATCGATTGCACGCATTTATTTTACGCTATCTCCTTTGCTTACGAAGTTAGCTTTTATGAATAACGACCTCTAATTCATTATCTAATCACCTCCTTATCTCATTAAGCTCGCTATGTCCATATAACAATACGGACCTTACTTATCTAATCACCACTCGCTGTCCTCACAACATAATAGGGTCATTATCACTGTGTCGTTAATGATGGGGGTATGCGCATGGTAATGCAATAAAAAAAACTTCGTATTGACATTGTTTATTATTTCCAAAACAACCTTTTGAACAATTGCGATACTACAATATCGTTTATCAATTTATCCTCACAAAACAGGCTTAAAAAATCTCTGAGTGTATTTCCATAATACATGTAATGCAAGTATGTAAGACTATATTCTCCACAAACTGAAGACCAATCAAGTTGTATTCTATATCTATTAAAATCCCAATGCTTTGCGTTCCTTCTGAAAAAGGCTTTGTGATGGCCTGTTGGTGGTCGGCCATATGAATCAAAATACCCACCGATGCCATTTCTGTCTATGTACATGCCTACCCAGTGAGAGCCTGGTTCACTGTCAGGGTCCAAATTACTTATCAAGTACATTGGAGTCTTAACGTATAGCGGTAATCGGTTTGCTGCATAGACATTGTTTTTCAAGCTACAATGAATTTTACTTAAATGCTTCTGAATCTCGATTGTATCCATTGTGCATGCCTACTTATCGATACCTCTGATAGGTACAATACACTATTTACAAATGCAGAGCAAAATTATCCAAACCTTATATTTAAAGGGACGCAATATGGTTTAACTCGAATGAAAGACTTCAAATAGGTATAATATATTACATTTATTAGGCTTTTACTTACATCTAAGTATATAAATTTATCTTAACTACTGTAGTCGACGGTTACATTTCGGTTCTTATCAATTTCAATAACGTTATCAAACTCTGCATACACTATACAATTAATAGTTTCGGTTAGAGTTGATTCAAACCGAACTTCTACCCTTACACTGCCATGCTTTATAAGATTCCAATGAGTCATGGAATTTGATGACAAATCAGGAGTTAGGTCAAACGCTAATAGGCAGTAACCTTTTGCATATTGCTCCCTAGATATTCCATTACCTTCATTTAGAAAATGTATACCAGTCCCCGAAAATAAAGTGTGATAGGCTGCAGTAAAAATATCATTCTCGAATGATGGTTGCAATGCTTTTGAAGGTATTTGTTGGCCATCAATATATAAACAAAATGTGTTCATAGCATAGTTTTCAAAATTGAATGGATTTTTAGTAAGACTTCCATTGAATGCTGTGTTGTTTACAAATCCAACTATACATCTTTTAGGTACTTGCCCCAGAAAAATGTTGTCAAGAGTCTTTCCCTGAACCCCTGATGGTATAGTTAAAACTTTGACTTCAGCTCGAGTAATAGGATATTTTGCTGTAGTAGAGGCTAAGACTTTTTGATGTGCGAGGAGTACAGTTGGATTTATTCGTGCTCTACGAACAATAAGAGTTGCATCCGTAATGCATACTTTACATTTTATATCACTTCGTAAGTTGGATTTATTCGTGCTCTACGAACAATAAGAGTTGCATCCGTAATGCATAATTCACATTTTAAATAACTCCGGGCACTGATAAGGTACTTATCATAATGAAAGGAAACTTGTTCGTACTTGTTTGTTGGCCCATTAGGATATGGTGAATCAATAGCATTGGAACTTTGACCGATGATAAGGTAATAGGATGTAGTTATCTCGGGTGGTTACAATAACCAAATATATTTAGACGCTGATAAGTGAGTGCTTATAAGCAGGAAGGGAGGAGTATGCTCTCATAGTTCGTTTGGTGAAGTAACAGTGAACAGTTTGGTTTGTGAAGTGTAGTGCATCCAAGTGTCAACAATGGAGGTAAGTAAGTCTTGATAATATTGAATTGATTTGTGTCACTTTCCAATATCATTTCATTTGACACTAACTTTGCCTTTGTGTTGTTTTAGAATATATATGAAGCAAATACATTTAAACAATATTATTGCACGCTATCTGACGAGGAAGACATATCTCAAGAAACAAAGAAATCAAAAATTTTAAAAAGAAATAATTCGAATGATAACTTGGACTCAATATTCGAATTGCCAAAGACAAAAATTAGAAAACTTTCATCAACCGTATCTAGAGCTCAACGAGATGGTGGAACAGTGTATATAACTACTAACAGAGATGATGAAGCACATTCGTCACATTTAATAAAAATAGATATTTATGATTTAAATAAATTATCCAACGTGCCACAGTCTCAACATTGGAAACATGCATCCCTAAGAATCAAATATTACACAGACGAAAACAGTTCAACATATAAAGAAATGAATAATGTTATATACAAAATGTGCACAGATATTTCGAAAACAGAGAGTAGTAAGAAATACTCATTTAACAATAAATAATTAGTTAATGACCTAATCATACTTTTAAAATATTTATTTATGGTATAATAACTATTAAGTGAGGGTTGATTGTCATGCTAATTATTTTGTTTTGATGTATAATTACTTGCTAAGTATATAAGAAGAAAGTGCCATTTTCATATCATTACCAGTTGGTTTACAACTTCATACACGTATAAACGACCTCCTCTGTAACCCTGTTCTACACATCATAATGGATAGTTTCCAAAAAATTTATACAACTGTTTTCGTCGATGAAAGTCAAATTGAAGAAGAACTTGCAAAAGTTTGTGAAGAAATAGAAATTAACAATGAACTCATCGATATATGCAGACAAGTCGAAAGTGCAATCATAAATCAAAGTAGTCAACACGATAAAGAATCGCTTCAGACTTCCTGCTTGCTTGAAAATCCTACTAAGTATGTATATTTTTTTTTTTCTACATGCATTTCTTTCTATATTACATTATTTAAATCTTGAAATATAAATACATTTTTTTTTTTTCATAGTCAACACCAACAAGTCGGAGGTGCAATGAAGAGAAGCAGCTATGACATCGACAGTCCGAAGGCCAAGAGGATAAAAGTTAATGAAGGTGCTTCAACGTCATCTGATATCAACCTCACAGACAATGGAAAGGTTATGTGTGATGTTTGTCAACGACTTGTAAGTAAAAGATATTTTGCCAACCACATAAAAAGTAACATTCACAAAAATAATATTTTTAAATCTCATAGTACTCAAGCTAATGTTTCAGTAATCGAATCAGCTTTCGGTCAGCGAATAATTTCATACAGAATCAAAAGTAAATTAAATGAATCAGTAGATACACTTAAAACGCCCGAATTATTTTTTAATTCAATAAAAGATAATATTTGTTCATTGATCGAAGAGTCCATTAAAATGCACATTTTGTTTAAGATCAATTTTATACTACATGCAAATTTTACACAGCAAACCAAAGATCTTACAAACACATTCGATTTTCAAACATGTAATTATACTGTTTCTCAAGGTGATGACTTAAATATTTTTTTTTCATCATTAATTGAGACGTTATCAAATAAAATCAGTTCATTCGAGAAAAAAGATAGCGGTTGGAGTTTAACGCAAATCAAACATTTAGAAATGAATATAAATAAATTCAACCCACTACGTGGCACTTCGTATATAGACCTACCTCATGACATTAAAGTAAGAAAAGCCGTTATTAATGTGCAAAACGCTGACAATATGTGTTTTAAATGGGCATTGCTTTCCGCCTTATATCCTACTACTAGTAAAAGTAATAGAGTTTCATCGTACAGCATGCATTCAAACAAACTAAACTTCAATGGCATCTCCTTTCCAGTAAAGCTTTCGGATGTACCAAAAATTGAAAAATTGAATAATATAAGTATTAACATATTTGGATTAGAATATAATCGGGAGAAAAAAATTCATGATGTAATTGGACCATTAATAATGACTAAATTTCGTAAAAGTGTACATATTAATTTGTTATACCTTAAGAAAGGTTTAAACGCTCATTTTTGTTATATCAAAAATATGTCGCGATTGGTGAGTAAACAAATTTCTAACCAAGAGCATGCAATTTTCTTATGTGATGGATGTTTATTACATTTTCCAACTCAACAGCGATTAGATGATCATCAGGAAAATGATTGCGCTCATATTAAAACCAATATACCAGATGGTACTAAAACATTGAAAGACTGGTTCGGAAAACCAGCGGCAAATAATAAAATAAAATTTGAGAATTTTAACAACAAACTAAAATTACCCTTTGTTATATATGCTGACTTTGAAGCATTTTTAAAACCAATAAATGTATGTTCTAATGATCCGTCTAGGTCTTACACAGAAAATATTCAAAAGCATGATGTGTATAGTTTCGGTTATTATATAAAATGTTCGTATGATGATACTTTATCAAAATTCGAAACATATAGTGGGCCAGATTGCGCAACAGAGTTTATGAAACGTTTATATGAAGATTTAAAATTAATATGTACAAAAAATATTTTTCAAATGAGGCCTAAGCCTTTATCTAGTGATGATGAAAATAATTTATTATCGGAATCTAAAATTTGTCATGTATGTGAAACGAATTTGAACGAAGATAAACATTTCGATTTTGACTTTCATACTGGCACTATTAGAGGTGTAGTTCATGAAATCTGTTTAAAAAAATTTAAGACTCCGCGTTATATTCCAGTATTCCTACATAATCTGAGTCATTATGATGCACATTTTATTGTTCATGCCCTAAATTTTGTCGATGGAGAAGTAAAAATAATTCCGCAAAATAAAGAGAGGTACATTTCTTTTTCAAAAACATTAACAGTAAATAATAATCAGATAAGTCTAAGATTTGTAGATTCATATAAATTTTTATCTTGCAGTCTAGATCAATTAGCTAAAAATCTTAGTGATGAACAATTTCATGATTTAAAAAGAAACTTCCCTTGCAATGACGACTTTACCAAATTAAGGAGAAAAGGAATTTATCCCTACGAATTCATGACTTCTTATGATTCATTAAAACTCAAGTCACTTCCAACTCAAAGTGAGTTCTATAGCTCGTTAACAGATTCAAATGTCTCCGATGATGATTATAATCGTGCAAATGAAATTTGGAAACATTTTCGTTGTCAAAATATGTTAGATTACTCAAACTTATATCTTAAAACTGATGTATTGCTCTTGACTGACGTTTTTGAAAACTTCAGAGAGCTTTGTATTAAGACTTATGGGTTAGATCCCGCTCACTACTACACTGCTCCAGGGTTAAGTTGGGATGCAATGTTGAAGTATACAAAAATTGAATTAGATCTATTGATGGATTACGAACAAATAGCATTTTTTAAGGCCGGTATCAGAGGTGGTGTATCTCAATGCAGCAATCGTTATGCAAAAGCAAACAATCAATTCATGGAAGATTACGATAAAAATGAACCTCAATCATATTTAATATACTTGGATGCTAATAATTTGTATGGTTGGGCTATGTCTCAATATCTACCCACTGGAGACTTTGAATGGGTAAACCCTGAAACAAACTTTAATGTATCCGATACATCAAATATTGGTTACGTTTTGGAAGTTGATTTAAAATATCCTGATGATCTCCACGACTTGCATTCTGACTTACCACTATGTCCTGAAAATATATGCATTGGTAATTCAAAAGATATAAAATTAATTTCAAATCTAAACGATAAAATTAAATATAAAATACATTACAAAAACCTTAAACAATGTCTTAGTATGGGAATGAAGGTAACTAAAATACACAGGATACTAAAGTTTAAACAAAGTCCTTGGTTAGAGAAATATATAGATTTAAACACAAACATGCGAACATTAGCAAAGTCTGTTTTTGAAAAAGATTTCTATAAATTAATGAATAATTCAGTATTTGGAAAAACTATGGAGAATATAGAAAAAAGAGTAAATGTTAAGTTGTTAACACATTGGGAAAATAGAGGTAAAATTTTAGGTGTCAACGACTACATTGCAAGGCCAGATTTTAAAAATTTAAGTATATTCACATCAGACCTAGTGGCAGTACAAATGCTAAAGTGTAAACTTAATTATAATAAACCAATATATTTAGGATTTTGTATTTTAGATATTTCAAAGACCCTTATGTATGAATTCCATTACAACTACATGATTCCTAAGTTTCAAAACAAAAATAAATTATTGTATACGGATACAGACAGTTTAATTTACCAAATATTTACAAACAACTTTTATGAAGATATAAAACCTGACCTTAAGATGCATTTCGATTCTTCTGATTATCCATCTGACAATATTTATGGGTATCCACAAGTTAACAAAAAGAAAATAGGTTTTTTCAAAGACGAAAATAATGGAAAAATATTTAGAGAATTTGTGGGTCTAAGATCTAAAATGTATGCAATAGATGTTGAAAACAAATTTGTTGCAAAGGCTAAAGGCGTTAATAAAAGTGTTACAAAAAATATGCAAATGCATAACTATAAGGCATGTCTTTTCGAGAAAAATATTCAATTCGGAGCAATGTTAAGATTTAAATCAATCAAACATAAAATTTATACACAAAAAATAAATAAAAAATGTTTATCATACAGCGACACTAAGAGGCATATTTTGCCTAATGGTATTGACACATTAGCTTGGGGTCATTACAAACTTAGATAACAACGGTGAAATATTGGTTTACTTGCAAATATGTTTAATGTAATTCTTTGAACTATATATTATCTTAATTGTGTTTATAAATGTGTATGTCTAGTTTATAATTGTTAGTTTGGTAATGTATTTCAATGTTTGTTCCTGTAAACCATTTCATGTATGTGTTCTAGTTTTAAGACAAATTATACTTGATTATTATAAATGTATATTGTTCATTAAATTATCTTCATTGTTAAATAAAACGTTGTGCAGTCAACTTGTTTTAAAAATGTTTCATTTCATTCATCCCTTTACTGCAATAGTTGCTGGTCCAAGTGGATGTGGAAAGTCACAATTCGTTACAAACTTCTTGAAATATGTAAAAGATATTTGTAGTACAAGTTTCGATCAAGTTACATGGTGTTTTGATGAAATGCAACCTTTATACAACTTGAAACTTGTTAATTACCATCAAGGTATGCCAGATCTTAGTATGTTTGATGGGAAAGGTCCCCAGCTTGTTATCATCGATGATCTTATGAGAGAATCGGATGGCCGCATCGTTGACATTTTTACAAAAGGAAGTCATCATAGAAATTTGAGTGTGTTTTATATAACTCAAAATTTGTTTCATCAAGGTAGAGGTCAGAGGGACATTTCCTTAAACTCGAGTTATATAATATATTTTAAAAATCCACGTGATAAAACACAGATTCGACACTTAGCGAGACAAGTATCACCTGAAAATACTAAATTCATGGAAGATTCTTATAAAGATGCAACGACAGAACCTCATGGATATTTAATGATAGATTTAAAACAAAATACTAGTGATATATGTAGATTAAAAACAAAAATATTCCCTTCTGACTGTTACTGTACTGTATACTTACCTACAAAGGGGTTTAAATATGCAAAGCAACAAGAAATTTCCGTCATTTATTAATAATGTCTCGAACCTTGAAGACACATAAAAAGTTTTTAGAAGCTCTTCATATTCTTAAACCAAAATACCAAAAAGCACTCTTAAAATCCTGCAACGAACAAGAGATAAATTGTATTTGTGAATGTATCTATAACGTTTTACAAGGTAAAGTACAACTCCCAGAAAATGAGAAGAATAAATTAAAGAAATACAAACACTTACTTCGACAACTGGTGCGTAAAACTACAAACAAAGTCCGTAAAAATATTATAATTCAAAAAGGGGGATCATTTTTACCAATAATATTAGGTTCAGTTCTGAGTGCACTAGTAAATACCCTAACATGAACATGGAACACGCTAAGAAAATGTTACTTATAGATCCAGGTATAATAGAAAAAATTAATCAACAAACAATGTTAGACAGTCCCATGTCTAGACTGGATGCCGAAATGCAAAATATATTAAAAAGTAATATTGAAGATAGAGAAAAGTGTATTCTCTATTTACAAATTTTACAAAGGTACCTACACCATACTCAAGAAGACCGAAAACCTTATGAGTTACCTATTGTTACTAATTTTTCTGATGTTAATACTGGTGATACAGATAATATCAAAATGAAAATTGATAATAATAAACTGGAATTAGATACGAATAATAAATTTAATTTAAAGAAAGATTTTAGTGATATAAAACTACAGGAAGAAGCTAAGACTAATATAGTTGCTGAACAGACTCCAAAGCGAACAACAGTTGATATAAATGAACACGAAAAGGTTAACTCACCAATGTATACACCGAAACAAATATTGAGAGTGATACCTAAAACATATTTAAAGAAAGGTGAGCTGTTGCTAGGTTTCTTGTCTGATCACAAGGATAAAATTAATTGGGATGGCGAGGGTACTGTATTCATAGACAAAGTTAAAATTCCTGGAAGTAACATCATAGACTTGGTGAGTGATTTTATTAGACCAAGTAGAAAAATTGATCCAGTAGGATGGCAACAATTTGCAACTTTATTGAAAGATATTAATACACCAGTTACCTACCTCGGTAATACTAAAAGAACTGGCTTTATAACTCAGCTATTATTAGATGAGCATAAGAACTTTACACCACAAAAAGATCCGAATTCAACACCAACTAGTACTGAAAGAGAAAAAGTAAAACCCAAGAAAAAATTAGTCTGGGAGAAATGGAGCCCTTATTAGAAATAAATAGTATTTATTATAACCCTTCTCATCCTGCTGCATTCGGTAGTATTAATAAATTAGCAAAAGCTATGAAAGGTAAAATGAAAAGAGAAGATGTAAAAGATTGGCTACGCTCACAAGAAACATACACATTACATAAACCTGTGACAAGAAGGTTTTCCCGCAACAAATACATACTGTCAAATTTCAATATTCTTTGGCAAGCGGATTTAAGTGATTTGAGAACATATTCTAAGTACAATGATGGATTTAACTTTATTCTTTGTGTAATTGATGTATTTAGCAAATATGCATTTGTAAGAGCTATGAAAAATAAAAATTCATTTAATATTAAAGAATGTTTTGAAAGTATTTTCATTGAAGCTAATGCAACACCCATACATATTCAGTCTGATAAGGGTACAGAATTTATTTCCAAAGATGTGCAAAGTTATTTAAAAAGTAAAAATATAAATTACTATACTACTAATAATCCCGATATTAAAGCAAGTATTGTTGAAAGATTTCAAAGAACCCTGAAAATGAAGATGTGGCGTTATTTTACACACAATAATACTTATAAATATATTGATGTTTTACAAGACTTGGTATATGCATATAATCATAGTTATCATTCAAGTATTAAAATGTGCCCCTGTGATGTTAACTCACGTAATATTATGACTGTATGGAATAATTTATATGATAGAGATAAGAAACAAACAGAAGCAACAACACAATTACCTAACTTCCACATCGGTGACTATGTAAGAATAACCAAGTATAAGCATATATTTCAAAAAGGATATGAATCTAATTGGAGTGATGAAATATTTATTATATCCTCAATTATAGATCGGTCTCCATGGGTTGTATACACTTTGAAAGACTTACAAAATGAAACAATAAGTGGGACTTTCTATGAAAAGGAGTTACAAAAGGTATCTTATAATCCTACCTCAAGTTATAAAATAGATAAAATAATCAGTACGCGATATTCTGGTGTCAGAAAGCAAGTGTTGGTGAAGTGGAAAGGTTATCCAGATAAATTTAATAGTTGGGTGTTGGCCTCTGAATTAGAAAAAATATGATGAAAGAAAGTTTCTATTTAACATTGCTAAGTAACAGTTCTATGGAGTACTTTCCTGATAACAAAACAACGAAGTTTTCAACAAAATTACCAAAATCCTTAACGCTAGATGGGGAATGGTCAGTTGGAGTTGCCGAATTTCAATATCCATGTACCATGTTTACTGTACAAGAACATGAAAATATTATATATATTACAAAATCCATGACCATGCCAGGCGATCAAATACCATCCTTAGTATATTACAAGACTCATATTCCAGCGACGAATTATGACAACATAGATCATATTTTGGTAGCTTTAAATAATACAAAGGAAAATATAAAATTTCGTTATGATGAAGTATCAAAATTAGTTTGTGTTTCTGTTACCGATAAATCAATAAGATCAGTGAAGCTATCTCCTAAGCTGTCGTTTCAACTTGGGTTTGAACCTGACAGGAATCTCATTGAAAGAAACACAGGAAAGTGTCCTGCAAATTTACATTTAGGTCTACCATCACAATTATTTGTATATTGCGATATAGTTGAACCACAGATAGTAGGTGACGTCATGACTCCTTTACTAAGAATTATACCATTAGATCCAATGAAATATATTTATGGGGCGAATAAAATGCATGTTTTTTCACCTCCTCACTATTTACCAATCATGCGACGAGAATTTGACACTATTGAAATAGATATAAGGTCAACCACTGGTCAAAAGATACCATTTCAATTTGGAACTGTGTGTATCAAACTTCACTTTAAAAAACACAACAATGTTTTCTCATAATAATAATAATAATAATATGACTTGCCCCTACGAACATTATTATTCCCATCAAGCTGGTTCTGGTATTGGAGTAATATATAAAGGAGCCGCGTTTCAACGTGGTCATGGCATTGGCAGTTTTTTAGGAGGCTTGTTTAGATCAGTTTTACCTTTGCTTTCAAGGGGTGCTAGAGTTATAGGAAAAGAAGCACTAGGCGCTGGAGTTGGTATTTTGTCGGACTTAGTGAATGCACGACCCATGGAGGATTCAATAAAATCTCGCCTCAAGGACGCTAGTTCCAATTTAAAACGAAAAGTTGATGAAAAAATTGATAGAATAAACATGTCTGGATCGGGGTATATAACGAAGAGAAAGCGTCTTTCCTCACTCAGTGCACGCTCAGCTGCTAAAGTGAAAGCTATTAAAAAATTGGCAGTTTCTCGTGCCAACATAAAAGATATTTTTTCATAACTAATAAATTTAAGGAATTATGTCTTTCTTACATAGTCATTCTTGTGAATGTATAAAGTCTGAACTAGATTTATTTGCATTGCCATCAACACAAACAAGTATTGAAAATGGTATTTGGATTCATTACAAACCAATTTCGTCTCTTGCTGATGATGGACCAATAGAATTTCAAGTACCAGGATCTGGTGACGATTACCTAGATTTATCGCATACGTTAATACATATTAAAGCAAAGATAGTTAACCTAGATTCATCAAAAGTGAGCACACCCACAGTAATAGCACCAATAAATAACTGGTTACACTCACTATTCAGCCAGTTAGATGTATATTTAAATCAAAAACTTGTGTCACCACCTAATAATACATATGCTTACCGTGCTTATTTGGAAACTCTGCTGAACTACTCTCCTGCCGCAAAGAAATCTCATTTGACTTGTGGTCTTTGGTATGAAGATGCAGCTGGACAAATGAACTCAACAGACAACACAAATCCTGGATTTCTGAAACGACAAAAACTAGCATCTGAAAGTAAAGAAATAGAAATGATTGGACATCTACATGGTGATATATTTAACCAAGAAAAGTTTTTAATTAATGGGGTTCAAATGAGTGTCAAATTAATTCGCTCAAGAGAATCGTTTAATCTGATGGGTTCTTCTACTGATATAAAATGTAAAGTATGCATTACGGATGCAACTCTTATTGTTCGTAGAGCACGAATAAATCCAACTGTACTCCTCGCACATCAAAAAGTCTTAGCCTCTACTACAGCAAAATATCCTATTACTCGAGCTGAAGTCAAAGTTTTAACTATACCATCAGGGGTTCAGGGAAAGACTCTTGACAACATTTTTCTGGGGCAAGTACCTAAAAGATGTATAGTTGGATTTGTAAACAACACAGCATTCAATGGAAGTCTTACTAAAAATCCATTCAATTTTGAAAACTATGCTATGAACACATTTTGTTTATATATTGATGGCCAACAAATACCTTCAAAAGCATTGCAACCATCATTCGAGAATGATATTTTTACTGCAGCCTATCACACTTTATTTTCGGGGACTGGTATACATTTTCTAAATGAAGGTAATGGAATATCTAGGGAGCAATATGCAAAAGGTTACTGCCTATTAGCGTTTGACCTAACTCCTGATTTGTCATCAAATTCCATGACTCATTGGAATCTTATAAAGCATGGCAGTGTAAGGGTAGAAGTTCGGTTTGAATCAACTCTAACCGAAACTATTAATTGTATAGTGTATGCAGAGTTTGATAACGTTATTGAAATTGATAAGAACCGAAATGTAACCGTCGACTACAGTAGTTAAGATAAATTTATATACTTAGATGTAAGTAAAAGCCTAATAAATGTAATATATTATACCTATTTGAAGTCTTTCATTCGAGTTAAACCATATTGCGTCCCTTTAAATATAAGGTTTGGATAATTTTGCTCTGCATTTGTAAATAGTGTATTGTACCTATCAGAGGTATCGATAAGTAGGCATGCACAATGGATACAATCGAGATTCAGAAGCATTTAAGTAAAATTCATTGTAGCTTGAAAAACAATGTCTATGCAGCAAACCGATTACCGCTATACGTTAAGACTCCAATGTACTTGATAAGTAATTTGGACCCTGACAGTGAACCAGGCTCTCACTGGGTAGGCATGTACATAGACAGAAATGGCATCGGTGGGTATTTTGATTCATATGGCCGACCACCAACAGGCCATCACAAAGCCTTTTTCAGAAGGAACGCAAAGCATTGGGATTTTAATAGATATAGAATACAACTTGATTGGTCTTCAGTTTGTGGAGAATATAGTCTTACATACTTGCATTACATGTATTATGGAAATACACTCAGAGATTTTTTAAGCCTGTTTTGTGAGGATAAATTGATAAACGATATTGTAGTATCGCAATTGTTCAAAAGGTTGTTTTGGAAATAATAAACAATGTCAATACGAAGTTTTTTTTATTGCATTACCATGCGCATACCCCCATCATTAACGACACAGTGATAATGACCCTATTATGTTGTGAGGACAGCGAGTGGTGATTAGATAAGTAAGGTCCGTATTGTTATATGGACATAGCGAGCTTAATGAGATAAGGAGGTGATTAGATAATGAATTAGAGGTCGTTATTCATAAAAGCTAACTTCGTAAGCAAAGGAGATAGCGTAAAATAAATGCGTGCAATCGATCGGGCGTGGTCGGAAACCCCCATTTTGACACCAAACTTTTTTTTTTTTTTTTTTTTTTTTTTTAGCCGGGCTCGCCCCTCGATCGTGGCAAACAGGGCAGCGGGGGGACGGGGAAGCGAGGGGGGAAAGTCGGTGCCCCACAACCGGTGAATAGAGAGGGGAGGGGGAAAATCGGTGCCCCAGAACCGGTGAATCCCTACTACTTTGATACGAGCTCAAATGTGAACCCCTTTCGCCTCCAAATTTATTACACTGTCAATCTTCTGTTTTATTATTTTTACAGACAGTCTTTTATGTCGATAAAGCAGGTATAAACAGGTAGGTATTCAAAGAATCGGTTAAACGAAAGCTCATTATTAATGATTACAAAGTTTTTGGTGATTTTAACCATTGACTAATAGAAAATGCTAATCTGCCGTATACTGCTGGTCATGATTGTCGGTCACCAATGCTGGTGTCATGAACCACCACTACCTCCCCTGTCTACCACCCCTTGTATTAAAATATTTTAAAGAACTCGTAAATACTAGTATGTCGGTCTCCTTACAATGCTTTCATAATCACAATCCCAAAATTTATATTATCATTCTTTTCGAGATCGCCCCACCCTAATCCTTACTACATTATTTGTACTTATCCATATCGAGCTAATCTTCCCATAAAGTGTCTCCCTTTCGTTCCTATCCAGCTGTAGTTTTAATTATTGCTGCTAAGCTTAAAATAATAAAATCAAGATAACGTTCCCACTTCGTTACACTACCTGCGATTGACTTCAATCTATTCCAGGAGCACCTAATTTTCACGGGTAATTAGCCACGGAGCCACGGATAGCTAATTAAACTAATCAAAATGTGAATCCTAAAATAAATGGTGATGTAGAGATTTGACCGGGAATTGCGCATCAAAATAATAGCCGTTACGACAGCCTACAAGAGGATTTGTTAAATGTAAGGGTTGGACTGGAATAATGTTGGCTATAAAGTTATACTTATAATTTAACAAATGTTCAAATAAACCTAAATATATTATAAGAGGAAGGCGAAATTTACAAAATTGTTACAAAATTATCAAATAACTCAAAATTATCAACAAACAAATACTGATATTTGTTCGAAAATTAATTGGCAACATAAATTCTGATTACAACACAAATCATATGACGGATAACGATGGAATGTAAGGTCGATGCACCCAATTTGTAGTGAAAAGTACAAACAAAGAAATCAATATCCTTGGAAGGAAAAATTGCTTACCACTGATATACGATTGCTAATCGACGATTGAATTTTGTCTCTTTCAGACGCCATAGAATATGAAAAGGATGTATAATTATGAAATGAGGGAAGCTTTCTGGATAAACGTTTTGTAATGTTTTAGAAGTAGTAAAGTATAAATTACATACTCTACGTATAAATTTACATTTTGCATACATTTTGAATGCATTAAATGTTCGTTATGACCGTTAAAATAGGCAAGAATCATAAAAACATACTTAAAATACAGCGTAAATAACTATGGCCTAGATTCTTCTTATTTAAAAATAAAATGATCTATAAGGGCCCAGGGGTATCCATAAAGGCTTGAAAATTACTTAAACAATTGGTGTAGTGACAGTTTTTTTTTGGTTTACTTATAAATTTAAATTAGGCAAAGCCTTCGTTGACCTCCTGAGGATCTGATGTCACGTTCACTGGTTATTCAGTATTTTATATAAAACATCCCCTCGATTTGTCATTCTCACAACCAAATCCTTAAATTCCAGGACCGAGATATTGATCAATAAAATAAAAACAAGTTCAAAACTGCGACCAACACGCTACTTGATTACGGTTACAGCATTTTATGAGGTTA
Source organism: Epargyreus clarus (assembly GCF_041222505.1). NCBI lineage: Eukaryota > Metazoa > Arthropoda > Insecta > Lepidoptera > Hesperiidae > Epargyreus > Epargyreus clarus. The sequence continues at coordinate 12,584,493 of NW_027332227.1, read as the reverse complement.
TACAATTATAAAGATACGACTGATTGGCAATGGCGCCACGGCCGCCGCTTCTCAGAATTCCAAAATAATAATTTAAATCTTTATGCAAATGAGCAGTTCAATTTACGTTCGTGTTTATTCTTGCAACATGTTGGAGATTAAGATCATAAGGTGTACGAATCTTGACCGATTTTCCTTACTAAAGTTTTAAGGCTTGCTTTTATACTATATGTATATACTTTATCATCAAGTCTTCAGTTAATGGGAATGACACATTGATGAAAAGAAAGGAGCAAGGAGTCATCTAGTACATCTATTTGGTAACTGGTTACTGCTACCTGATCATTTATAATCAATCTCAAAATAATTGAAATCCTAGCTAAGATCGGTAACGGATGCCTTGTTATATTTTAGAATTAAATTAGACTTCCTCGTCTGTCATCTCTTATGTCACTCACCCCATTCTTTAAATTTGATGTGATGAATAACATATAAGAGGAGGTCTAACTCTTTAAATCGATTCGTGAGAGAAAGACACACACTAACATAGTACTCTTCAAACCAAAACACAGATACGTTCAATTTCAAAAAATAATTCCTTTATTACTTTAGATACAAATGATGATAGCTATTTATTTAATTCCAGCCATTGTGACCATTCGCAACAATTACAATTATGACCATTCCCTAATTAATATCGTGGAAGTGCGTTTGATGACAAAGTTACTTTTAAAGCAAATTAATGTTCAGAACTGCCACACAATTTATTAAATACATCCATAGAGACTGGGAAAGTTAATTCCATTTCAGTTAAACAGAAAGTAAGCGGCGAAGTGAATTCGGCAGTCAATTTGTTAACTGAAAATCTTGAGTACAATTATGAAGCTTTTACTTGTAAAATATCGCATGAAGCTTAATACATTGGTAACTTACTACTTACAGAGTTTTTAAAATGTCAGCTTTTAAACATATTAAAAAAACATTATAATTTAAATTAATCTTTACGACTAATTACACGTGACTGTCTAAATGAATATTCTTTATTTGGAGTCAGAAAGTGTTAGATATCAATTAGGATTTCCTTTACTATGAATATAATATATAGCGAGGAAGTATATAAGGAAGTATGGCAGAGAATTTTCCTTTTTTGATGTGAAGTCTGTCAAATCTTTCTTGATAGCGTGGTGGACAGTATTATAAACTTTTATAGGATAGACAGTAACGGATTAACTATTATCCAAATACTAGGTTAAGTGACATCATCTCAACTCATGTAGAGAAAGTTATAATATGGAAAATTACATTACCAAGTTTAACTGTATTAATTAACGTCGGTACGTATGCTACAGTTGTATCAAAACTTTATCTGTGTGTACAGAAGTGTACAGAAGTGCGAAGTGTATATGTGTGTGTGTGTGTGTGTTATTTTTTATTCGAGTTTTTGTATCGTTGGTAAAATTTACACACACATAAAGACATGCACACAAACCCCTATTAAAACATAAGTGTTTTATCTGGTAGAGTAGAACCGAACTTAGTATTGCTTGATGAACATTGTGTCTTGGCTTCAACACTTATTATTTCCCACAGCTGTACCCTTACCATGAGTTTTTACGTTTTGACAAATATGTCTGTTTTGGTTCTTGTTTACGTATTGGCCCATACTATTTCCAAGTTCTGACACAATCCGCTAGGGGCGCTGATTGGTAATTGTATGGGCAAATACGCAAACAAATACCAAAACAGTAATATTTGTCAAAACGTAAAAACTCCTGGTAAGGGTACTGAGCACGGATCTTTCCCTCAACTTGGGGCGACCTGTACTCTTCCGCGCTGCTCTAATGCATAATGGTGAAGTGGGTACGAGTTAGTGGATTTTAGTGTTTTTCTACTAATCGTAAGGTCTCTGTCGAGTTCAAATAAAATATGTTAAGAATTATAACTTTCGATCTAAGTACAATATACTTTACAAATTATCAAAACAACAAGTTAAAACTGTTATTTAATCCTAATTTGCGTTGAGTAGCAGTACATTATTAGTTTACTTGGCTCATAACCAGTTTTGTTCCAGAATATCCCAACGCTTCGCAGATGAAGTTATCAATTCGGCTATGAAGTGCAAGTGAAACTCGGTTATCCAATTCCGTCTAATTCGCTTAGTGCAAGTGCACTTTGTGACTTGTTACGTGTTAAATGAGTTATGTTTCGGATTTATGTAACCTAGTGGCATGAGTCGTGTTTAAGGGTAAGTGTTACTTATTAATGCAGATTGTACGTTATTGGTTTATTTACCCTACTTTCTTATATTATTAAACTAGCAAAAGAGCATGCTGTCTATCTTACATTAAGCAGTTACTGCCTCCCATGGACATCTGTAATCAACCCAGATAAAATTAGAGTCCTACCTGAGAAGTCGGCTGCTTATGCGTTGCTACCACTGAGGATGGAATGCCAGGGATAAGTATATCTCCCTTACCACACTCTTCAAACCAGTGCCTAGAAGCGAGTAACACTGCTGTAGTTTGCAAAAATAGGTGTGGCGGTGATGCTTCCATGGTCATACCACGGAGAGTAACATTTTCATACCCCTACAGGGTAAATTTGAGGCTTTGTTTTGATATCTGATGAAAAATGTATTTTTTGCCACTAATAATACTTTTTGCGCTTTATAATGTCGAAAACAGTTGGCGATATCGGTCATTGCCATAGTAACAGTAGTATGTTACATGTAAAATACGGACGGTGCGTTATTTGCTCGATTACCCTACTGGGTGATTTATAGACATCTGTTTTGTTAACACTAATGAATTAAACGACATATTTCCAGTAAGATAAATTCCCACATGTGATTTAATATTAACTTCGATAAGGGATACGTGTGTATAATGCAACAAATACAGGAACACTTCCTGTTTTAGCTCCATGTCATTGGATACCTGTTTTATTTTTTTAGTGGATGGAATTACCTGTTGCTACTAACACTGATGTATTTTTCGCTTGAACTTAATATTGTCAAAGGTTGGAAATGTTTATAATTATAAACATGTAAATTTGCCCACCAGATTAATTTTACAGCATGTATTGTTACTACTCATATTGCCTTAGTTCCTGACTTGATGTGGACAACAAATATTAATATCGATAAGCTCAGAACACTTCCTTACAAATGATCAACTATGTTTAAATAGTTATAACAGTAAACCGCCTGACCGATGCACGTGTACTTACCCTACAGAATGTTACAACATGTTTTGTTTTCGCTACAATTGCCAATCACTCGTGACTTAATACCGACAATGAATTTTAATACCAATAATTTCGGAACACTTCCTTGCATATTATAAATTATAATCTACTACTTATAACAGTTAAAACAGTTCAATACACGTACGCTTACCCTACAGAATGTTATAGCATGTTTAGTTTTTAATATTGTCAATCACCCGTGGCTTAATACCGACATCGAATGTTAATACCCATAATTTCGGAACACTTCCTTACACATGGTCAATTATGCACTACTAGTTGTAATGATAGATAGTCTAATATACGTCCAATATACGCTTACCATACATAATGTTACAGCATGTTTTGTTTTCGCTAAAATTGCCCATCGCTCGTGACTGCAGCCTCGCATCGATTAGCAGGATCGGTGATCTCAGTGCTATTGCGCAACGCATGGACCACCCACTGGGATGCATAATGAGGATCCAACTGTTTGTAGCACCATGTGTTTGTATGCAAGATAATCGTGTTCTTATTTGTGTCTAAGTATAGGTCATTCCAGTCGGTGTCATTTTGTTAGATGTGAGTGAACTTTGTGTTTATTACAAAACATTACAATTACACAAGTGACAAACTCGTGTTTATAAAAGGGCTTCATATAAAAATAACTTTAGTAAAAGAACTAAATATCCCAAATGGAAACGTGTTCAATTTTCATTTTAAGAAAGGTTTTTCTAGGTTCGTGTTAAACGAAGTCGAATATCATTGCGACGTTTTTTGTTTTTTTTTTTATAATATAGGAGTAGTAGACGAGTATGCAGTCCGCTTAATGGTAAGTGGCCGCTGTGGCCTACTGCCGCCCATGGACATCTGTAATCAACCCAGTTAGGATTAGATATTCCTACCTGATTTCGGCCACAGATGCGCCGCTACCCCTAAGGAGTAAGCTGGAAAGCCTCGGAAAAGTATGTCTCCCTTACCACACTCTTCAAAACAGAACACAGCAGCGCTTAACACTGCTGTTATTAGACAGAATTAGAGGTGTCGGTGGTGCCGCCAGAGTCGAACCACAAAGGGTTCTACCACCTTGAATTACGCACGAACCTTAAATCCTTTAGTGTTAATAATAAAGAAACTATTTCTTTTCACGATTAACCTCATCACATCTTAATAACGATTTCTTAATATTATTGTTTCGTAAAGATAAGTATAAAAAAACAAGATTTGAAAAAAAACCAATACATTTTATTTTTCATACGTTTATATTTTGGTTCTATCCACCGATTTTCATAACTCCATCCTCCGTAGTGACCCATACAAAAGTTCAGCGAGAATCGGTCGGGAAGCCCTTTTCCATTTAATTTTATAGGTGGGGCGGCGCGAAATGTGTCTCGTATCCTATACTCTTTTATTGTTTGTATTTTTTCTTATTTCCACAACTTGGCGTTGAGCTGGTAGAAATAAAGGAGTTTTCATTGTTAGCCCGCACGCCGTGCTTCCCATCTAGTTAACCGAACATTCTGAACGGAACGACTGAAATTTTCTGTCGTTCCACCTTTCAGTTTTTAACGGTTTGCATTCTAGTGATCTTTTGTTTTTTATTCGACTTTACGCGTGAGTGATTTGGGGGCTAGCCATGTTACAAACTTTGCATTCTATTCGTTTACTATACTATTCGTTAGCTAATGTCATTCTACATATATGATAAGTCTATGGTTAGCTATCACATTTACATCAATTAGGCGTCAAATACAATATCGTCTGGTTTCTACACCAGCCAAAATAGCTACATGATAATGATTAATTATTTAATAGTAATATTACAATATATCATCATAATATAATTAAAAAAATATACCATATTTTATAGCACATGTATTTTATTATTTAAAATTATTTGCAAAAACTAAACTTAATAATGTGTTTATGGACGGTAACTATGGTGATTAGTGATTGTTTACAAAGAGTATACAAATTGTTCATAGCGATATTACTAATGACAGTAACAGCGATTGCATGTATTTTGTATAAAATTACCTACTTCAACTTAGGATACGTATAACCAAAAGAAAATATCTGGACGTCCAACTTGTTAAGATTTACTGGCTCATGGCACGAAAGTCTCTCAGCAACAAACTTGTCCACTACAAATCCATATTAAAACCGATATGGTCATATGGATCCGAACTTCAGGGAACCGCATCCAACTCAAACTTGGACATCATACAGCGCTTCCAATCGAAAATGCTTCGCATGATAGCTGATGCCACAGAGACAACAGTGAGAGAGAAAGTGACAAATAAACTAAAATCATATACTCGTACATATAAAGACACTTCAATGAACTTGCTAGTAAACTTATGAAATCCACCCGCACTTTAAAGCTCATCAAAAGGTGAGCTACTCAGGATCTTCTTCCATCGTAGGAGCGGATTCCAAGGACGCAATTATTATAAATGAAAATGCCACTGGGTGTATACCATACATGCCATGCCAACAAATGAAACCTCATAATCACCAGATTTATGCCTAGACAGGGAGATTGCTGGGAAACAGGAGGTAATAATGAAAAAAAGGATACAGATATTAATATTATATTTTCTTTTAAGGTGTAAATAAATGGTTTACTTACAAGTAAAGCTAATATGAGAAACATTAATAATGATGCAATAAAACAGTTAAAACTGATACAATATTTTTATTTAAACACTGGAATAACTCTAAGTTCTATCGTATCTATCTATTATATTTCTTATATGCTCCTATTAATTTAAAATAGAAAAACGACTGTGTAATTATTTATTAATTTCTATAATATTTTAGGGTACCCTAGTTATAGAGAGCCATATTCAAATTTCAACACATTTAAAGTGTACATTTTCAAATGATCAAAAGTAATTAAAGTCTATAATGCAGTGATAGCGCGTAGTGAAGTGACGAACAGTTGATACCATAGACTTAGAATTTTTTCACTACGCTAAAGACCAACAAAGCATGAGACAGACATATGACAACTCATATAGACAATCTACTAGAGAGAAAGAGATGCCAATAAAAGTGACAGTGTGTCAATTTCTCTTCGAATAAGCGGCCTTAAGCTCCCCGGCTACGAGACGTTTTAATGTTTTAGTGAAAATCAAACTACTATTTATGTATTTCTGATTTTTGGTTACAATGGTGTCTTGCTGTATTGTTAAGTGTATTGTTACAAGGAAAAATAATCCACAAAAGTATACGTTTCACAGGTAAATACGATTTTTCCATCCCAGGGTTTTAAGCAATATTTCGTCAAATTTCATATTACTTGGTTTTATGCATAGTTTATACAATTTCATATTAATTTATCTTGCTATAAATACATATATTTCATAGCTAGAAGTAAAGTTACCAAAATATATACGAGAACTAAATTATAAATCCACGCTAGGGATTGACAATATGGTGACGTCATATTGTATCGATAATGTGTCGATAATATATTGTAAAAATAAATATCATTCCTTTATATCCTTTATATCGTTTGTTTCCTATATAAACAGAACATAAACTTGGTTGACGGATAGTATTGAAATTTACATATTCTGATTTTTCATGTCAAATACCCTGTTATTATAACTCGAATAATTTTTGTATCACCTATATCTTTTTAAGGATACCGAGTCGATCAAGCGAGGTTCGTGACAAATGGATAAAAATAATAAATCGGCCAGACTGGACTCCAAATAAATCGTCAGTTATATGTAGCAAATATTTCGAAGAAGACATTTCTATGAGTTATGTATCGTTTAATTTAATTTTTTATATTTCGTAATACTTGTTTTATGTTTGATAATATTGATAAATAATCATCTATAAAAATATAGTAGGTATTTCATTATTTTTTGTAATAATTTGAACACAAAAGCTACTTTGCCAACTTAATACTGGATGTTAATCGATAATAAATATGAAGGTAACAACACTATTACGCACACATACACATATAAGTTTTGGTAACGCGTTTAATCTGACATTGTGTATCTTTGACATCCTATATCTATGGTTGATACAGAATCCGCCATTTTATTAGCGTTTACGTTTTCTACAGGGTCGGCGCGATCGCTCACTATGACATTTATCTTAGAATACGCTTCGCTACCAAATTTGACAAAAAATTCAAAAGGTTGTCAAAAGGTTGTCAAAGGTTGTCATTTGTATGGAAAAAAGCAATGACATGAGCATTGTAGAATCGCTAGCATTCTATTCTATCGTGTAACTTGGCTACGACTTTTCTACTTCGCTATTTTGATCACGTGATCATTGATAATTTCATACATTTTAGCGTTTCTATAGCGTTTCTACAGCGCAAGCGACTGTAGAATGTCAACTTGGCTAGCCCCCAAGATAATGTTTTGTTTTCATCAAAGACCGATTATGTAGTACTAATTTATTAAGTTAAAAGTTTTCAAGGATTTACAAATAGATACTAGGCCAGCGGAATTGACTGTGGCCTAAACAGTTTTCATTCGGAACCCATACGAAAAATGGGTCGATGATGATACAACAATGTTTATGTAAAGATGTAAAAATATGAGACCCAGAGATAATGCCATATTTTTTTATGTCGGCTAGTGTTAGAAACAAAGAGCAAAGAGCACTCGACAAAGGATTCAATCAGGTGTGTGGCAGCTAGCCAGCCGGCGCCACGCGGCGAGTTAGTCGCGTCGTCGAGCGGAAACTTGCACAGAAATCCCTCGCTACGTCAATTCGTTCATTCATTCAGCGCATTCTTGTAGGGTTATCGAATTTATCTTTTACCTGAGTTATCTGTTTGTATAATGAGGTTTAAGAGAATTCATCAAAAGATTTAGTCAAGTGTGGGGTAGCAGGCTGGTCAGTTCGGCACTACGTGTTGTTCTCAACTACACTTGAGCGGAAATTGCACTGAAGTTCCTCGCTATGTCAGTTAGGTCAGTCATTCATTCAGCTCATTCTTACAAGGTTCTCAGTACTATCTAATATTCAAACTATTTTTGAATATTAAAATCTTTTTTATTTAAAGACTAGTTTTTGCCCGCGGCTTCGCCCGCGTTTAAAAGAAAATAATATGACATACTAACATACATAAAACTGAAAATTCGTACCTTCATTGGAATGACAGTGGCGCCATCTGGCGAAAATTGGTCGTACCAACTCTGAAACCTTCGTGGGCTCATAGACAACAACTTTGCTAAAGATCACCACTTGATCAAATGCATAGTTTACGATTCAATCCTTACTAATATCGATTAAAATATCGAAATATCGAATTTTTTGGTCCAAAAGATCGATTCTCTGATTAATCGATCTTAGAACGCCATCCCTAGTTTGGGGGATTTCCAGGATAAAAACTATCTATCCTATGTCCTTTCTCGAGTCTCAGACTATCTTTGTACAAAATTTCATTAAAATCGGTTCAGTGGTTTAGGCGTGAAGAAGAGACAACCAGACAGACAGAGTTACTTTCGGATTTATAATATTAGTAAGGAAGTAAGTATTAAGAAGCTTTAGATAAAATATTCAATCAAGTATGAAATATTTTACTCCACACGGTAAGTTACTTGCGTCTGCGAGCTGATTCTTTGTAGATTTCCTTCTGCATTACTTTGTTCAATCATTCTTTGAGAAAATGCTCGTACGAGTAAGATTACTGATAATATTTAGAACAAAAATAATTTTACTTAGTTTCGAAGTTGAAAATAGGCATATTAATTTTTGAACAAAATAAATTCAATTTGGGGTCCACTAAGCACTGAAGGAATTGTAAAATCTATTAAAAAAAAATGCGTCACTTAAATTATAAATACCTATTATGTTACTTAATATCACATATTTTTTACCTTCTTCAAATATTCCTAACCCAAATTGTAAGATACAGTCAGTGCTAACCCTAATAATGAGTAGCGGGATTCCCGCAGTGCAAACGTAATGATCACAGCAGATTCTAATTAAGTCAGGTACGCATTGTGTCAAGTCTTTATTGCATTATCTCGTACCTCGTAGGTTCTGAGCACTCCTTATTATGCGGTCCCGGTATGTGGTCCATGTGTGTCCATTACAGAGCATCTAATGCAATTGTGCTAACAGTTGGCAATGTTAGAAATTAATGTTTGAAGATCAGTAGTTTTTAGCTAACTTCACAAAGTACTTCACAAATCCTTCACAAATCCTAAATTACGCAAAGTTGCTGAAGATTTTCTAAAGATTTTAGACCTAATCATCGCATAGACCGCATCAGGTAATTCGAAAAAGATCTTTGGAAGATTATTATGAACTGTAAAAGAAAAATAAAGTACAGTACACAATAAACAGAATAAGATCTGACATTAATATAATAATACACGAGAAAATTTCGTGTCAGACATTAATATAAATAAAAAGGTCCTCCCAAACGATGCCCACTTTCCTGGGTCACTACAGAAGATGAAGTTAAGAAAAATTTTTCAAGTTAAATCCAAGATAACTCGTTACTTATTACCTTTTTTGCAACTTGTAGGTAAAATCTTACTCAGTTGGAATTAATGCCGTAAGATTTCAACTTGAGTAATTTCAAAAGTTGTTCTTCATAAATCTGAGGTCCACAGAATTGCTGGTTAAAATTCAGGACAGTTTTTTAGATTTTATTAGGAACAATAATGTACATTGTGATATTTTTACAAAAGTTCTCAAAATTGGTGAACGGGCACTTCATTTTTTGAACTTACGTGATGTATAAAAATGCAGTTTTGTGCTATAAAGACACATAAAATATGTTAAATAGCTGAAAATAGTTTAATCCGAAATTAAAAGTTAAAATTACTTTTATGTAACACTCGATTTTTTACATCAGTAAATTCCAGTTATTGCATGGAATTTCTACTTACAAAATTTACAATTTTAAATAGAGAATCATTTACAGCCTAGAGGATAAAATTATAATAGGACCTTTGTAACGAGTTAATTGCTTTCAACGTAGCATTTGTTCAAATAAAATATTTATTAAGCGTATTTTGATTGTGAACACTACAACTGATTATAAAACATCTTAAACAATATCAGCGTGAATCCTATCAAATTGATACAAAAAATATTTTACCACAAATTTCATATTGCGGAGCAGTAACTTTGTTTTAATTAAGCTATTGCCAGAGCGTCATATGAACGGTATCATATCAACGCAGAAATCAATTTGCACTACAAGTCACGGATGACTCAGTCAGGATCATTGTGACAGCAGCGATATTGACCACTCGACGGCTAATTGTTCCCGGCTCGATTATTGACGTGACAAACCAGCTGATGCTGTCATGTCTGAAACGAACGACTACTTGATTTTAGCAGGTATAGTGACTATCGGTTTAAATTTATATTAGTACGAGTATGCAGGTATATGTTGTAATTTATATATGTCAATAAAGGAGATTCTGTATTCGACCGCTATGTATGTATTTATGTCCGTGATTTTCTCAATAACTACTCATCGAAAATGGATTGGGTTTGGTACTTATACGATTCGGTAAAAAAATTGACATATTTAGATTTTTTGTAAGCAAAACTTTGGTTAGATTGGTAATTAATAAAAGAGCTTAGTAATAATCCGATTCAGAGACAAAACATAAATTCGTATCGAAACATTTGATAGATAGATATGGCAAAAGTTATTCAATATTTTTGAAATTTTGTGTAATCTAATTTGGCTACAGCTGTCATTTGATGAGCTGTACCCACAAGCTGTATGAGCAGCTGACACAAACTATTTATTTTTAATTTCAATTCATGTCATTACTAAATTGGGTTTATTATAAAAGGTCTATTAGTAGAAGGTGATTATAAATGTCTTCACTTTTCTAAATCTGAATAACATGAATTCTTAACTCAAATTGATTTATATCTTTAATTCTAGTCGTATTCCGATCGAAGAAACGAAATTGTGTTTCAATTTCAATTGCGTTATTGTTATAGATATGGATTTCAGAAATAAATTCGCACTCAACACTCAATCGAGCACTGAAGATCGATCGCACAGGGTGACAGTGATATTGACCACTAGATAGTTCTCGGTTGGTAATCGGAAAGCTGTCAATTCAGGTAATTGGAATGGTTTCATGTCGGATTTTTGTAAATCCAATTAATTTGTGTGTGACAAGTTCTTTGTTAATTGAGTTATCACAAGTATGGTTACTCAATCTTAATTTCAGAGAACTTAGTATGTCTTTTACAATTTTATTATGAGTTTAAGAAATTAATTTTACTTTTTGAAATGTTTGGCGGTTAAATTTCCCAAGAATATAATGTCATGAAATTGTATTTGAAAATTATTGTACCTAATTTGTCTTTATTCCATACATAGTTCTAAAGTTAATTATGCGAGACTTTACTCAGACTTTGGAAAACAAGCTCTCAGGCATTTTTTAACAATGACATCGTTAATGACAGTAACGTTTTTAATATATGAAGGGTACAAACGACACGTGGTTTTATTTCGTTATTGTCCATATTTCGATCCAGTTGCATGGATCGTGGTCACGGTGAAACTGCCGTGGCGGCGAGACTCCGTTGATCAGTATCAGCGGTAGATTAATCTAGTATCTACCCTATTTCTAGTTATTTCTCTTTATATTCCAGATCATTATACACTACACCTGTATGTCTACGCACCGAACTTTGTCCTATTTGTAATTTGTATAAACTAACCACAAGATTCCAATTTTGATCTAACTTAAGACCATCTTCTCTGTTGAAGCTATTAAGGTGTTTTTGTCTCTATTAAATAGAAAGTAATAACAGTGACTTTCTGATATATTATAGCACGATTTTATATAAAATGGCTTAAACTCTGAAAATAGATTGATTCGATGGAAATGGCTTAGCGCCGATTCGATTAACAATCCAGTTGAACTATTGTTGCATCCGCCCTTTGTGCAACTACGTTTTGTGACAGTCAAATTGATTCTTTCCATCTGAAATTTTATTCAATTACAACAGTTTTTGTGCGCAAAAATATGCCAATAAAATAATATCTGTTAAATATATTTAGTCAGTCTGAAAAAAGTCGATACAAAGATTTCGAAAAAGGAGGTACCCACATTTTTTGTGATGTTCACCGATTACTCGCGTTGCCTCTTTGGTACAATAATACTGGCTTTCAAAGTATCGAAAATTATAGATTTTAACAAAAAAATTTAAGCCTATAAAGTACCTATATTTTATAGCAAAAATAGCATTCATAAAGACAGTAACAATGAAAAAAAAACGTAAATTCAAAGCTTTTCGTAACCAAGAGTATGAACTAAGTTGGAATGCAACCATATCTGTCTAACCTCGTTATTTATACCAGCCGCACCACCACCACTGATCCAGAAATAGGTGTGAAACAAAATAAAAAGCATCAACATTAATTTAATTCAAATCCAACTGAACGTTCTTACATTGTAGTGCCTATTTGTGATAGGCAGAACTATAATCTTAGCAGTCAGGTCACGCCAGACATCGATCAGTCGGGAACTGCTCAGCCAAGTAATCGCCGGGACTCCTGATAGCCTTTGTGCCTATCGGTATTAAATCTAGAACTGTAATTGATTTAACAACAGAACTTTGCAACAATGTAATATTGAGAACGAATGGGAAAAAAAATTAAATTGAAAATATGTATACCTACCATGTTCAAACTATTACAAGTTACTAGAAAATTATATTGGCACCAACAGTATAATTTTCAATAAAAAAAAATATTATTTGTATAATTGATTTACGGAATGAGAAGAAGTACTGCAAAGTTATGCATATTTTTAGACAAACCTTGATTAATAGGAAAATGTCCAGAAAAGTATAAGATTCACGAAGATAAAATCTTAAATAACAAAATAATATTAATGTTGTTTCTATGCAACTTTACTTAAAATAGTCATGACATCCTCTAATTGCTAAACATATTTCACAACTCATCTTAAAATTCACACAAATGAGTTATTCACCAATCCTCGTTTCCTTGCAGCTTTGATGAATTGGCCTCTTAATCTTCCTCAGAAAATTATAATAATTTCGTGATTTATGCTTCAATATTAGTTACCTTCTCGACATTGACTTGCTTCTTATAGCGTCTGACGTCTTCTTCTAAATCGATTTCTTAAGTAAAGGTCTGTACCCTATAGGTAAACTTAAGTGGGGCACAACTCTCAGATAGAAAACTCAGGTCGAAGCCAATATATATTCCCAATATGTCTTGTGGGATTTTGTTTAGTATAAATATTCCATTTTTAAAACAAGCCAAAAAGTAGTCTGATGTTATAGCATTAGATATAGTATAGTGCGTTAACAATGGGTTTGAAGCGTAAATAAATTAATCCTGATTCATTGCAACGCATATATGATGATCCTCAAGTAGATCCTCTTGAAAATTTGGTGAAAGATTGATTGGATGCAACACTTGGATAAACATTATATCCACAACATGAACGTTTAAAACTCAAAAAGGACCACCATAACAAAGTTCCCGTTTTATCCACCAAAAAGTGCAGCTCGAGCAGAAATTATAGCATTTGCAGATCCACATTCCACGAGACCACCTGCGAAGGAACGGTTGGAATACGCAATTACCCTGTTCGCTAAGGACTTGAGAATCTGACTCACGAACGCCAAGAATGATGAGTATCTTCATACGCTTATTGAAGAATGGTGTAATTATGAGTACTTTTCTTTAAACCTTTATAATTTTATGATATTATTTCGGATGCCAAGAATACTTTCATGTCGAAATGAGTTGACTATAACTCTTTTAATCTGATCTTCAAATTTGTGTGTTGTTAATACATTTGGTTATATAAAAAAGATTAACTATATTAAGCAACTTTGCTTAATATAGTTAATCTTTTTTATATAACTGTATTTACTAGTAAAGTCTAAAATTTATTGAAAAAGTTTTAGAAGCTGGTGTTAGAACAATTTACTAAGTTTTATCCTACGGGTTGTGTATTGTTATTCAGGTGATATCAGTATCACATGAATAACAATACACAATAAAGTACACTGCGTTATCGCTCGTAAAGGTAATCTGCCTGACAATTATTTTAAGAAAAAATATTTAAATTAAATATTGATATATTGGCCTGTTTTTTATTTCTGAAAATCCTTATATGAAATAACTGTCGGCCTCCAACCGCTCCCATGCCCTCACATATACTCGTACATACACAGTAATTAACTTAATGAAATATTTCTTGCCGATGTCAATTTTTCTTATCAGCAACATCGAATACCATACAATTATTGTAGCTAGTTGATGATACTTCTTAGCGGTATGTCTCACTAATATATTTATAGATGAATGATTTACCATGTACCTTATTTTTAACGGCGATCGCGATTATACTCATTATGCAGATGGAAGAATCTAGCTGACATCGTCATAAATTTATTGAGACTAATAATACAGTAGTCAGCGTAAGAATCTTGTTCAGAGTGGCTGATAAAGTAACGTGACAAAAATATTTAGAATTGCATGCTTAGTCAAATTGATTTCGTAGTAGACTTTTTTCTCTCTAGATGAAGTATTCTCGTGTCGTGTATTAATAGAAGTATTGTTGTGAAAAGTATTATTAAGAATATATATTTTGGGGCTCTTTAACCAAATTCTTTATGTGCGTATTAGTGAAATGTTATTCATACGAGTATGAGGTGTCAGGGGGTTGCAGGGCCATGCAGAGTCTGTTTATAATTTTGGTACACTCATCATCAGTTTACGACGTCCTTTATAAGGCTATTCAAAATTGTATCATTATATTTTATTAATTTTCATTTAAAGTCCAACTATTATAAAATTCTACTTTTCATCCATCTTTGTTTTAATGTTAATAAAAACTGCTTTAAACCGTTTTACCATTCTAGAACCAAACGCTCCATTATCTACAGCTCATAAAACGTGTAACCTCTAGCCATTTCCAGCGGACACTTAGTGGAACGATTATGTCGTCTTTAAAACTGCACTCAACGTTAAAGACTCTTCCAGTTGAACGAAGATATAAAATAAGAAATTTACACTTCCTGATTTCAGAATTCTATCCATAATTTAGATAACGCTTAAACGCTTCGGTAGTTCTATTCAGACACTGCATTAGATGGCATAACTGTGTATTTTTTGTTTAAACCAGTTTTCTGAAGATTTTTTCTGTTTTTAAGGTGGTAGAACCCTCTGTGGTTCGACTGTAGCGACCCCAGCGCCACACCTATTTCTGTCTAATAACAGCAGTCTGAAGCTCTGCTGTATTCTGGTTTGAAGGCCGTCATACGTAAGTAACGTAATGCAAGGGAGACATACTTTTCAGAGTCATTCCAGCTTAGGAGTAGTGCATCTGTGGCCGACCTTAAGTAGCACTTTAATCTTACTTATGATTGGTTTCAAGTTTCCATGGGCAGAACTTTTGATTTACCATCAGATGTACTGCATGCAAGTTTGTTACTATTTATATAAAAATCTAATATATTAAATTCTCCTGTCACAATGTTAGTTACCGTACTCCTCCGAAACGGCTTTACCGATTTTCACAAAATTTTATATGCAAATTCAGTAGGTCTGAGAATCGGCTACTATCTATTTTTCATACCCTTAAGTGAAAAGGGTTGTTCACCCTTAACATTTTTTTATTTATGTGGCAATACAACGTTTGCCGGGTCAGCTAGTATATATATAAAAAATCAACATGTCCGTACCTACGCATACGAGTATGTTAAAAGGCAACTTTAATATGTAAACCGCTATTTATTGACGGCGAAACCTGGCAGTTAATTAAGTTGATATATTCGGTTCGGTAAAATCGAAGTGTATATTGTTATATCGGTCTGTTTGTAGTTTAAAGGACTTACGGTCGAGCGCTCAGATGTAATTAAGGCTGTAAATTTGTTGCTATGTTTTAAAATACTGTATCTCGCGATTAAAACTGTATTGAAATATAATGTTATGTATATGTATTGTTACTCTGTACGCTATCCATTTTTGGCCCACTGCTAGGCGCATGTCGCCCTCTCGGAGTGACATGTTGGGGATATAGTCCACCTCGATGTTCAAGTGCAGATACACTACATGGGGAATCCTGCGTACAGGTTTTCTCCCTTTATTTCTTTTCACTGTTAAAATAAGTAATATTTATTTTAATTACTTATACTCAAATGATTTTAAAATCAGTTGGATTCAAACCCAGGGCCTGCTGGTATACCGAATTTAGTTTTTAGGATAGTAGGACAGTTGAGTTGTTGAGTCTTTGAGAGAGAATTCTGATGAATTTATTAATCAATCATCAATTGGATTGGAACATAGATGCTACTTTGCCTCCAAGATTGGAGAAGAAGAATTGGATTGCTACCAAGGGAAGTCTTATGATATTTAGTTATTACCTTTCATATACATTTTTACATTCACAATAAGCTTGACTTCAACAAAACAATTCTACCGTGGATTACTAAAAATATAGACCAAGCATAGTATCCCCGGTGCGAAGCGCTCGCGTCCGGTATGGAAATAAAAACTTAATTACTACGACCAGGTAAACAGTCGGGACACCCACGCTCACAGTGAGGTGCGTGTTGAAACATTTAATTAGTAGTAAAATGTATGATCGGATTGAGTGAATCCGATCACCGATGGTTTTTTATTTTGAACAAGTAGCAAAGGATGTAGTTTACTGATGGTAAGTGGTAACTGACATGGATATCTATTATCAATTTCAGAAGGATTTAATAGACTTTAGGATTCTGAAGTTGCAATCGATAGAACAGGAAGGAGCATTAAGTTGGAATTCCTTTGAAACCAGAATACAACAACAGTGTAGCACAAGATAATAAGAAACCATACGGAACTGTTAAGTCAATCAAAAAATTAACCCCGCAAATTCGATACGCGAGTAGATGATAATGAATGGTAATTAACACTTTATCATCATCATGAAAAATTGCATTGATCTTTGACATAGTTGCAACCATTTATATATTCTTAGTATTCCTGGTTACTGGTTAATTAATTTAGTCATAATCAGACCACTAAAATAATTAAACTCGATCAGATTAAAATAAAATCGTGGCGCTCATCAGTCACTATTCGTTTTGGAGGAAATGATATATAAAAATGTTAGTTTAAAGTATTCCTTGTATCAAATATGTTTGTATACTAAGGATAAATATTTATAAATATTATTTTGGATATTTTACTAAAGTCACTGCTCAAGACTAACCAATTCCTCAATATTAAAAAATATATGATAAATTTAAATGTTTAATTTGATATGATCATATCAAATTAAACTTTACATAGATGAATTCACGTAGACAATTTACTACGTTTATGATATAATAAGATTCTAATCTCAAAGGCACCAAGCAATGAACAAGTTATATGTAAGTGAATTGAAAAATGAAGTGAATACAGCGCATCACTAAGCTACTCTCTCATAAGTGTGTTTTCGCTATAGTAACCCTTTTTCCTTGAGGCAGAATGTTCATTGTGGCGTGAAATTGTAATCACGACGTTGTCTTTTGTTCTCGACCTAAGAGCAACGTAAGGAGATATAATTCATAGACTGGTACAATTATGAACTCATACGTTATGGAGATTACCAAGGGCTTTAAAATGTTTTTACATAAGAAGATTCATAAGAAAATCATAGGTTTGTCTAGAAATTTTATTCACAAAGAACAATTTATGTTAATTTTTTTTATTAACTTGGTACAAATATTATAGTTTAAGTTGAAATGAGTCTGTTATTTTCTTCACAATATGTATATTGTATATGTAAAGTTTATTTTAAAAGCTGACGTAAGCAATCTAACAACTTACTTTTTTAGTGTCGCAGAACTTCAATATTTACGCTGATTTTCAATATGTAAAATTCTACGAATTAATTTATTTAAAAAAATAATATTTCAGGCGTGAAATATCTAATTTAAAATTAAGAATTTAAAAAATCTTTATTGTTAAAACGTTCTTAGTAATATACTGTAACATTTTCCACATATTATCTGAGACTCTATAGAATGACCTCAATATTTTATATTTTCATATATCACTGTAAATATGCACATTTTTCATATTTTAGCTACAAACAAAACTAGCTTTTTAACTAAGGTTTACATAAGTACCAGTATCTATAACTTGCATAATTAAGGTTCAAATGTAACCCCACCTGTAAGCCCCACATTAAGCTCCATTGCATCTTGGGGGATCGCAACTGGCCTCCCGCCAGAACATCCAGTGAGCTCATTACGCTCATTGCAGAAGTAATTAGCATTAAACGAATATTACACTTCTGCGACACCTTGTAACGTTAATGTTTTTGAAAAGTTGGGAACGTTTTAATCGGTTTATACGTTTTATATTTTCTAAAACTGGCACAAAAAATGGGTAACATCTTCGTAGTTACGCTACGGTATCATCGCCACACCAATTTAAGGATAATATCACAGGTACTAGGTGTAACGCAGCGCCGAGGACGGTCACTGGGGGGTTTTAGTGCGGTAAACGTCCCACATAACCCGTCGTCGCTCCCACGGAATCGGGTACCTTTTAAAGGTTTCCCCCTCGTCAAAAAAAGGTGTAATGACGTAATTTTTCAGATTCAGAAAATCAAAACGTATCTGTAATACTTAACTTAGGTGGAATTTATTTTATATCCAAGATTTTTTCAAACCGTTAGGCATATATTTCCATTATTACATTCTATAGAAATTTAAAATCTCATGGACTGCTCGTAAATTGAACTCGTAATTAGGTATTACGAGTTCAATTACATAAAAGAAACTGATTCTTAGAAACAATTTACGTCCTTCTTTTTTGAAATGAACTTCATTATTCGTCCAAATATAAGCGCATGCGCAATAAGCTTGTCAAAGCCAATTTCGCAGTACGTTCAGAAATAACAATAACCTACACATTAACGTCTGCGGAGCTGTATCTTCCAGTGGCAGTATTTAAGTCATTCATTATTGTCCAACGAATTAAACGGGCCGTGGCATCGGACGATCTCGTCGTTTATCTCGCTGAACATAGAGCGCATAGTGTGTAGAAAGTCCTTTAACTATTATCTGTTATTTCAAAATAAAGAGCTTTTAATGTTTTTTTGTAAAGACGTGGTTAGAATCTCCTGTAAAAACTTAAATATATAAAATTATTTGTTATTTAACCGACACGCTCATTATATTTTTAATTTTATAGATTAGAGTAGATAGCTTAGTAGACTTTGATCTATTTAAAATAGATTAATTTCATGTAATAAGACAATAAATGATCGAATTCAATGTCAAAATATGTTGTTGGATGTCCTCACTTAACTATAGATTATTATCTATCGTTTACTCACCTAAGGTTATTATTTTTTTTCTATTAAATTCAATGTTGATGTCTTGTTACATTAAGTGTTTATAACAAACTTGTATAATATATGCGTTATTACGTGTCATTCTTATGAACATTGTCGTGTGACTGTTTCTAGGGTTCGGCTCGATAGCCAGACAAAATTGTACGTTTGCGGGCACGGCCACGCGTTCCTAACAAGATATAGTGGAATGTAAGGTATATGATTGTAAGAGGTATGACCCAATCCTCGTCCCAGCAGATGAGTAAATAAAACCAAAAACCTTGACTTCCAAGTCGATCTGCGGGCTCGAATCGTGTCAAGAGTGATGAGCACGGCACTGCCACGGGGCTCAAGGAAGCAAGCACCGCCTGATCTTCCAGAGGAATAGTCTTTTCGCGCTTCACAATGCATACGCAGTAGCACGACTTGTCCGCGTGGAAAACAGGCGCGAGAGGGCACGTACAGAACAACATTATGTTCTCGCCGAGCGCAAGACGACGACTGGTCTCACGAAGTAACATTGACAAAACAACTCTGGTGGAATATTTACATCTACCCACCTAAAGTTGACAAGGATCGAACACTGTTACATTGTTTTCGGATGTGACATTTCTACATGTTACTTATTCTATGGATCTAAACATAGAACGTCGCACCAACCATCAGGACGGTGGGTCCCGTTTATTTCTGATATTGTATCTTTGTTTAATAGCAGTGTGTAAATCACAAACGGTTAATGTTATGGAACCGTCTACCGATTTGCGACTTGGCGTCTATTTTATTAGTTCCTACTTTAGCAAATGCAGTGGTATGAATTTTAAAATATGTAATGCATTTCTTGGAAAAACATTAAACCCTACTCGCCTGATAGTTTTTCATAAAATTCTGATTTTATTGATTCAGATTCTGGGGGGCTAGCCAAGTTGACATTCTGCAATCGCTTGCGCTGTAGAAACGCTATAGAAACGCTAAAATGTATGAACATATCGATGACCATGTGGTCAAAATAGCGAAGCAGAATTTTGTGAATTTTGTAAACATCAACCTGAGACCCTCGTCTTTTTAGTTTATATTTCCGTAAGGTTGTTTCATGATATCATTTATCTACCTATTACTCTAATATTTTTTGAAACAATAAATTTATTCTTTAATTAAGCAGTTCTTTAAATATCCAACATTATACTAACTAAGGATACTGACTGAACACAAACCTACAATCATTTTCATAACGAAAGTTAAAGTAGTCATAAAAATTCTCATAATTACGCATTTATTTTAGTGCCAATTATTGCTGACTACTAATTTTAACTTGTATGCCCAGATATGCAAGTAGGCACTCATTATTTTAATAACTGCAAAAAATACGAGTTAAAGTTGGAATAACCAACTACCTTTAAAAGTAATAACTATCCTACGTTTAATGAGTTTTCAAAATGGTTGTACTTAATAGTTTTGTTTAAAAGCACTTCCAGTTCTATTCCACATCCTATTTGTAATGGTTCCTATAATGGTTTATGTTCTTATACATAATTATCAGCATGATCATCGCAAAATGTCTCAGAATGCGAGAGATTTATACCATATTTCAGCAAATCATATCAATAAATATCAATGTTATTAGCATCAACCTAATATCGTCCCGTTTCAGGATGAAAACATCAAGTTTGAATTGATAAATTTCTCGCAGGTTTGGGAGAGAGGTATTGGAGTCTGATTCTGAAGTATCTTCGAAAATTGGTTGTGTCTGATTTGACGAATGTGGTACAGAAGAAACATAGTGTGTAGTAAAATTTGTGGCCTTATATTCCTAAGACTCTAATCCTACCTAGGGTTGTAGGCTACTTACCATTAGGTAGACTGCAGCTCGTTTACAAAATTTCTATTTGAAAAAAATCTTGGTTAGTATCTTGGTATCTTGGCGTAGTAAGAAATGGACCTATCTGCCTGGCTCTGCCTGTAAAATAGAGCAGTATACTTGCAAACATCAAACTTCTTCCATTCTGGAAACCGCGTTTGCAGATACCAGTAATGCAGAAAGCCAATGCATCCGAATTCAATAGCACCTAATGCCTGTCTTACCGGGATGAGCATAAATCCATCAAACTCCAGATTATCTACGTAATCCACACATTAACTGGATAATCACGTTAAACATGTAATGGTATTTTGCGCTTACCATTAAAATCTTTTGCAGCAATTGCATGAAAGGCCTATCAGGTATAAAATACTTACATTACCGCTCTTTATTCAAACATAAAATTAAATCAATTCTTACATCATTATTTTTGTTACCGTGATCTCTATAATTATATTATTATCATAATACGTCTGGTACATGGCGATTTTAATGAGGGTGAGATTACGGAAGAAATAATTATCAATAGTCCGCGAGGTCTAAGATGAACTTTGCATTAGTATGAGTGAACACAAAAGTAGAGTCAGATAAAAAACTTTCAAAAATAAATTCAACATATTTTTTGATATTTTAAACTATTCGCTACATTCCGTTTATTTATATTGGATGCCATTTTACTAAAAAATCGAACACAAAAACATTTTTTTTTTATGATATAGGAGTAGCAGACGAGCATGTAGTCCACCTGATGGTAAGTAGCTACTGCCGCCCATGGACATTTGTAATCAACCCCAGATAAGATTAGATATTCCTACCTGAGGTCGGCCACAGATGCGCCGCTACCCCTGAGGACTAAGCTGGAACGCCTCAGAAAAGTCTGTCTCCCTTACCACACCCTTCAAACCGGAACACAGCAGGGCCTAACACTGCTGTTATTAGGTAGAAATATTAAAAACTAAACAATTCGCTATCAGTACAAGATGTGAGGAAGTTGCACGATTGCCAAAAAGCAGTATAAACCGGTTAAAATCAATTAAAATACGTAATCTGACTTCACACCTACACTATCCACGTGCGTTCACACAAATCCAAAGCTGAGCTTAGACCTCGCGAGCTATACCTACGGGTAATATAAATAGAGTAACCCAATTAAATTACCTATAATCAAATGAATTGGTAAAAGTTAATACTTGATACATTACAGTGGGCTTTTGTGTTGTGATAAGTTGATTTAATTATAGACTGTAGCAATGTTCTCACAAAAGTGACAACAATTGGATATCTTGAAATTAATTTTCTTAACCAAAACTTTATAGAACAATGTACATATTGTGAAAAAAAGATAACAAGAATCCACCTTTAAAGTTTACATAATTTAATTACCCACAAACCAAATGTAGGTGACGTTTATTTATTTTTCTTCCACACTATAACCGTTAAATACTAAACCGAGACTGAAATAAAACCACGCCCACACATTAATTTTTGGATTTATTTATTTAGAATTCATGTTTGTAGAGTTGTAAACTTATATATAACGTCCGTTTTAAAAAAATATAAATATGGCTACAAAACAGTACAGTACTGCAGAGGGACTAACGCAAGACAAATTAAAAGTACTAATTAAGTATCGTAATCACATCTTACATAACGTTATCCAAATAATAAAAGACCTACCTGAGCGTTTGAAACATAATTAAATTTCCTCATAAATAATTAATTGCTTTAACATTAATTTTCAATAAAGATTAATTATTGAATATACAATAAACGTCAAAAGAAATATCTTCTATCTACAATATAATATACAAGTAACAAATATTATCTATATACATTTAGATTCGGACTAGTTCTCGATCGTAGTCAAAAAGTGTGTTACTGAATCGTTTTTTACAAAATTTACAAAAGTGAACACCGGATGCAAGTGTTCATAATTTTAACAAACCTGAGACAGATATAATTCAACCTTTGTAAGGATGCGTACACATTATATAGGTGTTAACGAAAATCTCTAAAATATTGAATATGACATAACGAATGTGCTATTTAAATTGTTAATCATCGAATCTCTGACTCGGACTGGACTCAAATTTAGAGAAGTTTAGCCTTCACTCTAACACCATGGTCAAGTTAGAATGAAAACTTTGTGAAAAAGTCTAGGGCACGCAATATTCTTTAATTTTCATATAACGTTAAAAAAATAATCCAACATTATATAATTTATCTTTAAAAAATGCAATAAAAGTAGCAACAATGACATGTTAAATAATGAAGGTATAATAATATCTGTAATTAATATTTGGTTGAAAAGTTTTCTTTTCAAATGTGTACACACCCTTAGTATTGCTAAGAAATTATTGCTATTGTAAAGTATATTTACCAACTATTTATTGGCAGTTTCTGTTAATATTTGGCAGTTTTGTAAACAAGACAATAATAATAGGTCTATCGTCAAAATAGTTGTTTGCTAAAATTATATCGATTTTGCTATTTAAATTTTGTAAATGCGAAAACAGTCTTATTTCTTTTTGAATAAATACTAATAAACTATGCGTGGTGCATTAGGTATTTTCAATTTCAATAGCATTTATTGACAATGGATTTCATGTATTAACTTCTGTACTACTATTTTTTTTTATTTCTTGATCAATCACAAGCATTAAAAGTCTAAAGATCGTTTTGTTTTAGACTTAAATTTTCGACTTATAAATTTTAGTTTTTTTTTCACAAATATGATAATATACATTTTCCGATATTTTTTTTATTTTATTAACGTTAATGACGTCGAATAAATATTGAAATTGAATGTCAAATTTTATACGACAGGGAAGAAAGTTGTGAAATTTTAAATTTCACCCCCATTGCTGCCTACACTATCCATATATACATGCGGAATTACCGCATAAAGCTCTCTTAAAAAATTACAAAAAGTCTCAACGCATAATAATTAACCTATCTATGTAGTTATTTACAATTATTGCTATCGAAAGTTGCGCTTTAAACGCCCCAGTTATCAGAAACTAACTGGCTTATTGCCTTCACTACAAATTAAATACGCTGCTAAAATGCTATTATATTCTCTGTTTAATAACACAGCAAGTAAAAACCTTCATAGATTGAGAAACAGAAAAATAAAGATTGTAAAAAATAACGCTCTATATCTGTTATAGCGCGCTATTCATATTGCTAACGCAAACGGTATATTTTCGCAATAAAACTAATATATTCACTAAACGGGTGGCATTAATATACTAATTAATAATTAGATTGAAATAAACAGATTTATTTTCAATAATAAATAATAATCAACTGCGTATTTAGCACTCGCCATTTAAAAATTAAACAGAGAATAAATATGTCAAAGCAACTAAAACTATATTAATTGGCGCCAAACATGATATGCCTTAATAATTTATAACGGAATGTTACTACAAAGCTATTTCAAATTTACACCAATATGAAAATGTAACAAGCAACATAATTTATTAACCTAAATTTAGAGTCACAGCAAGTCGTTTCCAGTAATAATTTTATTTATATAACAGAGTGTCGGTATATTTTATTTAATCTAATAACATTCAAATTTGTTTAGCTACATGTTGATAAATACTTCAAATTTCTTAAATGTCACAGATGTTGAAAACTTTATAACACTGACCACCAATATTACATTTCTATATTTCTGTATACACTAATACGCTAAGTTACTTCTAGAATGATCTTGTGATAGATCTCAAAAGGCGTATCTGACACATATTATTATCAGAGAAAAAGTTGCTCTATACTTGTACATCTTATCGACAACATTGAAAGAACCAGAACGCAAATTTAATTCACGTTATAATAATCCATGAACGCACCCACACCGAAACTCAACTTAAGCCCCCTCGTAGGCCTGATTTTCAGTATTTTGCTAAAAAATACTTAAAGCTGATCAGACGTAATCCTCAGTCTTATTTCTAATCTACAAACGCGCTTATTACCATTTGAGTTACACAACTGTCTTTAAAACTGCACTTTGTTACACTGTTATAAAAAAACACTGATAAATAGGTACGTGTAAAACCGGATAAATTAAAAACAATAGGAATAATATCTTCTTGTATAAAAGAAGAGTGGAACAATTGATTTGTACGTGGTAAATTATCACTTAGGAATTGTTTTATGTGAAAAGATATATGTTATTTTGTCTAGATATATGCACTAATTTTCTGTATCTGTATGTGCGTTCGTCGTTTGGCACTGAGTATACCAATACACCGGATTTTCAACTGTAATATGTTTTTCTTCATTCGATGTCCATCTAGACGTAAATAACATCTTTGATATCGTGGAAACACAATGGAAAGTAGCCCGTAACAGTTTATTCTGGCAGCGCAGGGGGTCCGGTGTCGGTGAGGGGTGCGGGCGTCAGCGCGGCCTGCGCTCGCGCCCGCGCCAGCGCCTAGGCCAGCGCGGGCGCGGCAGGCCTCGCTCAGGGACGATGAGGGTGCGCTGAACTCAAAGACGAACTGCTCACTCCTGAATCACTGCTCTTCTCCGATGCGCAGGGCTCACCGCCCGCAACGAATTTCACCACATTCAACTTATGATCTGACTCACAGGTATCATCCCTGGCGCCCCCAGGGAGACCCACGCTCCGGGGGACCGTTCTCTCTCCAACTGTACCAGGATAACGCTCGATCCTGTCGCATTCAGCGTCATCAGGCTGCCGTCGGCGCACTGAACGTTTGGCCTGAGGCGCCGGTTCTGGAGGCCTGTGTGAAGGTTCATCTGTTCTGTGAACCAAGGGCGAAGTGCGTACTCGAACTCCTCCTACACCAACGCCTCCTTCGTAGCAACCAGAATCACGGGGAAACTGACGCCGACCAAATGGGGAATCTCCGCCCTCTGAACTGGAACCACCTCCTTCGCCCTCGCCATCACCTTCGCCACCTGGTCCACCAAACAATAATAAGATAAATAGGAATAAGTAACAAGTAAGCAATCCATTCCAGTCAGAAATTTTACAAAAGCTTATTTTAACTTACATTCAAGCTGGTGCAGCAGTTGTACAGCAGCAAGAATACGAGTGCGATGCTCGGGTGTCATGATACCCAAGTAATCTAAATCAGAGGGTTCAATTTCTTTGAATAATTCGATGTCCTCGTATCCATTCCTTGCAAATGCGACTGCGTATTCAGGCAAATCTATCCTTCTCAACAATTCTTCGACTGTTCGAGGCCGAGTTTCCCAAAGTCGTTCACGGCTTTTGCACCATTTAGATGTCCTCGATCTTGTAGTGTCTCTTTCAGATAGCACTTCGACGTTTGCAAACTTGAAATTGCCCACTTTATTGTTAAGAACACCCCTCCAAATCCCGGAAGCATTCATGTTGATCACTTCGATGATATCTCCCTTCTGTTGACAAAATACATGGAATTAGTACTTTCTAGCTTACCTGATTACAAGTACCGTGTAGAATTAAGATATCTTACCTTATATCTCAAGGCATCTTTCTCGTAAATATTGGGGACGTAATCGACGAGTGCTCGAGCCCGACACAGCATTTGCGGAACGAGTAAACTCCGCCCGGCCGGACTTAATTCTATGTTTTCTTCTGCCGAGAGAGAGGAGTGATTACTACCGGCGCGAACCAATGCTTGTGTGCCTGTACATAAATATTTGTAAACTTAGAGGTCTAGATTATACGCTAAGCCTATTCTTGTCACAAAAAAAAAAATACCTGTGTATCTTTGTATGATTCTTGGACTGATGTTATTTCAAAGTACCGTCTCAAATAGATATTAGTAGGGATGGGCTAATGAAGTGGAATTGATAGTATGTACAAGAACGATCCTAACTGTAAGTGGTGTGTTGGGCGTTATGGTGCAGAGAAAGGAAAGACATTATTATTTACAAACATTTATAATATTATAACACAGACAAATCAATAAATCCACTCACTACTGCCTGATCCGCTGGGAAGACTTTCAAAAGAACTATTAGAACATGGGAACGCTTGATCGCCACTCGTTCTCCTATCTGAGCCCTCGGGGCCTCTCTCTTGTCTTAGCCTTGAGATCTTTCTTTGAACATCTTGCCTTAGACCGCGCACTTTGCCGGCTAAATTGGATACCCCTTCGCATTCTTCAGCTGACTGAAACGAAGGATAAAAGACGTTAATCGGGATGAGAAAAATCAAAAGCAATATTTACTGGCAGCAAGGTTTATTTCCACTTCTAGTTAAAAAAATCATGTTACCGCAATAATTTTACCTTATGCACAGTGGCTATGTGTTGTGAATCCGTTTCGCTCTCTTGATCTTCGTAATCCGAAGAAGCGGGCGATAAGGGATCTATTCCTATCCGATAGCCTGACATTTGCCTGTAACCTCTCCGTGAATCCCGTTCCGAGCGACTGGATTCCAGCGAAATGCCAGACAACCTCGAACCTATAGATTGGATGTCAGATGCGGCGTAATCCCCGCTCTCCCGATCTCTCGACGTTCGCAAGGGGATCACAGTGGTTGGGTAGGGGCCGCTCTGTGGAATTATTAATCCTCTTCGCGGGGCTCTCGCTAAGCTTATATCTCCAGCGCTTCGCAACGATATCACGCCTTCACCCCTAGGTTCGTTTCGAAGGTTTAGGGTGAAACAAACTCGACCATTTTGAAACGACGCTGCCGGTGCGCCTCCGCCCATGAGAAAGTCCTCAGGATCACTCTCGTACGGCGGCTCGTCATACCAGTGGCCTCTTCCGGATAGGCCTCTCGCTTCATCGTCGTACATATACGTGTCGTCTGTAAACGAGTCTCCGATTAGCCTTTTGTTGCATAGCATTGAATAGTGCAAATAAAAATGTACGTGCCAACAAAATGCAAAAAAATTTACCGTAACGACCTCCCACATAGTGGCGGTTTCACTGACAACACTGCAGCAAGCTGTGTACGAACATCGGAAAGCCGTGCGTGGTTGATGCAAAACATTGTATATAACATGCATTCAGCACTTTGTCGCAAATTAAACATCTTGATGAATGGAGATGGGTTCACTGTATTATTTTGTTATTGAATCTTTGCTTTTAATTAAAACTTCATTTCGTATTATTGATTTATTATTTGTTATTGGTAATCTCATGCCGTGATCTCGCATGATCGTGGGTCTTACTTTCGTAAGACATTCAAACCCCATTTGCATAAAGAAATTATAAAATGATTGATGAAAGATGCACATCGAAAGCAAACCGTACACGGATAATATGATACCGAACGATAAATCAATGGCATTATCAAAAATAAGCATTCCGCAAAGTTGACCAATAAATTAGGTGTCAAAACATCGTGCAAGCAACATGCTCAAAATTTATGGTCCAATGTAAATCATATTTTAACTCTAGACGCTTAGATATTTTGACTTTGACGAATAACTTCACAACATTTATCTCAAATACAAAAGCGCAGTAGAAATATAACTAGATGATAACTAATTATGTTTTGTATTTAATAAAAGTAATGCTTGCGAGTGTCTTTAGACTAATGCAGCTTTCTTATCTATTCAGCTGTCCACGATTAACGGTGAAAACGGGCGTAAGTAACGTTGACATTCAGAAAAAGACACGTTCTGTCGATAGTCGAACAATACTTACGCATGAATTTCATCGTGCATCATGCTTGCATGAACAATATTGAGAATTCATGGCCAGAGCTTAAACTATTTCCTAACAGATAAAGCAAAAATAACACTAACAATTTTGAAGCGAAATAATAGTCAAAATACCATAAGCAACTAGACATTGAACAGCCAATATATTTCAAACAATGATCAGGACTTTTTTATTATATTATTAAATTTAATAACTTATTGGTCTTCCTTTTTGATTCTTTGAAGAATTTATAGTAAGTTATTGGTCTTAAAATCATTAATCATTGTTTCAACGTAATCAATAACACTGACACATAAATAAGCAGATATCGAGACACTGATCCGTTATTATTACTTATATTTATTTTCACATAGAAACGTCTCAACAAAATTGATACTGCCCTAAGTAAAATAATACTTCTAAGGCCGGCTAACGGTATCTTCCCCAGCCCATAACCAACGGAAGCCTTTCAATAGGCTATGATCGCTATCAACAACAAAGTATAAGTTGTTAACTACCGTTTTTTACTATAATATTTTTAACGGGAATACAGTTTTACTAATTTACGAACCTAAAAAATCATAATTCGGTGTCAAGATCTATGATGTATCAGTTAAGTGCAAATAAAACATTAATAATAATTACTATGACGTAAATATTGGTCAGTAATAATAAGTCGCTAATATTTGTAGGTGTTTTGTTTTAAATATGCAATATACGAGTAGATTGTGCTTGGCTAGCCTACACATATGCTATGAGACTTTCCTATTCAGAGAAGGCAATCTTTATGTGCAAAAACTTATGCCTTAATAAGAACATCAGAAAGGTATGTCCTGTGCATAAATACGTACTTGATAATCAATGCTTCCTATATAATAGGAATTCATACAGTAAAGACTATAATTGCTAATAGTTGGATATTAAACTTATGATTTTATTTGAAGAGTAGCGCAGAACTTACTCAAACGCCTACTTATTTACAGTGATAAGCCTAATAACACAAGTAACTTATATTTCGTTAAAAAGGGACATATCAATTTAGTTGAGACATCATCCAACAATTATAATACGACAGTTGCAACATCGAGATACACCATTAAGAATTAAAAGACATACCTCCAAACGGTCCCCGGACTCCATCTCGTCCCATATTCATGAGGCCGTGTCTGATATCTCTCAATATCTGTAACAAAAGTAATAATCTTGAACAAGACGACTAAAAATATAACGATAAAAATAATATTCGTGAAGAACCTTCGCTGAGAAAAGTAAATGATGTTAAAAAGATAAGTTATTTTTCTGTGCCAAATTGTTATTCTTGTGACACATAAAAAGAAATCAAGTGTTATAGTGAGAAAAAACGAGTTTACAGCCACCATGATCATTGCGTGGGCACAATCCTATTTACGATCCCCTTAAGTGATAAACAGCCGAAGAGAACTTTGCGTATTTTTTATAAAGCTTACTTTTTAGAATTCGCAAGCAAGACAATAAATATCCGGGGGTGCAATAAAACGACCACTTCCACGTAAGTAGAAAAGTATTGAACATTAACTTAATTTATGCACGTTTTGTTTCCAGGCGACGCGCGATGTGCCGAGTACATGGGTAGGGTCGCCAAGAAAAAAATAAAAAGTCGTAACTAAAAATAAATACTGAGATAATACCAACAGTGGAAGAATTGAAAGGCATGTTCTACGTAAATAAATTATGAAGTAAGTAAGTTTTATTACCTGTTTGTGAATTACAAAAATGAAAAGATTTTAATAAACTAAAAAACAAAATAATTATTGTCATCATTTCCACATTTTCTTTTATTTCATTATTCGATATAAAAATATAAGTAGATTTAGACTAATAAAATTAATGTTTGTCCTTGTATTTATTTACTACCAATATCTTCTTCAGTACCGGTTTATTTAAAACTTTCTAAGCGGTTGAAACAATTGTCGCAAATAAATCATCTGTTCAAGTGAGGTTTATGAGACTAAGAAAATTAAATTTCATGTTGTTGAACACTGAGAACTGAATAGCTTCTTGGCAGTGACGGTCAATAGCCTATAGAGAAACTTTTGAATAGTTGTTGGATCGTTAGGCTGTAAACGAATAGACTAAGTCGTAAAAGTATTCGAAAGCAAGTTTTAACTGTTATGTTATTTTATGCTAATTGCTACACGCCAGAGAAAATTATTTTATAAGTCGCAGGTTGATAGTAAAATATTTTGATAATTTATAATGTATGATTATTTTATTATAGCTATGATATTAGATGAAATTTTACATCTTTACAATATACTCGTGTAAAAATTCATTAATTTTCATAGTCATAACTTTCGCAGTGAAGTTTAACCATAATTTGAGGTCACCGTAATTTGTATACCTTAAATCTTTACAACCGCTGTAAAATTTCAATGTTCGAAAGTAAGGTTCGACGTTGAAGCTAATGAACAAAGTCGTAACTACTGTGTCTTGTTATAAAGGAACGAATCTAGAAACGTTGGAAATAAGTTTATTTTAAATCGAAGCGCCTTGTTTTACAACTTTTGGTGCGGAGTTGGCATAGTTCGAGTAAACGAAATGCGCGGTGAAGGGCTTCCAAAGTTTTGCAGGGAAGCGATACAACTGCCTAATAGGCTTAGCTTGAGATTAGGGTGCGATTAGCCAGAGGCTCGCTTCGCAACGCGGGTCGCAAGATTATAGCTTCTGTGACTCGCATCAGATTAGTTTTTAACGTGTATATGTATGTTGCCATGTAAGTGTGTGTGTAGCCGAAACAGGGGGACCCTTTGTGTAGGACTAAGCAACTTTTGCGACAGATCCATTAGTTCTCTATTCCATGGGACTACACATGTGTAATGAAATGTTATAAGAACTTATAATATTTTTGTGAGTTTTAGTAGCATTAAGTTTCGTTTGATAACATCTTTAATCCAAAACATTTCAGTTATGAACATATGTTATTTTTAGAAAATAATCAATGTAAAATATTTTTCGTACAATAACTTGCGGTAGATGGTAAATTCACCTAGAGGTTTTTCAATCTTTACTGTTGAATATTCAAAGAATTTGACAGTTCACAAGTTACATTATTTGAAAAAAAAATTACCTCTTCTTGTTCTCTGGCTAATTTGTCTTTCTTCTTCATAGCTTCCTGAACTTTTAACTGTAACAAAAATAATTGTTAGTCCAATTTTATGTGAACATTTTAGTTGAAAAGTATAATAACGTTTTAAAATATTTTTGTTTAATAAAAAATAAGCGAAAATCTAACATTGATAACACACGAACACAAACTAAATGAACGATGGATGAAATATTGAAACAAAAACTACAAGCTCATTTTTTATTTTAAATTTAAAACTACTAGATTATGACTCGGTAAAGTATTTATTAAGAATGTCGTATATACTTTAATACTAAATGATACTTTTCTTAATAGTAATAAATATTTGACCGTACAATAATTGAAAACGTAATCGTTAATAAATATACCTGTACAAATCTTCTTGGCCGCCTTGAAATTGAATGAAGCCACAAAAGACTGATTTGTCAGCTATTTTTTTTAATTCTTGACAAATAAAAAACATTTTTAAAGAAAATTTAGGAATAAATAGCTAATACTGCGTAATTTAAATAATAAATAAATAAGTATTTCAAATATTTTAGGGTCGTTTTAGCACGGAGACGTGGCAAAACTTTTTTACGCAACTATTTCAATTCTCAAAACTGGTTACATTTTCTTGTTAGGTATGAATAATCTTTACTAATCTATGGTACAAATATATTGATTTATTCAGTCAATATATTATATTTGAAGCATTATCTATTTTTTAATTTAAATATGTTTGGTCTACTTTCTTAACCAATATCGCATAGTATCATTAGGAAACAAATGTAAGCGCAATAAATGTAAATTAACTGTTTCCTACTTCAACAACTACGAAATACCTGAAGTCAAACACGCCAATGAAAGCTCTAAATGAGCCTTAAATTGGCTCGTTACTTTCTAAAACTTCCTTTCGAAAACAAAGGAAATTTGATAAAAGGTAAGCAGCATTCGGCGTTGATTTTTATGGAATGTGGGGAAACATAAGTAGAGCCATACATATTTCCTTTATTTTAAATATAGTTAATGATTGAATTAAACTGAAATATGTTTTAAACATAAAAAAAACTGTAAGCAGTACAATTCTTGCGCTAAATAAACACACAGTAAACATAAGTAAATAAAACAATGAATTTAAAAAAATACAATTAAAAAAACAATCAAAATTAATATTTCGACGTAAACAGTGGGAACAACATGCGAACATGCATTATTATACATATTTATATGACCAATTTATTATTTGCTCGTGCAATACGTGCAGAAAACTACTGACTTGTGCAAAATACAGCGTGCTATTAAAACAGCATTCTAACAAACATATACATGAAAATGAGTGATTCAAAAAAGATTTTTCCGAATAAAATGTATTCAGCCAAAAATGAAAGATCCACCTCCTATTCTTTGAACATTCCAAAAGTGTACCAAAAATATGGCGAAAAATTTAGAATTTTGATTTTTCCTGTTACGGCTCTGTTGGCAAATTGAAGAAATTATATTTTTGCATAACAAAATAAATAATCCGAAATGAATTCAAAATTTAATTTATAATTTGATTATTCTCAAAGTAAAGCACCTTTAAAGGCAACGTTAAGAAACTGTAAGACAGAGACATTACAAAAAGCTTATAGCATTAATATAGTATAGTCATTTGTATACATAAATGACAATATAACCCTTACTAAATTTATAAGCTTTGCCATCCAGAGCATAACAGAAAGTTTTCCTGCTGATAATTTGAATAGTTGTATGTTTGTGTTGCAGAATTTAAATTTAATTTTGATAACTTTTTGTTACGAATTTAAGTGTTAAGGTTATAATAATAAAATTACATCACAGAACTTAAAAATAAATTTGATTTTTTTTATGATCAAAACAAAAAGATTAGGTATTTTTCAATCCTTTTCAAAAACTGGTATTAACTACGTTAAAAATTAAGATTAAAGGTTAAAGATTAAATTTTGTTAAAAGATTAAATATTGTATAATGTATGTTTTATATATCGTATTTATTTTTGAAACTGCTATATTGTTTAGATACAACACAAACATTTGACCAATTAACAGCAGGAAAACGAGCAGCTCACCCTATGTATCGTCTCTTCGAAGGTGTTTGGTTGGGCGGCACTCATTTGAAAGAAGCGGAGGCGATCATAGTCTCTGGGGTCAACCATAGACCTCAAGGCCGTATCTGGGCCGGGGCCTAGACCAAGGCCACTTTGAAGCACGCTGTCCGGAGTGTCGACCTGAGAAAAGTTAATATTAGCTACTATAGGTCGCGCAAATGAAGAAAGGCTATCGAAATGACGGCCGATCACAAATACCTCATGGCCCGAAAACTTTCCATATAAAATGCGGTCGATTTCAAATATGAGCTAACTTATAAGTTTCAAATATGAGCTAACTTATAAGTCCCACGCAGGAATATGAGGCTAATATTAATATCAAAGCAATACGTGTACGCTTGTTTTTTTTTTTTTTTTTTAATCTAAGGAATGTGACATCCTTGCTGATGTATTTAATCTAGGATCGGTAGCCATTTTGATGATCATTCTTGATTAGCACGAGATACATCTATTTACATTATCGACGATGCGGTGCAACTTTTCGTACATGCATATTTAGCACAGTTTTAGTATGCTGATTGTTCCGATTTTCTCTTCAATAGGTTACATCAGCTTTACCTTGTACATTAACTTTACCAATACAATTGTAGTATTCTTGCACAATAATCCAATTTGAAGGATACAACGTACAAAGATTAGAAATGCACATACCCGTAGGTACATATTATAACAATTTTATGAGTAAATGTATCGTTAGCGTAATGAAATAGCGTTAAATTTCTGCATACTTATATTCGTTTAACATAACTTAAATCTAAGGTAACACGGATCTACAAACAAGATAAAGTAAAAAGTTATGTTATAAAAATCATCAAACTTGCACCAAGTTGGACAAAAATTTTGGTCATTTATCAAGCGTCGACTAGTCATTTTTCTTATAAATATAAACCGCAAATAGAGTGCTAACTTTCTTGATACTCCTCAAACTTTCTCACAAATCACGTTTGCAAGTTGTCTGATAAATTAACAGTGATGTAAGCAAAACTTGACTCAAACCATCTTTTTTAACTTAAAATTGCAAAAATCATTGATTTATCAAATAATTTGTAACTGAATCAATCATTGTAATAGAAATAAAAAAAATAGAACAGACAATTTTAAATGAAAGTAATAATTAAACGGAACTTATAACGTTGGATCCATAAAATAAACTTAAAAAAACATAAAATGAGCATTTTAAAACTTGCTAAAATGAAATTTAGTCATAATTTAATCTAAATCATTTTACAATACGAAAAGGACAAAGGAAATGAAAAGTCACTAAAGGGGAATACGGAAACACGTCGATGTGACAATGTATGTGAGTTTGATATCGGGACTATAAATTTAAGAGACACTTTCAGTTCCGGGTTTTGTCGCATTATAGAAACGCCTATTGTCGGCTATTCGCATTATGCCCTTATCAAGTCCGAAGTTAATGGGCGAGCTTTGTACCTCCTATGATTAATTGATTCGTTCCTACATCGCCTTCATTGTGATGCAAATATCCTCGGCGTTTTTCGCTAAGTGATGATGATAAATGAAAACGGTTTGTATGCGATTCGCTTCTGTATGTCAGTAGTGCTTTGTGTCCTGTTTGTTATTGATAATTTGTTTGCAGTGCGAATGTTACGGACAAATTTAGAACAAATTAAAAAGAAAAGTATAGTAAAGTACAAAGATGTCTAATAAAGACATGTAAGGCATTAATCAAAGATTTTTCATTTAGTACCTATAATAACAAGAAATAAATCAAACGGGTTAATTATGTTAATAGATTGTGGACACCAACAGTTTATAAATGCAAATACTTTAATTTATCACTATCAATTTAAATATCAAGACAGCAGCGATCTCAATTTCGTATTCATTGAGGTCGTTTCTGAAACAATATTATTACCGTAATTAAGTCTGTCTGTGTTGTCATCAATTAAGGGTAATCACAACTTTCGATAATTATTGCTCTCAAATTATTTATCCAAATTGCCTTTAAATACAGAAAATCATTGTAATTAAATGGATCATTGGTTTTTAATGAATAAATTATTTAAAAAAATATGCACAAAGAAGCCAAAATTAATGCTGAAAATCTAAAAAAGGTCCCTCCTTTTTTGTTTAATTGTTACGTTAAAATAAAAATTGTTTTAGAATATAATGATTTTTAAAATTGACTTTTCTTCACTAATATTTAACAATTCGTGTTTTAAACATTAACATTTTGATTTTTTAATGATTTTGAACTACATTATTAATTTATAACTACGTAATACTAGACGGTCTCTCAGAGCTATTTGTAATTACAGGTGCCAATAACAGCTCTTGATAATTGCCGTTCTGAAATGTTTGTCAGTATCAAATTATATCTGTCTACGACAGGAGCCTTTCTCATTACACTGAATATTGTTACGGTATTTTATTAGATGCCAAATAATTGACAGAAATTATAGCTACTAATATTTTTGAATTAATAATAGTTTTGGTTACAGTTGATTTCGACTTCCAAGTATCGCAATTAGTATTCAATAACACTGCATTTGATATTTTGTTGCTAGAAAAAGATATGTTTATTTCATTTAGAAAAATATATATGAAGTATGAGAACTATTCTGAGACAAATCTAAAATTTTCTGTTGACTAGCTATAGCTACATATATCGATAATATTTTCAAAATATTGACCCTTACTAGGTTTTTTAATTGTAAGTGAAGGCACAATCGGAGTGAATAATATTTTAATACAAGAAGTATCTAAGTATTATATTTAAATGACATCTTTAATGTTTATTAAAATGCATATTTTTATATATTATGTCTAACGTTTCTTCCTAAAACTACAAGGTATATGTATAGATATAGCACATACGTGACCCATACAACTTCCACCCCAACTTGCATAATACTGGTTATTTTAATACAAATGCAAAACACGGCTGAACTAAATAAACTCTCACGTCGCGAATACACAAAGAAAGTAATCTCTGTCAAAAGCACAGCTCTGAAAATATTACCACTGTAAACATGATAAATGTACCAGAACAACTTTAGTTGCAAACTTTAATATGAAATAGGGATGGGCGCCTACAAATCGATTTTTTGCAATGATAACCCGTTTTCCCCTTACCGTCGCTAAGACTGTGATAAATGCAAAATTTAATGTCCGCTGGTTTTAAAATCTGATCTCAAGCGACACTAGCATGGTATTGACTTGAAGTTCAAATGAGATTGATTTGAGAGGATGTCGTGTTAATATTTCTGGAGACTACATTGCGACCTCAATTGTGACCTATCTACCACATTCTTCACAAAATAATAGGTATAGCAGCGTTATAGCAGTCGCGAATTCTGAAATTTCTTCATTTTTTTTTTCTTGAGCAAATGACATAATATTATTTATGTTAGCTATACATTTTCTTTGTTTAATAAAAATATATGTAGAGTAAGCGATATAATAGAAGAAAACGAAAAAATCCTCGTAATATTTTAGTTCAGTGTCAATTTCTCATATCGATAATATCCATCCCTAATGTCAAATTCGTTGGACTAGATCCGCTCTTCCTTTTTCTGTTAAAACTTTTACTTGTATTGAAACATTTGTTAAAAAGCTTACAGATCTTAACGGTTCATCGAACTATACATTTCATTCGTTCTTGGATACAAATGTATTGTAGTAACAGGAATAGTATTATGTCCATGCATCATCTTTTATTTAACCGGAAAATGATCATCAATCCACTATATGTTTAGTGGTCACTGACTGACTGATTAATTTGGTATGCCTCTAATGAATAGGCAAGTTCGCCATTATGTTACTTAATTTAATACACTAAGTTCACAGTTTCTACCACTATTCACGAAAGATAATGTTTTTATATCTACTGTTTTATACCTACTACGACAGCCTTAGCAATTTTGACGTGGCCTTGTAAAAAGACCCAACACTATTTTACATAGCTACATGAACATTGTCGTAATAATAATATCAACTACCACTACTGCTCTAATCATTACGGTCTATACACACTGTAATAACTACCTATAAAATCGTAACCAAAATTTATTATTATACTATACATACTTTATACTTTATAGTATATTTTAAATCCAATCAGCGTATCCAGAACATCAATTTCCTATGCATCACGTTTCATATCCCATCGAGCACTAGTCCATCTACGTATGAGTCGGAACCTTTGTGATATTATCGATCCAGTAATCGGACTTTTCACCCCGAGGCCACAATCCTCTTAAGGCTTAACTCACAACACGGTACTAAACTCATTGTGGCGAACGGTAAAGTCCTGTATTTCGTGTTAAAAAGTTTTCGTTGCTCGAATTTAAAAGGCAAAGACTGTGTATATTCTGTTGAAACACGTCGTGTTATTTTACCAGTTAAACAACAGTAAATAAATGCGATTAAAAAGTTTTAAGGAAATGTTTATATTCGAACATTAATAAATGTTCACGATATGTTTCCCATATTAAAATTATCTATAGTGTGAGTAAAACAAATATGTAATTTATCATTTATTTTAAGATGACATGAAACGTATTAGTATGCGTTACTGTTATATTTAAACACATAACTACAAAACCAAGCTACGTATGAAGACGTTCAACGTAAATTTCGAATATCCTATTAAAGAAAAAATATAGGACAATGTTATCCTAATAAAACAAAATATGCTCCCATAAGAAAGCGCAGTTCAATCCTGTCGAAACAAGACGTTACGTATTTACGGTCTTCAGAATGTTAGCGAGGGCACCGCTGTGTACCAATATAAAGTTTTATTACCGATATCGGGGATCTACAAAGCCATAATGCCTGAATAGTAGCAACAATATCCCGCAAGAAGACGTTAATGCTGGTAGGGCAAGGTGCCAATGCGGAGTTTTAGGAAATATACGCGACTGCTACTGTTTCACGATCAAACTTTAGATCATAACCTCATAATGTTTATAGTCTTGCGTGAGTAATTGCGTCCTATATTTGACACAAAATTATTCCCACAAAAGTAGGTCGGTGCTCCAAATACACGGTTTTATGCTTTACACAAGGTAAATATCTAAAAGGTTTAGAAATAAAGTAATACAAAATTATAGCCACCCCCGGTACTCTTACATAAAACATTCTCTTAATCCGCTAATCACAACCGGACACGGCTCGGGCAACAGTCGAAAAAAGCAACTTCTGACAGGGCTAATCCTAAGTGCAAGTTGCCCGATAAGGATTATACCGCGCCCTAATGGTCTTTATCCGTTCTCCACACAAACGGTCATAACTCAAGCGCCCGAGCGCCGTCGCCTTGGCTCAACCGACTTAACTTTGGCAGCCGTCATTTCTCAAAAGGCATGCGGTGACGTACCCCCCTTCCCACTCTGAAGATTAATAAATATAGGTGGACGTGGAAAAATGTAGCACTTAATTCCGCCGAGATGAGTTGCGTATCTAACGAGAGCGGGCTTCGGAATTGTTCTTCTTGATATTAATAGACCTCCTTCCATTATATGCGTATGTAATCACTCCGCTCCTTATGATACAAAGAATATTTATGAGCTCTCTCGAGCTACTTTTGTTCTGATCTAGGTCGAAGTGAGAGCTACTTGAAATACCGAGGATGTATTATTCGTTCTTTCTGATGAACGAATAGAATTGTTCGTAATTAAAACTTAATATAACGTACTCAATAAGTCATATTTAGCGAGCATAAAAGCTGCTTTACTTGTAACGCGATCACAGTTAATTCAAAAATTTAAACCGCAGACATAATCATTAAATTTCAAAACGACCCCATAGCGATGTAACCCACCGTATAAAATTGGCATATTTACAAAAGCGACACGGTATGCATCATTACGAAAATAGAGATCATCAACATGATGAGAATTTCGAATGAGTTGTCGGTTGGTGCGGACCAACAGCCACTAATAATGGTTTCACAGCAATATTCGGCAAAATATACGAGACAGAGGTTGGCAGGGTAGTTAGTAGTCTAGAGCCGGGGTGTGCATTAACAACTGTATGAAGCGACAATGGCCGCTGTAATTTTCATTATACGCATATGCAAGCACGCATAACGGTATGCATAAACTCGCACGGGTTGCGAGACGCGTCATACTAATTGCTCCGAGTACATGTCAAAGAAGGACCGGCGTCGCGCCGGATCTACATAATGGCGGATGGGGGTAAAGGGAATGTATGAAAAAAAGGAATGCAGACGCCCCGAGCGGGCGCCTACGTACTAGTACTTGCACTAAGATTCGGTTACACACCGTTGTTGTGTGTAGCGAGAAATCGCGTTTCGTCTGTAGCTACATCCCTTTCCGTCGCATTCACGTCTATCTCCTCCCCGAGAACGCTTTCTACAGACTCACTTGATTTCACGATGAAACCACTTCTCTTCCCCGCTCTTATATTTGTATTTTATGCGAATGTATCTTTTCCGCTATTGCAGTAAACTATTCGATGTGTGTAGATGTGGGATGTTTAACCATATGTTTTTCTTTATGTTCTTTTTCTTTATTGGATTATTTATTTTCTACTATAGATCTAATATTATCCATCTTATTGCTAGTTTATACAAGTCAATACTAACTATAAAATGTTATTTTATTACTTAGGAAATTGACAGCACTAGATTTGAAACATCTTAGTATTCATTACTCTCTGTGTTAGTATGGCATGGGTATGGGGGCTACTTTTGTTTCTATAAGATTAGTAACTTATATTATTCTAAAACAAACATTAGAAGGCAACACACTCATTAAAAAAAAATAACGTTGATTTTAAACACACACGCTAAGTCAACTTCTATTGCTAGAATCCTAGAACTTACATTTGCATCAATAAAGTTATCTTACTAAGTGATAACTCTACTGTCGTGTAACATGCATCAATCGGGTGCAAACATTTTGTCACTCTGTTCGACCTTATGTTATTCTAACATAATTAATTCTACCAATGATTTATCGTTTATTCTACCTAAACCGTTATCTAAAAATAACTCTTTATTACTATCTTTAAAATGTATGACATTAACTTCATACCTTAAACTGGACATTAGATCGAAATACTTGGTCATGATTAAAATTACATTAAAATTTTGCTACTATGTCATAATATGTACGTACTCGTACCTTAATTATATTTATTTCATACTGAAGAAGCCACTAAGAATAGAGACATAGATTACAAAAAATATCTAGCAAAAATTAAACAAACTGATGTATTAACGCAATAGTCTTTTTAAAATAGTTTATTAGCTACCAGTAACTTACTCCTAGTAATAGTTCTGTTCATTATCTTCCTATTAATGATCTTCAACCAAATGTGACAGAAAATACAAAGTAAACAATGATTCTGAATCTCAACTTTCAAGATGTATGACAATAAACAGATCAAATGATGATCGCAACGATACAGTAACATCGATATAACTTATCGTGTGTCAAGTAAAATGTGTAACTTACTCGTTGAGGCGGCACTACTTGTCGAGGACTATGCGAATGTTTCGGAGAACAGGAGCCGTGTTTCTCTTTCCTGTGGGACTTCAGTCCGCGCAGCAGTCTTGAGAACGTCGTCACCTTCTTCTTGGCAGTTCCGAGGCAGTTATCTGTAAGATAGTGACATTTAGTGACTAGTTGTGTTAAAGTAGAAATCATATTGATCTCATCGCTTGTCTTTATGTGGATCATTATTTTCATTAGGGCGTGTACATAATATACATAGAACTTTACTTCCTACTTAGTTTATTTTGAAGGGAAGACCCTGTACTGTAACATTTATTCCGCATTTTCATAGGGTTATTATAATGACATCTTTACAACAATATACAACGATAATGATTAATGAAATTGTTTTACTATTTCGGTTTAAAAGATTTTACATCAATCATTTCTTAAATTTATAATTAATTTAAATTTGAATTTACCGTAAAATTCCACGAATTATATTAATTAATTTTGCGCCGTGCTTGAGTATAAACCTAGTATTCATACAAAGATAATTTGGTTAGGGTAGGGCGGGGCTAGTTGAGCAGAGAGGCAAGTTGGGCAATTAAAATATCTCGCAAACTATTCACCGTACGCATAGACATCTAATGGCGAAAAGAAGGAGTAGTAGGAGAGGTAATCATCACGCGATCGCTAGAGCCGGCTGGACGAGCCAGTAAAGCTCACGTGCGTTTTGTTTATTTTGTGACCAAAAAGTAAAAACATCATTTATCGCAAGTTTTCGTCTGTATTAGTCAATAGATATTTGTTTTCAATAAGCTAAGTGTTAATCTTTCAGAGAATTATTGTATTTTTGATATGTGACGTTGATCTGGGTATATTTATTATGATTTTTTTATAACCTCACTTTTGTTTTAATATTCCGGGTTGGGGTTAGTTGAGCAATAGTTGCTCAACTTACCCCACGACTCAAACAACTAAAGTAATTGATGTTTTACTATTAATTATTATTATAAAGTAATTAATGCTTTACTAAAACTAATAGAAGAAAGAGGAAAGCTGCAATATTAACAGACACTCCCGAAAAAAACGCTTTAGAAGAACAGCAAAATAAAACCACAAAAAAGTTAAGAAGCCAAAGAAGAAAATGGATAAGAAAAAGAAGAAGGGTGTCTGTAAAAAATACTCCAGTCAAGTGAGGAACGTGATGATGATGATTATTTCTGTCTGATTTGTTGCGAAAGCTATGCTGAAAGTTTACCAGGAGACAATTGGATCCAATGTCAAGCTTGCAGGGAATGGGCACATAAAAAATGTGTGGCAGGTGCTGGTCTTACGTTCGTTTGTGTCAATTGCAACAGTGACATCGACGATTAAGTTAAGAACTTATTAATATATATTTTTTAAGATATTCAAGTCTGATTTGAAACAAATAGACTAATTTTAATCCTGAGTTTCTCTTAAGATACGTTAATGTTTTGTTGATTCTAATTTTAGTTAATTGTTCTAAGAAAATAACTTTAAGTGTTGTTGTTCTGTAACTAAAAGAGGATAAATAAAGAGCTGATTGTTAAACACATATTTTAGTTGATCCCTAGTCAACATTGAACATGATATTCTTAACGTAATTCGTGCTCAACTTGCCCCATACCCTTGCTCAACTTACCCCACCAATGGGGTACATTGAGCATAATTGCCTTCCTGCATGTAAATAGCTGCAGCACTTAAATTCGCCTTCTTACGAAAAAATACTATGGACACTTTTGCTGAGGGATAAATTACGAATCCATCAAGCCGCTTAACAACTCATTGAGACTTATCATTGAGGAGCTATATCCGTTCAAGTAAAAAATTGCTCAACTAGCCCCGCCCTACCCTACGTTAATGACCGCTATCGGTCACAGGTAATTAAGAATAAACTGGATCTCTCTGGATATGTATCACAGTCGACAACCGAGACAACCAGCTCGCCCAATTAACCTGCTTGCAAGGGTTCATTTGCCAAATTTAATTTTGGTTCGTATTCTCTTACGATTACTGA
The DNA here is from genome assembly GCF_041222505.1 of Epargyreus clarus. Taxonomy (NCBI): domain Eukaryota; kingdom Metazoa; phylum Arthropoda; class Insecta; order Lepidoptera; family Hesperiidae; genus Epargyreus; species Epargyreus clarus. The sequence goes on along the minus strand of NW_027332227.1, from coordinate 12,540,778 downwards.
TAATTGCACTTACATCTTCGCTTTATTATTATACCGAGAAAAATAAAAATTATTATTTAATAGATACCTACTATTTTTTTTAGTTTTTTTATGTAAGCACTGATACTTTTACAAATAATTTAATATATTGATTAAAACCCAGTTACGAAAACAGAAAACGTATTTTTTTCCAAAAATGAATATATGAAAATGTAGTACGGCTGTTATTTTTAGGTAAGAAAACACTAAATAATATTTATTAGATATAATAAAAATAATAGCGCCATAAACTCACCACTAGGAGGAAATTCGTAGAAATAGGCCGAGCGAGGACTGAGGCAACTGTAACAAACAAACAAAATTCAGTGAAAATTAGTATAGAACCAATGGTATAAACTTGTTTGATTATAATATAGTGTTATCATTTAATAATATCACTAAACAAAGTATTTCTGATAGTTCTGAAATAGGCCAAAAGTGCCTTTGTAAAACATAATTTCACATACAGTGCAATGTTCGTAAAATTATCTTCATATTTATATTACTAAGACTTTAAAACCTATAAGTAACCTATAAGTAAATAAAACATGGATATGGATCCAAGGAATCAGATTGATTTAACATTGGTAAAAACTTATAATTGAATGATAAACTTATTACAACTGTTTTGTAATTTTGCCTTTCAATTGCCTGAATGCCTTTAGGTATATAGTCTAGTCTGAGCTACAATTTCCGTAAGATTAGGGTCCTACGGGAACCTAAAGCCGATTATCTAGATGCAATTAAAATCGATCCGACAAGCGAAGCATAATATACTAATAGAGCCTTTACAGGTTTGCCAAAGTTAAAGACATTCATAATCTCGAGATTATGAAATGTTCTGTGTATTAGATACAGATTTAAAAAAGTCGATATCTATTTGTAAGAAACTGAACTGTTTAAATATTATTGATTATATTTTTATAAAATTCTTGAAATTTAATTAAGTGTAGCCAACGATCAAACTAATAAACCTGAAGATATAAATATAACACATAAATATAAATTGTAATCAATAAAGATAACAATAATTAATATGTGAACATAGGAATGAATAACACTATGAAAACATACGCTTAAAATATTATTCACAAAGCAATTAACATGGACATTATTGAACAAATATAGATTTGGAATCGCTCATAAATATTTCAGTTCGCGATCAACGCATAATGAGATAAGATAAAATCTTCGAACACACGGAATTTATTTGGCAATGGGAAATTAATAGCCATCGACTTCAACAATACCTTCACTAATGATCATTGCGGGAATGAGTAATTTAATGATAATTATCATTTTGGAGCGATGGGCGCCATTTAATGATATTGTTAATTTGTTAAGGGTTGAATTGGCATTAATTGACATTGAACACGAATTAAATTGTTATTTTTGATTTAAATTGCAAAAGATTAAAGCTACTATACACTTTGCTGACTTCGTTCAAATAGTTCATTTTAATGATAAGCAAATTATTCGAATAAACAGTTGAGTGGATTTTAACAGGGAGTATATAAAAAAATTAGAAAAAACACTTCTTAATCACAATTACCAATAACTTACTATAAATATATGAATCATCACTTCACGCTCTAAACTTTGAAGGGTAATAAATTGTTTACTAACGTAATATAGTCAAACAGAAAACCTTTATTTAACGTAGATGTTATACTTCAGAGTAATAAAATATTAATGCTTATCATATATTAAGTATACTCGTCAGTAAAAACAGAATGAAAGCGTACGAAGACATAAAATAATAGACGAATCCTACAAACATTGGTTCCGTAATGAGAAATTAATAGCCATTGGCGTAACAATACCTCCGTTAATGATCGTTGTTGAGGAGTGCTATTTAATGAGAACGTAAATTCGTAAATGGCTCTTTAATATTTCAGAGATCGTCAGTTAAGGTACTTGTTCCATCGCCGTCGTGTACCGATAAACTATATTACAAGAGGATGTGTTTATCTAGCTACATTCGTTTATTTGTATAACGATGATGAATATTATGCTTGTTTTAAACATTTTGGGAGGAAATTAGTAAAATTCACTGTTATTTTAAATTTAAGGTTTAAGTCTCTATGAGAAAGTAATAAAAGCTATATAAATTTGGACGACAGATCTCTGAAAACCTGAAAACGCCCATATACATATTATAACCTTAGTAACATTTGCTCGAAAACGTTCAATGTTTACGAATTCGCTCATGCAGCGCTCCCGTGGACAACATCGGAACTAAAATTTCGCATTTTGAGTTTTCAAAAACTGAATAGTCAATTGTAACGACACTGAATTTTACAAATATAAGTAGAATGCATTTGTTTTACATTTTAAATTTAGTTTTGATAGCGTTATAGTTCCATTTTATTATGAGTCTGTCACCCTTAACGCGAATGGGCACTGCGGCTAAAATATTATCGAAAAATAAATGAAAAATTGCTTTAGACGAAAGTGCATATGACGGGATATACAAGAGTAAATACAAACTCTAAAGAGCCAACAATAAAAATATGCCTTTCGTTTACCCTTTCGCAATAGGACAAGTAATTTACCGAATTGATATTTCAGCGATCGTCGCTTAATAAAGAGGCGTAATTTTCGCTTTCAACGCTGATTTAACTGAAAACGTTTACATTTGTGGAATTCAATGGCTTGTTATTGGTTTCGAAATGTTGAATTGATTGAAACATTCACTTAGAGGTAACAAGTTACACAATTAACCGCTTTGAAGTGTAATAATGATTAGTTTGTATCTGATGAAGTTTGTCTTATGTTTTATCTCTTAAATGCTTATAACTACGAAATGTATTTTATGAGTGTAATATTACTTTAGTTGGAGATTCTTGTGATGTCTTGTGTAATCATGAAGGTTAATGTAATATTATTGTATCTTTATTGTAAGATGTGGGTTATTTTTATACGATATGAATGTCAAAGATAGAAAAAATACTCTCAAAGGTCAACTTAGAAAGGATTTTTTCGGGACTTAGAGAATGCCTGTTATATATTATGTACTATAATAAGTTAATATGAGTTGTATATTAATATTTAATAAACAATTATAATCAGTACCATAATTCCGATGAATAATCAGATTTTGAAGTTGCGTGCACTTGAAAAAAATGTTATAATTACGTTCATCTGTAAGGCACGAATTCGCCTCTTAATTGTCTAACATTTTGAAAATATATGAAGATAAATAAACTGATCGTGCCCTTAAATTACGAAACACTATAAAATGTACATAGCCATTACCATTTAAGCAATTAACTCATAATAACAATAATTTACACAATTAACACACGTAGAATGTTAATTGCGATGTTATTTCAGAGTTAAAGCTTAAAAAGCATATTTTATTAAACAATTTTGTTGTACAATTTTAACAATTTGTCTGAATTGGCCTTAATATAATATAATAACTCTACATTAATTAAATTAGTACTGTACTAAATACAAAATATGTAGTGGCATTTAATTTATATGTTTCGAGTAGTACATGTAAGGCTGCGTCACACGGTACGTTTGTACGGTGTGTTTCTTACGTTTATGTCGTATTTGATTTAAAACACACCATGACAGCAACCGAATCATTGACACAGCGACGTTAAAAACAGCATAGTTTCAAAAATATAAAATTAAAATTCAGTTGTCATTTTATATTGATATTGAAGATTACTATTTGATAAAAAATCGGATAAAAGTACGGTGAACAAACGGTACGGTGTACCAAAAATGGTCCTGCAGAAAAACTTAGTGTAATATTATTTCAGGTTTGATCCCAGATATACACATAATTTTGATTTTCGTTTAGGGCCTGGGTGTTTATGTATACCCATTTTGAGTACGTCAATGGTCACAATATAAATTATGATAGTTACAATTATATCGTAATTTAATACCTTGTCAGTATAGCTATAGAGCGCCTTAGTACTTATCCTTATTAGAAACGGGGAAAGTAACTCCATATCATACCTATAGATATCTTATATCGGAATATTAACCACATTCAGTTTTCAGTGTCGATATATTCTCAAAGGGCGATAAATCAAACAGACCGGTATCATATCGGTCATGCAACGGTGCACGCAATGAATATTGATTTTAGGACCAATTTAGTTCGATATGAACGAAATTGGATAATGGATTGAAAAAGGATGATGTTTTTACATGAAAAAGCATACTGATATTAAAAGAAAGTATTTAATCTAAAGATGCTCAATACCAACTAAACCCAATTTAGTTTGATCGAATGTTTAAAAATAAATCGACTGCTACCTTTAATAACTATAAATTTATTGAATTTTAAAAGTAGCGTTAAATCTTAGATAATAAGAGTAAGGAGATAATCTTTTGCCACCCGAGATTATTCGCGGGTGGCAAAAGATTACCTTTAATCCAATTTCGGATTGATTTCAAATAAATGTCTTAAAAATAAAAACCTGATTAGTACAAATACAAAGAAAATATACGAAACCAAATTAAACCGTTACGAAGAAATTGATAATATCAATACATGGCAATATTCATGTGAGAATTAAACTTTGTATTAAAGATAAGTGATATTAATTCACCACAACGTGACAAATTACACATGGACGGTATCATATCGGCAATGCATCGGTGTGGACGCAATAAATATTGATTTTCAGAGCAATTTGGTTCGACCGATATTATGTAAATGGAAACATGTGACACTTATGTTTGATATTACTTCATCAAAGTTAAAATTCAGCCGTTAAAATATTGTGCACAAGTATTTGAAATTCTAACTGTATTGAGTTTCTCAAAATATGTAGGTACAGTAAATAAATATTGATATTGATCCAACTGGCTTTAAATTACTTTTTAAGGTATGCGGTGACTTTGAAGATTTTAGTCTCAAATGAATTGAGGTTTATAAAGAGGGCCTAGTGCAGTATTTCAAGTGATACTTTTAAAGAGAAATGCTTGAATTTAAAAGTGAAATTTCCGAACGAAGACCAAAAAAACAGCGACTCAAAAACTTCACGTGAATGCCGAAATCGCTTGCATTGCACCAACGAATTTTCGGCTTTTCTCAACTCGATACATCCATAGATATGTTGCTATAAAACTTGGTATTTATATTAATTATTATAAGTATCGTTCCAAGATTGGACAAAGTCATTAGTAACACAAAGTAATTCCTAAGTTTATCCGATATAAGTGTTCTAAAACAGTTGATACAGTCTATTACCGAGGGACAACGCTATCTAGTACAGTGACATACATTAAATCGGCATGTCTTGGAGTCAATTACTGCGCCACGACGGAGCGTGAAATACTGAAATGTTGATCAAATAAACCTTAATTGATCAATAGAACAACTTGGAGGAGTCAATGATTATTCCGAAACAGATAGAGATAATGCTTGCAATTGGAATAGAAAATACAATTAAAAAGAAATGGAACACGGAAAAAAGTTAGGTATACAGTATTAAGTATACAGTAGTAAAAGTTGAGGTAAACGCCATGCTTATAGAGGAAGACAAAAATATACGTCTTATAAGTAATATTTCTTCATATAGATAAGTCTGCGAGCTTGCCAGGAGGTAGAAACAGAAAATTGCAAGTTGATTGGCTCAAAAGTCACAGGATCTACGGTTATTGGCTAACAAAGGCCTGTAAGTGGTGATACATCCACTTAACTTATGTATCAGAGAAGATCTTACATTAGTACTATTTATTTCTTTGTCCACAATACGGAAAGACGGTCTAATAACATTGTGAAGTTGCGTTCTAGAGTGATGTAGTTTATCAGGAAGGAATATCGCAAGTTATTCAATTAACACTGGTGCGACAGTCGGCTAACAAGCTGGCAACGACGCGGCGAGATACGGGACCGGGATGCGCTCGCGAAAATGGTAATGCCGCGATTGCTGCAAGCAAGATTAACGGTGCAAGTTTGTTTACAGCTTATGTAAGGTGAATGAAATTTAAACTGTATGTTACACATATTTAACACACAGGTTACTCTTAACTTAACTCACAGAAGACTCTTAGAAGTTAACCTCTGATTGTAAATTGAAAATATTTTTGTTTTTCATTCGTGAAAGGTCATTATGTAAACGGCTGAACTAATTATTTTGCGACTTTTACGAAAACGGTATATAGATTTTGATAGAAAACATAGAGTGCTTTCGCAGCGAACAAATTATTGCTTCCTACGCTCGAAATAGCAAATAAAAGCCCACGATAAACTAGTATGGCTATTCTATTTTTTTTCAAGTTTTGCCTTTGTATGATACTAAATATTCCTTTAGAATTTGGTTAGTCTGTCTATGTATTGCCGTGATTGTCCCGTTAGCTCGAATAAATCTAAAGTCCAGATTGTCCCAAATACATTAAAGTTTTTGTTTAAAGAAATATGACAAATTCTGGGTGAACTTGTGGACGGACCACAAGTGCAGCCCACAAGCAAAGGGTCTCGCATAAATCGTGATCAAATTATCCCAGAAAAGTCAAAGCAAAGATGTTACATCGCAATGGCGAACCATATTCATTTGTCTTGCAGACTTGTATGTGGAATCACATGTCAAATGGGCCATTCGGGCGGCCATTGCTATAGTATGGACGCGCCACAACTCTCCGGGATTTATCTAAGTGCCTGCATAAATGCGCAGTACTTCGTTATGTTGGTGCTATCTTGTTCTGCTTAGTGGTTCGGTTTAAATTGGTACCGGTTTAAAACAACCGTGGTATTGGTATAGCTTGTTTTCAAAGCAATTACCCCACAGCGGCATTGGTACACAATGATAGTGTGGTGATTTGAAATTCGGCCTCTCACTCTTAAGGTCTTGGGTCGAATTATAGGCACCCTAGGCACATTGAACTTATAAGTGTCTTAGAAAACTTGTTGACTTGTTTTAATAATGAAGATTTTTGAGAATTATATAAAAAAGTGTGTGTGTGTCAGCTACGACGCACGATTGGAGTTTACTCCTTACGAACGATAATTATGATATATATCGAATAGAAAAAACCAATTAACCGCATCCATGTGTTTTTTGGATTCTTCTTCATTATCATCTTAATCAATTTCTTGTATATTTTCAAATATTTTTTCAACTTTAATCACTTGATGATATGTTTAATAGTACATAAAAATACACGTATCAATGCATAGAAGTACAAGAAAACTTTAAAATCAAAACATGAAAACTTGATGGCTAGGTTGCTGTTTATGTACGTTGTATATAGATGTATATATGGGCGCATGGGTATAATAGCGCCATCTAGTGGCAAGTTTTATAAATTGTAAGTTTGCAAGTTTATCAATCTATGTATTTTGGTTCCAAATATTATAATGGTAACTTAATATAATTGTTTATATTAAAGTAAATTTTAATATAATATAATTATTTATATTTAAAACAATGTTAAACGTTTTATAACTTAAAACTTAATAATTAAAATTTCTTTGCCATCTATAAAATATCCTTGTTGCAATTTACGGATGCAATTTATATGAGACTCAATAAACATGTTTTTATATGTAATTTGGATTGTTTCTGAATGTTTTATAATTCTAGAATTCATTTTAAACGTATTGCTAATTTTATATAACTTATTTTGAACATAATTCATTAGCAATAATTCTGTAATAAATATTAAATAATACTGTTTTGATTTTGCCCGTTTATCGTTGATAGATGGTGCTGATCAATAATGCATCCATTTTTATAAGTTAAATTAATATATCAGTAACTTACAAAAGCCTCTTTATGTTAAAAACTTATTTTGCTAATATTATATCTTATTCAATTGCTTACTGATTTTATATGTTACTCTTCTTTAAAAACGTTCTTAAAAGATTGTTAATCATATTATGGCGCCAATGTTCATATTTTGCACAGTGTTTATAAATGATCAAACCTATAACTTAATTTATGCAAAAATGTAAACAAATTAGTTAATGACGTTTTAATGTTTTATATATTGCTAATTATTTTTATTGTAATAATTACTTTCATATGGGATTTGAACTTACTGTATTTTAAATTAATAAAAGCACTCTTGATTCATATTTTGATTAAAAACGCTACTTCCTTTTTGAGAGGATATGATGATTTTAATAAAAAGGAGGGATTGTAATGGATCATTATTATATTCGTATTTGGCTTATTTTAAATTATCTATGTTTTATTTGTGGCTAAAAATACTTTTAATATGTAGTCTGTGAACCTATTTTACCGATACAACGCATTCCTTCACGTCACTAGTACAAAAAAATAAAATTATAACATTTCTATTCAGTGACTTCACTGGTGTTGCGCGTAAAGTGTGTGTTCCATATTCAAATTTGTGTTCAATATTCAAATAATTTGTATATGATAGTTCCGTAATATTAAACTAGATGGCGCTGCTAAAACAGCCGTTGAATCACGCTGTTGAGAACCTTTCGTAGATACTATAAGAGGCCCCTTGTAAATTTATTAATATATATTCAGTGGAACATATAAGTGTGTTTTTTATTCAAGTGTGGTTAGTAACAACCCCTCAGCCCCCTCACCTCTCTCCGAATTCGAACAGTGTGGATATATATGTTTGTCTCTTTCTACGTTACGCCTCAACTTTTCGTGTTACACTTGATTTTACTCCTCATAAAATTTCCGTACCGGGCCTTATAACTCAAATCGTTTCTTAAGGAGTAAACTCCAAAAAGTATGAATCTGCAAATGCAGATTACGCCAAATGGGTAACGTTGTGAACTAAAACCTAAGTAATTTAAATCCTTCTCACTTTGTAAAGGGATCTGTGTCCAGCACTGAAACAGAATTGCATTGACAGTGATGGCATTGTTAATAAATTTGGCTTATTCTCAGTAGTTCATAAAAGAAATTACGAAAATATTTTTGAACGTGATATAACCGACTACTTTGTAGCCGGTCACGATTGTTGCAGCTTATGATGATTAAAAAGTAATTTATCGTGCCCATAACGACCCAAATTTATTGTTCATTTACTTCGTAAGCCCACGCACGATTCGTTTTTGTTTTTGAGCGTACTTTTGTACCCTTGTTAATATTAAGGTCATATTTACAGCTTACATGTGATATAACTGATAATTGAAAGATTTATAAGACTGCATCGTAAACTATCTTAGGGTTTTATTATAAGATGGAACTAGCAAACGAGCATTCAGTACACTTGATAATCAGTGATAACTACCACCCAAGGACATCTGTATCCAACTCCATATAAAATAGGGGTTCTACCTCCAGCTGATCGCAGAAGCGTTCCAACTGCTGGGGACTATGAAGGTGGTAGAACCCTTTCGACTGGTTCGACTCCGGCGGCACCACCACCACACCTATTTCTGCCTAATAACAGCAGTGTTAAACATTGTTGTGTTCCGTTTTGAAGGGTGTGGTAAGGGGGACATACTTTTCCGAGGCATTCCAGCTTAGTCCTCAAGGGTAGCAGCGTATCTGACGCCGACCTCAGGTAGGAATATCTAATTCTATCTGGGGTTGATTACAGATGTCCATGGGCGGCAGTAGTCACTTACTATCAAGTGGGCTGCATGCTCGTGTGTTAATTACTCCTTTTACATAAAAAAAAAACTAAACTAAACCTCATCTTTAAATCAACCTGCACCAAAACTGCTACCATAACGCACATTTCACGTTTGAAATGGTTCTGGCAGTGGTTCTACTGTGGTTGGATCTACCAGAGATCTAATAGATGATGTAAAGAGATTTTCTATTGGCGAAGAACTTCTAAGCATCGGCGAATCCTTTGTGCGTCCGACTTGCCCATTTGTTTTTGTTTATCGCTAAGTATCATTATTTAAAAAATGCGTCCATAGTTTCATCTAACTCTATATAGATACTTGTGTATCCAGTTAGTAATCATGTGAAAGCAACCAAGTATATCTGATATGTCTGACATCTAAACACTAACTACTAGAGCACGTGTTAACCAAGATTCGATCTATACATTCGTCATACGTCAATACTGTCCTATTAAGTCAATGAAATACAATTTGTGAAAATTCTATTTGAATTTACATATGTGTAGGTTCGTTAGAGGTACAATTTTGACTTATCAAATATTCCGCCGTAGAAGAGGGTCTTATTTTGACTTAGTGTGATGAACTCCTTAAATTCTTTCATATTCTTGCTGGCTTTATGAAATTCTGAAAATTCTTAAGTCTTAGCACGTAATGTGTAATAATGTTTGCATATGAAGTTTATAACGCTTGAATTTAATAAAAAGGTAATATGAAAGCCGAAAAGGATTACTTACTACATTTTTCTTTTCTTTCCATTTAATATAAATTTCACTTCGTTGCGTTTATTTTAAAGATAAGAGAAAATATTTTTAGGCAAAAAATGTGAGATGTTAATGCAAGAATTTTGATTTAGTGTTTCACATTTTTTATGGTAATACGTAGCATAAAATATCGTTCTAATATCTAGCAATTTTTTAACGTATTTTTATACAACTACATTCAAGATGATATTAGACTCAGTCAAAGAAGGAATGTATGACCAATTTCAGTTTTATCTCTTTTATAAATTTCAATTTTAAGTAGCTAATAAGTTTGCGATCCACATGATGGAAAGTGAACTCCTACCTGAAGTCAGACACATGCGTCGCTTTACCTAAGGACTAAGTTATGTAGAGAGCCAATTTCTCCTCCTTACCACAAGCTTCAAACCAGAGCACATCAGAGCTATTATTAGGCAGAAACCAAATAAGAACCACAAACAATTTTTTTATCGTTTTAATTCATTTATTAAATAAAAACATTATTAACAATATAACAATATACATATTCTAATCAAAGCTTATCACACAAACAAATCTACAGGTGGCATCTCGCGAATAAATCGACAACCACGTGCATTCGTGGGCAGCAACCAGTCGAATGGTACAAGAGACTGCGACATGCGATCGGGTGGGTTTTTACGAGGTAATTCATTAGGCTAACCAGCTTGTACGAAGATCTAATTAGCATCCGACGACACGGGAGCGTAGGCGACTTCGCTGTTAACGCTGCCGATTTTATGAATGAAGCTGGTGTTTGTGATTTATCAGATTGTCAATGGTTTGTTGCGATCGAGATTGCGAGCATTAAAGTTGATGTACTTGATGTCTTAGTATAGTATTGTTATTCGATTTCAGAAGGTAATGTTTTGTATGTTTGTATGTCTCATTCTCTGGCTCACATTGCGGCTCAAACAACATGAAGGATTTTAAGATATGAAGTGTCGTTGGATTCGTCTAAATTGCTGAAGTAACATATGCAGTATTACTTTTTCAGTTATTTATAAGCAGTCGAGTATTTTTTTCTTTTATATTATAGGTGATAGAACTTTTTATGCATGTTTATAGAGTTGCTTATTCTACTATGTTCTACTAGAAGGATGTGGTAAGGTAGACATTTAATGTTACGTTACTAACACTATAGTTTTGATACAATCCGCTAGGGTCGCTGGCTGTAAATCGTATGGGCAAATACGTAAACAAATACTAAAACAGTCATATTTGTCGAAATGTAAAAACTCATGGTAAGGGTACTGGCAGCAAAAAATAGAAATTGAATTTCTGTTTTCCAACGAATGCTGCCCGCTCTATTTCTTTCTAATCCCATGTTGAAAGATAATTTTGATTTATGTGCCGCGATGACCACATTCATTTGATTGTATACCCACCTGCCAGTTTTTTAATGCGGCATGAAGTTTAGAGGTCATTATTAAAATGAAGTTGGTATAACCATCTGCCTTAAACGTTTTTAAAGGCAACTTATTTTATTTCATACAAACTACTTATTTTACTATGAGCAGGTAATTCATAGATTCATAGAACATAACATTATTCTAAAATATTTTTATATGCACGCTTATTCATACGCCTTAATAGAACGATTTACAAACAAAAGAGTTAATACTGAAGTATAGTAAAACATAAATGTAAAGTTACAATCACATCATCTTTAAATTGAGTACCCGCATTTCTTCAAATGTCTGAATAGTATTGAGAAGATTCGTTGATAAATGCGACTGCAGCCAAATTACTTTAAAGTTAAAAAGGATGTTAAAAGCGATTCAATGGTTTGTCTTTACGAACATTTGTTATTGTAGGATTTTTCAAAAATAACAACCTAATTAATATTTAAATTTATGCACAAAAGGTAAAATGAATTAATCCATGATTTGCTTTCAGAACTATGAAATTATCTGCTTGTAAATAAAATCAGTGCTATTTTATAAAATATATAGCGTGATATTCTCTTATACCTTAATTATACAAAAATACACTATTATCTCTAAATCTATATCTAACTCAAAGGTGACTGACTGACATAGTGATCTATCAACGCACAGCCCAAACCACTGGACGGATCGGGCTGAAATTTGGCATGCAGGTAGACGTTATGACGTAGGCATCCGCTAAGAAAGGATTTTAATCAATTCTACCTCCAAGGGGATAAAATATGGGATGAAAATATTACTTCGTAACGCGAGCGACGCCGCGGGCAAAAGCTCGTACTCCATATTCTCCTCCATATTCTCCTTCATCTCAAAACAAAACCAACGGCACTAGATCCATATACTGATCACATTAACTTGTCGCAAATTCTCACAGCTTAAATAAAATCATTAGCTACGATCGCCGACTGATTCAATCGCGTTTCCTTTCTCGATACGCGAACTGGATATCTTAACTGATTTATTTGATGCTTTACGATAAGCCGGGGATAGTATATTTCAACTGATAGTAACAATGCCTCACCAATAGCTATGTTTATCGACACTGACTACGCTAATTAAAATTTATTTATCCGTCTTCTAATGTATTGGTTTTACTTGTAAATATTGAGCAGTTCGTGACTCGTATTTATCGAATAGCAGTGATAGCCTAGTGGTTAAGAAACTCTGCGGGGTCCGAGGTTCAAATCCCAGGCCTCTGATTTTTCAAAGTTATGTGCGCATTAGAAATAAATCATCACTTGCTTAAACAGTGAAGGAAAACATCGTGAGGAATAGATTTATAAATAAAAAGTCTCAATGGTATATGAAGTCTTGGCCAGCGCGGTGGACTATGGCCTAATCCTTCTCATTCTGAGAGGAGACCCGTGCCCAGCAGTGGGACAGTAATGGATTGATGATTCATCGAAACCTACGCGACCGATTTTGATGTGTTTTTGACCAAATAGAAATGCAATCTACTTGATGGTAACTGACAACTAACATAATATTTAACTAAACAACTGAGTAAATGCGAAAACAAAAGGTATTTCTCCCAAATTTTGAACTCAGAACTTCCAGCTTGAATACTAAAACTTTACACCACCATGCTAACGTTTTATTTATACCAGTATCACATACAAGTTTATAATGATAAACCATATTGTCTTAAACGTAATTTACAGCTTAGTGTACAATTGACTATTCAACGAATGATCTACTTTGGTTCGTTTGTAACCGCAGTCATAACACGGTTTTAAATCTGTCAAGAAGATTTATCTCTATGAATATGAATGTACTACATAAATGTTGCAAGGTTCTAAATTTGCTAGCATACCAACCTGACATGAATATGATGTATTATTTTATGGGATTGAAGCAGTAAATGTAATGCAGCCAACTTTATGTTAAATGATCACTGCCCATGGACATCTGTAACCAAATCCTTATAGAACTGGTCTGTTTGTAGTCGAGCACAGTTGCATTTAGCACTCCTTATGATTAAGTTGGAATGTTGTGTGGCAATGGCTTTGAAACACATGTAGCCGCTAAGACCCTGACAACCCATTATCATCCCACTGCTGGGCAAGGGTGTCCTCGCAGGGCAAAAAGGGGTTTAGGCCAAAGTTCACCGCAATGGTCCATACGACGCACACCCTTTCTTAGAACTTGTTTTAAAGAACTCTCTAGCATATAGGCTTACTCACGATATTTTTCTTCGCCAGTAAAGTGAGTGAAAAATTGTAATACCAATGTAGCTTTGTGTTAAATTGTAGGTGCGTGCCTCTAAGAGAGCAAGGAAGTTAGGGCTTGCTTGTTGTTGTGTGTTGGCTTGTTGTTGTTGTTGGCTACTTATTAAAACATTGCTGCGTGAATTATTCTTTACTACAAGTTAACACATCTACTATATGTGTAACGGTTCAACTACGAAGTTCTACCTTTCATATGAGACTTAAGGGACTTCTTTTACACCACACCAATCAATCAGGTCATCAAGCGAACTCAAGTTTTACGGAAGTGCGGTAAAAGGCGTTTTCCTACCATACGCAACCTGTCGCCCATCGAATGTCCGATTTCAATTTAGATTAGCCCTAAAACGTGCTGCGTAAACCTTATCTCGAGTACACCTGTAGACGAAATAATTTACGACCGCACCCACCTTGTAATCACGAATAATTCGATGTCGAGGTAGAACAGAGTAGGGCGGTTTTGTTTTAAATGTGTGTTTTATACGCTACTTTCTACATAGCTAAATTACATACATACATTACTTACTATTACTTACTACATTGCTAAAGTAGCGTACGAGACTGCAAATACATATTTTTTTGTATTTAGATTACTCAGTTATATAAGAATCCCATATTTTTTGTTAAAGGGGTAGCAAACGAGCATGCAGTCCATGTTTTCTTTTATAATATAGAAGTAGCAGACGGCTACTGCCGCCCATGGACATCTGTAATCAACCCCAGATAGGAATAGAAATTCCTACCTGAGGTCGGCCACAAATGCGCTGCTACCCCTGAGGACTAAGCTGGAACGCCTCGAAAAAGTATGTCTCCCTTACCACACCCTTCAAAACGGAACACAGCAGCGCCTAACACTGCTATTATTAGGCAGAAATAGGTGTGGCGGTGGTGCCATGTGGTGGTAAGGCCGTCCATGACCATATGTATATATCCCCAGATAGAATAATACTCCTACTTGAGGTCGGCTACAGGTGCGTTGCTACTCCTGAAGAGTTAGTTTGAATGCCACGTGATACCTTGAAATTGGTAAAAATGTTTAGTTCGAAGTGAATATATTAGTGGAATATAGGATTCATAAACATAAGGTTTCCTTAAGCACAGAGGCGAACTGCACAGAGATGACTAGTGCTCGTGTGACAGCTACTTATGCCTAAATAAAGAAAATAATAATCTTCCCGTCTCGCAAAATACGGACGTAGTTACACTTACAACTAGTTAATTCGTTATAGTTACCCTCAGTTATGACGTTGACTTAGCTACTGTATACTCAACATTGTGAAACGTTAACGATACCCAAACAAGACTTATAACCGTTCAGCTTCAATATGTGTACAATTAATATGCGTAGGAGTAAACACATTACTTTGATTTGTGGTTATTATAGAGAGGAACCGACGTTCTCGCCTCCGATAGATTCCGTCTTCCGATACGAAACTCCTTACGAAGTATCGTCAATATGTTTATGTGGCATAACGCCTACTGCTCGTTTACACAATTGAAATTTATCTGTCTTAGGATGACGTGTAAGGGCGTGTGCACATAACATCTATTGGTGAAACTGCAATAGCAGTGACATCTATGTTTGCCTTGTAAGAGTAGGGTTACAAGCTACATATATGGCTAGGCTATATTCTGATTCGAACGGTGTTATGGAATTTCTTTCTCCGCTTCTTCTCCTAAACACCTTGCGAAATTTGGTAAACTAATGACGTTAAAAATAATTTAAGATCTAGTTTGAAAAAAATATTTGATTGAATTTTGATTTTATTTGACAAGAGATACTTATAAATGATCTCAGTCTTCACGGACAGCAACCCATTTCGCTGACTTTGAATAAGTTTCCAGTGCTATTTGGAGTATAAATTTTTATTTGTACAAAGAGCAAGTTATATACATGAAATTTAAAGTAAGAAACGTAATAAATTTAACTATAAACTATATTTTATTTGGAGTTAATTTATTAATGAATATGGGCTGCAATAATATCATACATATCATCATGAAACTTAATCATTATTATAAAGCTTCATGAAAACCGAATACACGAAAAAATAAAGAAAGCATAACTTAAGAAATATAATAAATCAGAAATTACATAACACTTATTCACGCATAATCGACGAAAATAAGTACACCCGTTAAAATCGGGTGTTTGCGTGGTAGGACATTCTTAATGTGTTGTGTACACGCCTTTATATAATAGATGTCACTGCGATATTTTATTCGTATCTGATTTGCTTTATGCGAAATCAATAAAGTGTGGATGAAATATGTTTATTTAGATAACGACAGATATAAATAAAATCGAAGCCTGTTTGTGATTTTATAAGGTTGTTTTATTTACTTGACTAAGTACTCGTACTTCTTTGGCTATACGAGTATACCGTACGTATACGAGTACTCTCTACGTAGTAGAAGTAAACGACTGAATAGTTTTTGATAAAACTTTCGTGAAATGGTAGACTTAGCAGAATAACGGCGATCTTTTATCTCAAAACTTTTTTAGATTACTACACAAATTTCTCAATAGTTACAATTAAAAGTTTGTATAGTAATTATTCTACTGGTTCAGTTCACACCAGTACTCGTATCTATGTTTAGTGTCTAATTATGAGGGTACTTACTAATACACTACAATCATAGCATACATAGAGAAAATGGCTAAAAGAAATGGAGTCTCATACGTAATATTCTATCTTTCGTGGATAAACCATGTGTTTCACAAAGCTAAACACAAAAAATATATTTCTTAGACAAAATGTGTGTTTCGAAGTGTTTTCACAAAGTGCTTTAAGAGTACTGACCTTTGATAGTTGTGCTGCTGGTTGTGCATCAATGGCTGCGTCGGCTGTGCGAGCAACAACTGCTTCTGCTGCTGTTGCCGCTGCAGCATCTGCTTGCCGAAGACACCGTACCCGAAGCCGTAGATCTCGTCCTCTTCCTTGTCGGTTAGGCAGCTTGATGGCTGTGGAAATACAAATATTATTAAACTTATGATATCTTCAATGGATTTAACGGTCATGCAATTTACTTGGTAAGGTCTGAGGCCCATGTGCATTTGACATCAACTCTAAATAAGATTTAATAACCAGAAATTGACCACAGATGTGTTGCTAAATAGGAATAAGTTCGAACGTTTTATGTAAATTTTTCGCCCTAACCACACTTCAAACCAGAACACATCATCACCATACTGAAGGTAGAGAGCGGAAATAGATTTGCTACTACTCTGTTTTACGAAATTTTAATGATAATAAATTCAGTGCAAACTTGTATTACTAGTGTACATGCATTATCCCGAAGACAAGTGGCCACTGCTGACCATCCTACTGACCATCATATTTGGAAGATCCCCTGATATGATAGAAATTAACAATCAAGTCAATAAAGGCACCACTCTAACATATGTATTTGGCTCGCTATCTTGATCAATAACTACCTATTCTGTATGAATATACCAATGATTAATAACTTTATCTCAATTATTAATTACAAATGTCGATTATGCATATTAAATACGTCGATAATTTGAATTAACACTTAATTTGCATTAATGTATAAAATTATTGCCAATCATGATTTCAAAACGTTTGACGTGAACATAAGTCATTATCCTGTATACATTTATTTCTACAAAAACTACTTAGATACTTAGTTTCGTAGTTAAATGTACTACTGTGTAATATAGTTACTGAGAATTTTAATACGAATTGCAATTGCGATTGTGAATTGCAAGAGACATTCCAACACTTGAGATCGGCACTGTTGCTATTTAATTAACTACTTGGTACAGTCGAATAATGGCAACATTCTATTCCAGAACCAAAGGAATTGACTCATTATAATCACTTTGACCGATAAATGGTTTAGAATATTCCGCAATCAATAGCCTTAATCTAACATTTTCTGAGAAATTCAATTCTGAGACAATGTTCTCAAGGGTAAAATGACACTTTGTACTCTTAGCTTCTAACCAGGATTATATTAGGGGTCCTTTAGATATCCGTAAAGATAAACAAACAAACATCTAAACACAGGACAGAGATCTCAATTCATATTGTACCTAGTAGTATGGTGACCTGTATACCAAAGAGAAGGTCACCATCAAATATATTTTTGAACCGTCTGTAGTCGTGGTCTAGTCTATAACGCTAGTCCAACAAGGTTTGGTGATTTCCGAAATTTAAAAATATAAATCGAAATTATGAACGTTTCCTCACAACTACCAGTAGTATTAATATTGTCTACTGATCAATCACTATGTGTTATGACTGTCTTTAAAGAAGTTATATTTAGCAAAATATTTATATTCTCTGCACTGCGAATTCCTTAAGATCTTATTCTTATTTCAATATATATTGCTTTCATCTGCCCGAGGGTAATGAGGGATATCAAATGGTAGGCTTTGTTTTATGAAGATCGATCCACGGTTCTCAAATTACAAAGATAAAACAAATGCGATGCGGGTAAAGACATACTTAGGACATGCGATTATCCAAAATTTTGGATTTTCGCTTTAGGGCTATCAAATTTGCATACATTTTTGTTGCGCCCAAGGTCGATATGATGGATTTGTAATAAAAGTTGTTGTCTTTTTTCTTTACAGAAATACCATATTTTACTTTTAATAATTTAACCATCCCGATAATTACTATTTCAGACTCAAAATGTGTGGGAAACGTTGTTATAAGACGGTATAATGTGAAACGAAGGATGACCAAGTAATCAATTAATGATAAAATATACTTTATCATAGATAACAATAATATTTAACATTGTCATGAGACAAACATCGTAAATATTATTTCTGTATTAAATTATAGGACCCAATGTATCATGAATGATGCGTTCCGATTTGATGAGCATAACAATATAATCATGGGGAATATCAATCTTCAATCTTAATTCTATAAAGCGGTACACAACCTCTGTTCGACGGGGAACTATCGCCCCAGTATCTGCGATAAAACAACCGCTTCAGCTGCTGTTTTCCAATTTACATAGTTGTTAGTTGGAAATTCTTGTTCAACATAGGTTACGCTAGTTTGGGATGATACTGGGGTACCTATAAACCACTTACCGAATACTTTCCAGGCACGTAGATCGGCTGAGAATGCGATGTGGTCAAATTGTTCAGAGCTAAGGAACCAGGACTTGCCGATGGAGGTGTCTGGGGTGTTCCGGGGCCGCCAAGGACCCTCATTCTTGGTGACATTTCATCCCACTCGTGCCTCCTCAACTCCTCGAGGTGGTCGAGGACATCGCCGTAGTGGGTGGAGAAGAGGTCCGCGTAACGTGATGCGAGACCTTCCAGGTAACCTCGGTCGCCATCCTGTTGAAAGAAATTTTGGATTTAGTCACAGTTTCTTGTTAACGGATAGGTAATAAAGGAAATGGAACTTCCGTACAGGAGTATCCAAGTATTTCTATATGAATGTATTGTTTTTCAGTTATTGACGAATTTATTGTATTAAAATATTTAATTCCTACGTTACTAGACGGCAGAGGTTCTTGAACACCGTATTTGAATTGTAGATTAATACATTTTGTTGGTAAGATTAGTTTAATAAAATCATTTTCTTGTAAGTTAAAAACACAAAAATAGTAGGAAGCAGGGAATTCATAAAGTAAATAAAAAAAAGCGAACTAAAAAAGAAGAGATAAACAACCCCTGCAGCGGAACAGTCAGTCTGAGCAAGACAATTCATGCAACCACCATAATAATGTAACAAGTGAGAATTAAATCAGTAATTGTTTGGTACGTGCAAACCCATTCCCTCAAGCTCCCTTCCTTCCACGCAATTTCCGTTGAAAACGTGAAGGAAAAAATGGAAAAGGAGGTAATTAAAATCACCAGGCCTGGATCAGTACCGTGCTATATTGGTAGAGAATAAACGATAACGATATAAAAGAAAATTTGCCTTCAAACAGAAATGTTCAATAAAACCCGATAGATGAAAAATAAGCGAATAAGGTGAATGGTAAATTTCATTTGGGCTGTTAAAAATAATCGTTTACTAACCAAATATGGTGTACTTCCATTATATCTTTCTTCTTTATTTTTAATTGGATACGTAGAACAGATAACATGGAATACTAATTAGTCTATAAACAGATTTTATTTTATTTTCTAGCGATTTGGCTCATTTATTTTATTTATAAATAATATTGTGTTAATCTTATTAGTTTTAGTTTAAATATTGTTTCTTTTTTAAAAATGTATTTTAACGTTTTTAATCTTTAAGTTAAGGTTATTTAATAAAAATAATGTCTGTAAACAAAAAAATAAATAAAAAATGTCCGCTATAGAATGGAAACGGCTAGAATCACAGGTATCTATACCTATGACTTGATGTTAAAACCTTAGTATCTACTCTTGTCTCTTCCTTTGTATATTGAATGAATATCATATTTTTTCACTCGCTTCTATTTTTTCGAAAGTATGGAAACAAATTCCTTAAACTAGGGAAAAATTCGGGGTTGTTTGACTATGCGCAATTAAAGTGTTGCAGGATTTTTCTAATTGGGCAATTTCGGGGCAGTTAAGGCTTAATGTCTCATCATTAATTGTTACGTCAAAAGTCTTCCTTATTTTAAAACAACTTTTAAAAAATTATGCACGTAGTAAAATATTACTACCGAAGTTATTTAGACAATTTCAATAATGTAATCATGTATTCTTAAGTAATATTTTCAATTGTTCTTATAAGAAAGTAACCGGAATACATTGATAATGCTTACTTTAAAAAAATCTTTTAAATAATCCATAATAAAAACACGACGCACTTTATTGTATACTGGTTGTGTATAACGGTTATAGTTACACTTAACCGTGTCGCCGCGCATTGTACACTCCCCTAGACACCAATTTGCAAACTACAGTGGAAAACCATTGTATATGTAGGCAGTACCTAGCTACAGGTTTACACTACTTCATATGCCACATAATTGTAGGGTAAACAAAACAAAGGGACTTGAACAGAAGATTATTTTTTGTTAATTGGCAAGGTGCGCTAAAATATTGTGTATGTAAATGACAAGATTGGGTGGTACATATCTTTCTAATATCAACGTCACAACGGCGTTGTCATAACGGCGAATGTTCTAAATATAAAATATTAACATTTGGCTAAATCGTTATGACATTTTTTCAGGTAAGGTTTCCACGAATTTAGAATACGAACAGGTAAATCCAAAATTCTGGACGAAACTTTACAAGTTTAGTCCAACAAACATAACGAATTAAAAAGTAAATTACAATACAACACGGCACTTACACTTTAAACAAGTCCCAGGGACACTGTGAAAGCGCTTAAGTAAAATGTTTGCGATGGTGCACAGAAAATCAAAGTTAATAACACCGAGGGAGCAAGTTAAGTCGACCGCCACGGAAAGCCAGAGAGTAACAAAATAAACAAAAGTGAAATAATCTCGGCCGTAAACGAACTCTTTCATTAAGACTTGGAAACCAAAGACATGGTCCGCGGGCGAATAATTCCCTGTTTCCCCTAGATAAACACGGTATCACCGCAAAACCATTTCGGCACGAGTTCAGACCTATCCCGCTTCAAATTACCACTTGTAAATAACGTTTCATTTGGTTTTTATTGAAACAAATATTTTTATAATTGCTCAACGTTTGATGGATGAAGAGGAATTTTAGTATCACAGTTATCGTGCATGTACAGTGATTTGATATTTTAATCTCTGAAATTGTTTTTAGAGTATACAAACTGATATTTGTTTAAAGTACATTTTCAATAAAAAATGATTTATGAAAGTGTAACGAAACATCACATAAAAAATAATTTCACTACAAAAATATTTAAACTTCCATAGTTTAGTTTGAATTAAGAATGTCTAGGACAGGACGAAAGAGTTGAACATTCTTAAGCTTTTAAAGCAACTTAATGAAGTTACACTGTCCATGGAGCTAAGAAGACTTAGCGAAGATACTGTTCTTTCGTACGGACAGGATACGGTCCGTCAAATTGAAAAGAATCGGCAACTAGCCAGTGGAGAAGCGCACTTAGAATTCACACAGCGGTCTCGCGTCGAGTCAAAGATGGCCGGGGGTTTATTTCCATTTTTAAATGAGAGCGGCTGAGAGCTTTGTCGGCTCCGAGTTTGTGCTCTGCGTTTTAAGTGGATTAAATCGCTCTACGCTCGTAAAACCGACAAGTGCTTCAGCTAAGAATTCAAGTAACCGTTCGACTTTTGCATGAGAAAGTGCTCGCGGTACCTCTCTTCGCACTCACTCCGCGCAATTTGATGCGGCTGTGGTTTGTTTATTTTTTCCGTTGAAATCGTGGCCGATTCACATCTAAGCGGGATGCCGTGGCCTTTGTGAATACTCAATGAAAGAAATTCATTAACGTTATCTCTCAAAGAGGAGCTTTTAGAGATTACCTTATTGTCCGCTGTAAAGGATTTGATTTCTATATCGATATCCAAAGATACATCTAATATAACTTTCGTTTATGTGAAGTTTATAAAGACTTCTGATTAATTTTGTATTTAGAGTAAAGTAAAGTTAAGTTTCGGGATCAAAAGGAATTTCAATATTGATCAGCCAATTAATGTCATTTGTTTGACAAGACACATCCCTGTCGTTACTCTAAACCACTACCATCAGTTTTATAAGTAATCATGTTAAGGAACTGAATTTAAAAGCTCAATAACATCTAAGTCTCATTATAATATGCCACAACATGCCGTTTAAAAAGTGGACGTATTTCCAATTTGTTTTAATTTGTGCTTCCAACGATGCAGTATACAAAATAAAGCTGTCATCCGGACAATTTAAAGTATGTGGCAAGAAACAGTCAAGGAATCGCCATAAAGGAGAACAATAAATAGGCTATGACGGTCGGAAAAAGAGATGGTAACTGCTGTTGAATTTAAATGGTATATTTAGGACAGAGATACTCGTTTGGAGCATAGAAACGAGTCCATTGCATGGCTTGCCAACGACAGATGCTGCGTTTAAGAAAAACAAAACAATACAAAGTTGGGTAATCAACATAAAATTTCAGGGAGAGTATATCTTTTGCAATACTTTTGTTAGACAGTAACATAAATTCTTTATTTATGCGTGGAATATCTATGTATGACAGTAAATATTGATGACTGAGATTTAATAAATGTTTGGGTTTTTGTTATATTATACGTTATCTGAGTACATTTTAGATACATGTAGTCTATTATTTTATACAAAAATAACTATGTTAATGATTAAAATAAATTAAATAAGACTTATACTGCCATAAATCTTTTATAAATCACGAAACTTACGAATTATTTGCGTTTCCACCCCATTTATTCGCTTATTTTCGTTTCAGAACCAGTTAATTGAATGCTGTGGTCTAATTTCAACAGTACTAATTAAATTACTGGAATACGATTTATTTCATATAAACATTTCTCATTCTAATCTTAAAAGTCTTCAACCCCAGATAGGATTAAATATTCCTACCTGAGGTCGGCCACAGAGGCGCCGCTACCCCTGAAGACTAAGCAAGAACGCCTAGGAAAAGTCTGTCTCCCTTACCACACCCTTCAAAATGGACACAGCAGCGCCTAACACTGCTGTTATTAGGTAGAAATGAGTGTGGCGGTGGTGCCGCCGGAGTCGAACCACAAAAGGGTTCTACCACCTTCAGGTATATAAACTTTATCGTGAATCATTGGGTATTATATTCTTTATATCAAATATACGTACATGAACGTTAAATGAAAGGTGTATTTGGCGTTGCATGCTAAGAATATGAAATAACATTAATTTGAATAATTTGAAGATAGACTAATTCAAAGTTATTATTACCAAAAACAAATGAACGAATGACAAATTGAATTTCAATAATAAGCTCATACATAAAGTAAAAGTTACGAGTTGTAACAAGTTTAATTGAAGACCACGTCCGGTACATAAATTTAAACTTTTGGCATGCATTTTAATCTGCTTACAGTAGTTGCTTCAGTAATGGGTAGTAAATGAGTTTCCTAGTTCGACTAAACGGTTAAGTCGTTAATGCACTGCGGGGCGCTTGTATCTATATTTTACTATGCACTCCATTTAATGTCTAACTAATTTTATAAATGCAACAGTTTCTGTCTAAAATTTGTTCTTGAGTGTGAAATGGCAAATGAATAAAAAATATTTACTCAAAAATACGCTTTTTTTCTTTTTATCTCATTCATAAAATGTTTCTTTGGCTTAGTTGCTTTTGTAAGAACCAATATTGTTTGACCGGGGTGGTACCCCGCGGTGGTAGTGGTACAACACATTTATTTCTAACGTGATAACATGAAGAAAAAATATGAAAATCCATCGCAGTTGTCTTATTAGAAATCGGATCTAGAACCTTCTAACCTACATCTAGAATCTAGAACCTTCTGTAAAAATACCAAATTTGTGATGATTGTGCCAAACGGGTAATTCTTCAAAAGAAATAAATACATATACGAAATGAGGAGCATATAAAAGCCCATGTAAGAAAAGTACCAACCTTTTATAGAAAATGGCCAAAATACAAGAATTTAACAAGCTTCCGAGATAGTTGACAGGATTAAATTTATAGTTCGAATACCAATATTTCAAAATCGGGACAAAATTTAATTTTACTGATTTACGAGCGAGCGGGGCATATTCGCTCATGCCCACTAGGCTGCCTTTAAGGCAACGACAGTTACCAAACCACATGAGCCACTGTTGGAAATATCTGTAATGTTTAAAAATATTCAATCAGATTCAATTCATATGGTCTTTTTATATATCTTGATTTTATTGCTACTCTCAATAGACGTATTGTGGAGGTGAATAAGAAAATGGAATAAGAAGTGGAAGCAAATTGCTCTTAACAGCACAATATATAATTCAACCGTAAAAATACTTTTTTTTACACAACATATTTTTAACATAAACACTTCATGGGAGTACATTCAGTATACGTATGCGGTGGGAGTAGATAATAAAATTCCGCTACCTACAACATTAGCACATACCAAGAATTTACACCTGAACACAGCTTATATCGCAACAATCTAAATGTAAATGTGTCCTTGGGCACGAGAATGCGTACAAAAAGCAATAAGGGTGAAATTAAATGTCGTATTCCTACTATGATTAAGGTAGAGAATGAATATCATAAGCAATAAAGCTTTATCGGTAATTTATGATCATCAATGATACGACGTTAATGGTAAGTGCCATAAAACTTAGGAGCACTGATATAGCCTATAGGTTTGAAGATTGAAATTCAGTCTCTCTAGCTAGGATGGTGTTCGAATCCCATAGAAGCGCGTCAGATTTTTAAATCTGTGTATTGGAAATTAATAATCACTTGGTTTGACGGTGAAGGAATAATTCGTAAGAAAACCTACATGTCTAAAAGCACTGTCAAAAACTCAAAAATGTTTGAAGTCCACAAATCCACCCTTGGCCACTGTGAGAACTATGGCCTCAACCTTCACTTTAAAAGAGAATTATTACCAGCAGTGAGCAGCAAATAAGTTTAAAATGACTATAAAACATGTCTCGTACTCAACGCGACTAGATGGCGTTCTCATGTTAAGATACTTTGCATTAATCTGATTCGAGAATAAATGCGCGGTGATAGCTTTGGTACGTACAATTTATGCGCGTTCTATGAAAGCACTATTTACCGAACAGTAGGGTGATAATTGCGTGCACACGACGCTTGGCGTTTCTAAAGCCATGATTGGAGAGGAGCGTAGCGATTTATTTCGTTTAATTCTTGGTAAATAACATATTCAAATATTTTATGCCGAAGAATCAATTACGATCTGTATCGCGCTACTAATTCATTATGTATTCTCAAATAACACATTATTAAAGTGATTGTACCTATGTACAATAAGTAGGTATATGTTATGTCATTGTAAATAAATAATATAGAAATAACTTGTAGTCCTTTCTAAAGAAAATATTGTATGTATTTCGAGCGCTTTCTGTCACCGTGTCTACATCATTATGATATTGTTTAAAGTGTTCTGAAAATAATGCAATCTTATGGGATAGTATTCAACTTAAAAGTCAATGAGCTATGCGCTTTATGTAGTCTAAGTTTTTGCAGTTAAATAATTAATTATATTAAATAATAGTAATAATAATATTAATAATTAAATTAATAGTTGTCCCAAGATAGTACAGTAGTAAAAAGTAACTTACTTGTGAAAGTATTTTACTATGTATTTCAAAGAAAAACAATTTACCTAATAAAGCAACGCCATGCTTCTAACGCTCCGCGCTTCTATAAACAAAGTCTAACTATGAGTCATGGCAAACCTATTCTTGAAGTATAGTCCAGAGTAACTGAACCTTAATTTACTTTTCAACCTGTTCTAGTTTTCCCTCTGTATCTATATGGCAGTAAGGTTCATAATTCGCGAAGACTGGCGTACTCACTGGAAGCAAATACCAAACACACGAACTGGTCAATTAATAAATTCTTACTGTTAGTTTTACAGGCACTTGAATGGAACGATTATTCAGACGTGTATGTGCGTGACTCGTTTCCTTAGTATTTTTAGAAAGCTATTTAATTATAAAATATTAACCTTATCTTATTTCTTGTAAAGTATGTTATGATATTCTTAAATCAAAATTTATATTTTGTAAATTTTTATTATTTATTAATCGTTGTTACGCAATTCCAATTAATAACATAAGAAATGTATTAATTGCAAAAAACTATTTATATCCATTCATTGAATCTTTAAAGCATGTCTCTTTTCAACTACATACCACAAGGTAGCTTGAAGTATGGCGAGTTGACAGGCCAGTCCTTGACGATCCCCATTCTTCCCATTGTATTCAGACGAGTTCAACGTTCCCGAGGTATTTATGGGCGTAGTAATTCAATCAACAGCAAAAAGCTAGGTACATTGTCACATCAATGAATAGTGGAAACAAGAAAGCAAGTCTTGGCAGATAAATTGAATCCGCTAATATTAATGCGCTCCATAAAGAGAACATTCTAATATCAGTTAAATACGGCGTTGAAATAGTCGTCTGCTTTAGTTTAGTGTTTGCTACCTTAAGTCAAGAAGATATAAATGTTAATTAAATTATTGAAATATTAGTGTAATTTTGTCTACTAATTTGTACTTGCGCAGCACGATGGACTATGGCACAAAACCGCTCTCTGAGAGAAGATCCGTACCCAGCTGAACGTCAATATTGGGTTGACAACGACTAATTTCCTAATTACAGTGGATTACTTAAAATAAATATCAATAAAAGTATGGAACGATAATATACTAACACACTTCTAATAAATATCAAATTAATTGTTCAAAAATATCGTATAATAAGAAAGTTCTATTAGAACGAGTAGAAAAGGATAAATGAAACGAACAATGTTTTAACTGTCGTCCTTTCCAAACAAAGATTTGTGAGGCAAGTTTATTCAGTAGCTAGTATCGGAATTGCGAGTACTATTAAGAGATCACGAATCTAAAATAGCAATGCACGCTGCGAGGCATGAACAAAACAGGAACGCTAAGGATACAATGGATAATACCGCGTTATTTAACTTTCATTGGATTCTAAGATCGAGTTAACTCGAATCCGAATAAAATATTCGACTTCTAATTTTTTTTTAATGAAAATACCTTCCTGATTTTAATATCATACCCGACCGTTCCAATGTACGGAGGTTGTTTATTTTCTGTGTTCCATTCACATGAAATTGCTTGTTAAAACGAAACAAAGTAACTTTGTTCGCAAATATATTATTTGCTTACTCATTTTCATTTTAGTTCGGAACTATTGTAATTTATTTCGCAAAACAACAAGGTACATTGTTGTTCAAATATTTCAGAATTTTCGGATACAAATAATGGAATAACATTTATAGATGAAGTGGTTATGGGTACAGACAACGCAAATGTTGAATTAGAGGTTGATATACTTCGGTCTGAAAGTGAACATTGAACATTGGTTGAAATAGTTTTATAGGTAGATAGAAGATCTAAAATAACGCAGCCAGCCATTAGGAACAAAACAAATGCTACCACAATAAGACGAGGTTCCGCGTGCCACGCCGCAGAGACGATGCGACAGTCCAAAGAGGATTTATGTACGACAGTATCACCTGCCCCCCTTATTTTGCTAAATCCGTTACAGTGCCGTTCATTCATGCATTTATCTATCCTTAGTTGCGTATACCCTTTCACACATTGCATTATTTTTAATGAGCTTTACTTGGCCATATTTTATTATTAATTGACATTCCAGTATTAGGACCAACTGTCTAATATGATATTAATTTATGTTTATTCATGAAAAGTTATTTAAAATATTATTAAAATAAGACTTAATTAATATATGTATTGATGATGATAGGATTAACATACCGAAATGTTAATTGAGAGTCAGAGTAATATTTTATATATTTTGAATCATTGCATAGAAAATTCTTCGACGATTAAATAATGTACTTAGTACTAACTGTTCGTCAATATACTAAGTATCAACTACAAATTCCATACGAAATTTTAAATGAACACCAAATACCCCAGTCGTGTCTGAAAGGACCACTAAGCGGGTTGTATCATCCATCTTCCTCAATAACTCCGGCACTTTCGGCCACTGGGACAATTTAGTGCGCTTCTGTACAAATAGAATTTATGGGCGACAGAGTCTCCCGGAAGGACGATTCTTCATTCTGCGAGACGGTCATGCCATATGTGGCAAATTGGTGTGGTAACTTCTTTTAATACTTTTAAAAATATTGCAACCGTAACCTTACTTAAACTATCCATCAAAATTGTTGTGACCATATACGTGCCCATTATAGCCATAACAGTAAATATTTGAAGTATCTTTGTACAAAAAAGATGGCAGTTATCAATATAAAGGCAACGAGAGAATACGAGATATTTTATTGCTTATTTCAGTCTATTCTAAAGAGATTTGAGTAATAATGAAACTAAAATAATCATAAAATTATATGAATATATGGGAAAATACAACTATAACCCTGTTGATGAGGTAATAAATTCTATGTTATTGTTATTTGCTATGCAATAAATATCATAAGAACTTAAAAGCATACAGACTTCCAATTATTTAAGTTTAAGTGCGAATTCCAAGACGTATTTCTCTTTAATCTATATCAAATCACGCACGTTAAGGTATTAACTTGAATTTATGTGGCTATTACAGGCTTTACTAGTGGTAAGCAACTAACCGATAAACCATAAATAATTATATTTCTGAAAGCCTCCCTGATATCTGTAGCTATTAGTGACATAATAAAATTTATTTCCTAGTCTCAAAATAGGCGATAAACCACACGATATCCCAGGTTCTCTTCGTTCTTTCTAGAAAATCATTACTTTTGTCTTAATTAAGTATAAAGTTGCAGGCGACATTAATTTTACATACTATTTCTGTCACTTTTAATAATATTTCGATTATAATTCTATCTGAAATGGTTAATTACTTTAACTCTAGGTTCTTGTCAAACAAGACTATTGCCAACGGATGACTCAAACAAAAAAAAATACTAGACTGCCACGCAGTCGTAAACTTTAAAGCCACGACAAATTTAATATTGGAAAGTCGCTTTAAGTGGTATATTTCAAAATATTATCCCGAACAAATAGCTTGGCGCAGCACTTAATGCTGGAAGAAATGTGAAATCTATAACAAATGTATCGGACGGATATTGAGTTTTGATGTCATAGATGATGCGTGTCTGCAGTCTCACGATAATAAAATGTTCCGTCCCATCTCGTAAATGTTCCGTATAATATGCGAACAACAATAGATAATTTTCTTAGATGTATTTTGGAATAGGTTAACGTATTATCTTAAGATTACATGTCATACGGCGAATCGTTTATATTCTTTTATTGTCCAGCTATGGGTGGTAATAGTTCCAAATGTTCTAAACATTTTCTGAGTATTTCAACTCTTCACTCGATTTAATCTTTTAAGTCTTTAAGACCATTGTCGACTAGTTCCGTAATCGTAAACGTATCTAAGCTTCTTAAAAAGTAGGCTGAATTTTCTTGCCATCAATTGCCTTAACTTTTTCAAATTCAAGTGTCAATCATCTATTTAATTGAGCAAGCGAACGGATTGACAATGACGAATTACGTTCTCAAAGTCGCTCGGTAGGAGAACCATATATTATACGTTTTAATATAAACCGGGGCCCTTGATATAATCGTCTGGGTAGATGTTATAATGCTTATGGAAAAAGCGGCGTACCATGAGTCATACTCGTAGTTCAGACATTGATAGACGATAGTGTTTTCAACCCAAGGATTTATATTAGCAGCAAAATGTTGCATATCAATAATCTTACGTAGCGTGACAATTCAGTATATGCTTAATATACTTTGATTTTTATTCATATTTCTTTGAATTTCTATCTTCGTTTCTATCTCATTAATTTTCGAATTGTTATTGAAGTCTACTACTTTTCGAGCTTTGCTAACAAACAGAAGCTGATTTTTTTACGAAAGAAACTTTACATTACCATTGATAGCAACTTTATGTTAGTGTTGACGATTGTGATCCAGCCAGCCTTTCTCTTCATCGATGTATACATCGAAGTGTTCGGCAATCGCATTGTCCCGCAACGCCGAATCATTTGTTTGTCCATGTTTATGATAACCGTCACTATTAGATTTGTTATCTACATTGTAAGAGAACGAGTTATTGTATTGCTATGCACTTCTTGCTACACTGCCTCGGGCATTCTCTGTTCACCATAAACCACGGGTCGCCCGGACAAAAGCATTTGAATATCGCGCGTGGGCGACGACTGACAACTCGCGTGGAGATGGATATTTATGTGTTACGACACGACAAATGAACGCGATAACAAACTCAACGATCGAAAACGAAACGGACGCGCTAAAATGGGTTCTGTTAAAAATCAGCACTTTGGGCTTGACTCGAGTTTCACGTTTCGTTTTGACTCCGCAGGTTTTCGTTTTGACGATTAAGATGGTATTGCCTAAATAATCGTAAATCTGAAAAGCTTAAACTCATAAATGTAAGAAATTCTTTCGGATTATACATTTTTTTAGTCTGGAGATTCACATAACATATTGCTATCACCATTAGCACCACTGGTTTAAATTAAGTTTGCTATTACTTCACATTTTACAGGTCACGTTACTTATAAACGAAAAATAAATAAATTAATCTTATTAACCACATTCGTTATAGATCAAATTACCCTGAAGAAGCATGCACTTTGTTTGCCACAAGATTTTGCCAATAATGTCGGGTCGTGCTTTGTAAAATTGTATCGTAACGCGTGCTACACATTCGAGCGGGACCACGAACATGATCGTAAATATTCCGATCTATATCTCGGAGCCAGGCTCTGTCATTGGTGAACTGCGCTCGAAAAATTGGATTTTTATTCGATTTCCGAATATTGTCAGTCGGTTATTGGTTTTTTTTTCGATTGTTCATCACTTTTCGGTTAGCGGCTAACGCGTTACTTGTTTTGTGACTGTTTTTGAGTGTTTACGGTTTGATGGATAGCCACAAATAAAAAATATAAAACACTTGTACATTAATACAAACGGATCATTATTTTTATATCACTTGTTAAAACTACATTCAATCGTATTGTAATATTGATTTGGTTTCAACATTTAAGTACATATTCACTTTCTTCTGTTTATACTCATTTAAAACATTAATTTCCATTATAGAGTTCCGTATGTAAAAATGCAAAAATGAACTCTCGTACGCAGCCAATTTACTCCAAATCTACTACATTAATCTGTGACACAAACACAGACGTGAAACGTAAATAGATTATTTTTTTTTTGAATTGAAAGATGGCTTTCACGTTTTCCCTTGAACATCTGTAACAAACTCTATAGTGAAAGTACAAGAAGTACGTAGGTATTTGCTTTATAAGTTTTCTTTACGCACGAAACCCTTCATTTGCGAGTTAAACTCGAGCTTAACCGGTCTTTCCTATATATCTTCGTAAAGCCTATTTATTATTCTTTCAAACTTGTTAAAAAGTTGACCTCATTAGATCCACAAAATTAACACGCGGCCGTAATTAAAAAAGATCGTTTCAACTTGCCTCATTTGTACACTCATGAATAAAACTTGAGAATGAGTTCGACAGTCGATATTTCATTCCGAAATCCAAATAAAACACGGCTCTAAATTTAAAACGTCCAATCTGTCAACGGTCGAGCGCGTGTGTTGTGCGACGAAGGATGGTTGCAAACGATACCTACATCTGTTGTCTATTTCGAGATTTGTCACCGTTGAGACTGTCTGCGCCGGAACTCGAAGGGAACTCGAACCCTTTTTTCATTCGCATTCCTTTGACGAAAACCAATATCAAAATTGACACACAAAGCCCGAATATGGAACACGGGAACGAGGTTTGATGTCTGGAATCCTTCATTGGTATGTTACTTTTGCTCCATTGAAAAGGAAATAAAATGAATGGAATTTATGAAGTTGCAATCTATTTAGTGATGTGATACATACTAAAATAACAGCACGGCATGCATCCGTTTAAAACGACAGTATTGAAATACCAGCAACAAATGATAATTCCTATGTTCTTATATACTCTTACGTAAGACCTGAAAAATCCTACCGTTCTACGATATATTTTATGAAACGGCGTACCATCTATTATTTACTTCGAAATAATTGTCATATTTTAATTCTGTCTTTCAAATTATTTGAAGTTAAAGTAACATATGTTAGTCCGTGTATAACCGTCTTACTCTGTAAAAATAATCGTTCTAAATAGGATTAGCAGTTTTCTAGCTAAGGTGTCTTAGGAGATAACTACTTTTTTATTGTGCAATATAATACAAAACTGTGCAAAATGCCATGCTACTAACTAATCGGTTTAAGTTGTGCATGCTGATATTCGGAGTTTAATTAAGTAGCATAATTTGTTCATATTCACGTAGCACAAAATCCCAGATAGGTGTTTGCATCGAAGATCACGTAATTCAGTTAGCATTGTTAATTACTTAATCAAGGTACGAAGGCTTCGCACCTCAGCTAAGCTCTGTTTGCTATCACAATGTTGAGTAAATTTATTCGCGTTACATACGTGACACTGTATGATTTTCGTTGCTTTGTCAAGTAAACAGAACATGATCTAGATTCTAATGAGATTAGGCACAAATTTAGCGAGTTTGGTATGGTTTGATTTGAGAAGTTAGGAATAAACTTAAATGAAGCGGCTTGTGTAGAGTTTGAGATTATAAAGTTAAGCAAGATCAAGCGTTTGTTAGTTGGATAGGTGACCGACATTGGCTAAATATCATAGTCTCAGAGAAAATTTAAGTCTGTTTTTCTGGTTTTTATCATTGAATAGGAATCGTTATAAAATACGGAGATCTTATGGTTGGTTTCAAAATAGCGGACTTGCAATGTTCACTATCTGAAGATACCTTCCTCCGATCATCTATATAGGGACCACGAGGTGGAGCGTACTCTAGGCCACTTCCAGTTTACTCGAGAGTCCTAAGCAGTTGGACACAAAAATATATTCACAATAATAATAATACGCATTAGCGTCGTATCACAATTAAACTTAAAGGGCATTAAAAGTTTAGGTTAACTGACGGAAGCTCAGACCTTGAACTTTGAAGCGTTAAAACTTCTAAACGGAAGGTTCGGAATTTGATTGCACTCCAAAGCGAACGAGCTTTCCGAAGCTTATCGGGTCGCTTTGTCCTGAACGCATTAAGCTAATTTGAATAGAGGCCTCAAAAGCTCTTGTTCGGTTTCGTCCCTTTTCCGAGCTTTCGCCGCCCGATTGTGGGAGCCGACTGTATGCATTCTTCTCGTCCAAAGACAGATGCATTCGTTTTTTTACCGTAAATTATTGTCGTATAAATCAACCTCTTTATTAGCCACTTCCCACAAACATTTCGCCGATAACCGGACGAATGTGTTACGAAATATTTATTCGTAATTGCGATTTTATCAACAACTTGTCGCTCGCGTAATTAAAACGTTACTAAAATATAATTTAAGGGCCGTCTCGAAATACAAATCGGCGACAGATTATAAGACGTGATAAAGTTAGTTTTAGACGGACTTAAAAATAAGCCTCTCCGGAATATGAAATCAGATAAGCCGCCGATCTCGACTGTCATCACATTAACTAATGGATTCTATTTACTGCATTTGACATCTTGAGGCGTTGGTATTTAGAACCATATTGCAGCCTGGCTCATCTCACGGTGTGACGAATGTCCAAGATGTGGCGCCGTGGGCGAAACGGTGACAAACGACAGTCTGTCACAGCAGTGATAAATAACTGATTATGTTACAGCATTTTGCCTTCATAATTAATTGACAACGGTTATCTACTCGGCATTACAGCCCCCACTGACTTATTATTAACCGACCCATTAAGTCCATGCTGGCCGGTCCATCCAATATAAAGTATCCAGACAATTATCTTCGCTAACGAATGAAACGGAAATTGTAATCCGAAGCTTTCCACGCTGCGAGCATGCACCCTGCGGACTCGGGTTTTATTTTTTATTGCTTTATTATTTTATTGGGATTGCAAGCGCAAAGTGCCTCAGGTTTTTACAGTTTACTTTCCGACCGGTTTCAGGGTTATAAATTCCGCGAGGTTTAAACGAGCGCCGAGCCAACCGGCTACCACATTTATATAGGTACTGATCATTTGTTATCACGGAATTGAATGTTTCTTAAGTTTTAATGAGAAACAGTGAGTTATGGTTCACGCTGTACCTAAGACCTTTAAACAAATTTCTTTTGATGTCGACTGGCGTTGTAATAATTCGGGATTATTTGTCGTTGTTGGGTCCACGACAAAAAGTCGTAAACAACCGAAAATAACGAGCGAAATGATCGTTCACCGAAATAGTGCCGGTATTCCGGTGATCCCGCTCTACAGTTAATTGCCGCATTTTTTCCGCGCTCGCCTGCCACGGATTCCGTAATTTGTCTTCTCAGAAATGAGTCGCGTCGTCGAATGCAAGCGACATGTAGATGCGGCCGTTTTTTGTGAGACACCCCTCGGTTTTCGTGCGGCGTAAATTACGTTTTAGTGAAATACCCCGGGGAAACGTTAGACGGGTAATTACTGTTTTAACTGTTGGGACAGAAATGTCAAACGCAACCTATTTTTGTGTTGGATTTCCGTTTGTATTCTGTGTCGTGTTGAAGGCGAAACGGCCGGGAATTCGGACGCTCCGATTGATTAAAAATACATTTCATCAGTATTGGCTGAATAATTGAAATCGGATTCGGAGCGCCTCTGCGGTCACATTTCGGTCAGTATAATGCAATCAATACTTTGACGTATAACGCGGCGGTACTTTACGACTGGCGGGAAGATTTACGCTTACCTCGTACACTATTTACGCAGCTTGTGATATTTTACGATTATGCCCTAGTTGTCTCGTCCTCGATGATCATAGAATACTGACTGTTAGTTAGCTCCCTAGCACTTACTAACGCCACATAAGTTTAAATAATCTTTCTGAAAATAAAAATTCTGCATAATCTGTACCTCGTTGTCTGTCACGCGCTGTCATTACGTCGAGCTGTCATTCGTTTTCTATGTCGCTTAACGACGCCACATGTTTGTCACCGCAATAATATATAAAATATGTTATTTTATGTATAATGTGTATAGTGTTATGTTAAAAAATGACGATTGGAGACCAAACAAGAAGAATTTTCAATGGATATACGGACGGAGCGGATATACGGGCAATGTTTGTGCGAGTTCGACAACGACAAGTTCGTTCCGGAATGTATTGGTAAGTTTATTTTCTTTATTATGTTCCCGCCAATTCTGTGTTTTGTTATGGACACTCAGGCCCATCTGCGGGATGAGGCGGTGTTGAAACATCTCAAAACTCAAAGACGGTCCTTCAAAATCATCAGATGGACGTTAAGGCAACGTCAAAAGATTTCATAAAAAGGGTTTGAAACATATCTGATGGATACTTAGGCTCACCTTCATTGTGTGACCGTGTGACCGTGTCGGTACATCTCGGAGCTCAGAGACGTACCAAGTCCCAGATAATGGACACTTATGCCCAGCAGATGGGTAAGGCGGCATTGAAATATTTCAAAACAAATGAATGGGCTTAATATACCATTTGATAGACACTCAGGCCCACCTGTGGGGTGAGGCGGTGTCAAAACATTTGAAAACTCAAAAGCCGACCTATCTGATCTTTGTTTTTTCTCTGATCATTTCTTAAGCTGCCATATATTCAGAAGGAATATCATGGTCAAACTTGCTTAAGCTGCCATGGATATTCGCAAGGAATATCATGGTCATACATTTATTGCAACTATTGTGATATTGTTTAGTTCTAAAGAGCAATGTAATAAATGACAGTTAATAACTGTTCATTGTAAACAGTGGTTAATATTCCATATAGGACCACTATGTGTCTTTCCAAGATCCAGCTGGTATGAGCACTTGAAGCATGTTTCTATAAGAATTGCAGGGGAGATTAATCTTACCAACAATAAATGAAGAACGGTTACTGATTAGGCTAATGAAAAGCCCTGATAACTTACTTATAACATTAATTTCAAGTGAACAATTTATAATGATAAAGTATTAACATTATCATAACAAATATTTATTTATACCTGAAATACTTGGAAACGACATGAAATTTATAGCCCGTCTAAAATTAAACTTATTCATGAAGCAATTTAATTATTGACAAAAATATTGCTAACCAGATTGTGAATAAGGCACATAGGATTTATTTTATCATGGACTATGCAAGAACCCTCTCAGTCTGAGGAGAGACCTGTACCCAGTAGTGGGATAGAAATTGGGATAGAAGATTTGTGAAGAAGAATTGTGACCGAATGTTTGGTGAATAACTTAGAGTATTTGGGGAAACACTCCCATTTGAAAAAAAAAAAAAAAAAAAAAAAAAAGAAAATAGATATAGTTTCCAAAGCTCAATTCTGTGATGATGGTGGGTTATTGAATCCATAATGAAATGAGACTTATTCATTATTGATTAACAAACAAGTGGGTATTAACCCGGGGTGTAATCCATTGCAGTTGTTCACAACGGTAACAAAATCTTACATTATATCATCACAGATATAATGTTGCTGCAAAGTACTTATACTGTGTCTGTGTGGGTAACCATGACCACAAATAAAATATGGTTTCATATATCTCTAAAAAATTTATGTTTCAGAGGTGTTTTTCTCCTATTAGAGAAGCAGACGACTTTTTAATATTATGATGACTTACATCAAACATGAAGACTTAATAATTGTACAGCAAATACCAAAAACTAAAATTAACCCAGTTCTTTAAACTAGTGGGGACCTCTCTATACAAGTGTCCAGACGATGGCAAGAAAGAGATTGAACCAACCTGCAACTCAACACAGGAAGGAAGACAGGCATCCATTCCGGAGTTACTCAATGCTTAACCGTACTCAACTGTACAAGACTGGTATGTATAAATATCAAATTTGATTCATACCATTGATGGCATGATTACCATCTTAATTATGCTGACCTATGAATGAATATATTTTCCCTCTAAAATGAGAAATGGAAATAATAGATAACATTCATTCGGTAACAATGTACAAGTAACAATATTTAAGGAAAAAACACAAGTCAACCATTCTATTCCTTTACAATTTGTTTCCTTAGCTTAACAGCAACATGGTAATACAATGCATACGCATATTAAATTTAAGAAAGAAACTAATTTTATTTCAATATTTGAACATAACAAATTTTAACATAGGCCACCTGCTCAATAAATAATTTTAATTAGCATAGACTTACATAATATTGTACTATGTGATAATATATTTTGTATACAAAACTGTTACCTAAGGCTATTTTTGCCAAGTAATAAACCTAGCTATGTGTTATTGAAGGAGTGACATGTTGCCTAGTAAGTAAGTAATAAGAACATCATTTGATATAAATTTTGTTTGTTGATATAAAAATTTGTTCAGTTTTTTATAAGAGTTTATTGCTTATTTATTATTATTGGCTGACTTATAGCATATATACACTTGTTATGTACCTTTATGAATATAAATATCATAGCCTGGTATTTCATACTTGACAATTATGTGTCAACAAAAATAAATAAAATTATTCATTTAAAGGAAACGTAAGTTCCTTGAAATTCAGTCCATATAATTGCTATCTTTAAATATATATTGTATTATATATATATCAATAAATTAAATAAATTTACTTTCTTTTTGAAATCCTTTGTTAAGATGACTTTAATAATATGCCACAGCAATTAGTGGATAAAATGCTTTATTAGTATACAGCACCTACACTTGCATAATCTTAAGGATTATATTAAGTAAATTTGGTGAAAAAAGCAAGGCATTTTTGAATTATATAAATTCATTCATAAATTTTATATCAAGGAACTACTTAGGTCATACAGAATGGGAATGAAATAAAATATTTAGTTTCAAAAGTATACACAATAATATTTACAACATTGAAATATTATCTTCTATGTCTCCATATTTTTATAGGACAAAATCAAAAGAATAAAGAAACTGGAATTCAGGGTAACCTATCAGATATCCAACCTTTGTTTACCTTGATTAAAATATTATTGGAGTCTTAACCAATTATATCCCTCAAAATAATTACATATTTATTCATACAGCTGAGCATAAGATGAGTTCACAGTGATTTTTTCGTGATATATATTATTATGTATATCACTTAATTAATATATACAATGTTTATATTAATTTGACAGTTACAAATTATATTTAATTATAATTACAATTTATGCAAATATATGTACATAAATATATACATACATATTATATATATAGAGGTAGTACATAATAAATAAATATATAAATTTATATTTGTAAAACGCCATGGGTAATTGTGCTGAATCCCACAGTGTCAAATCGCTAAAGGATCCAGCGCACCGATATCCCGCGTGCGTTCAAATAACTCCGTCTTGAGAACAAATGAGAAATTCACATACGTGTGATACAAGTATATATATGTGGAACATTACATTAATATAAAAAAAAAAAAAAAAAAAGAAAAATGGTATCAGGGAGCATTCCTGATAGACGTTTTTGTATTCAAAATTGGGAACAAATGTTAACAAGTGATACTTTACAGTATTATTATTATTATTTTAATAGTACCTATATGTAGATAGCCTTCTTACTGCAGCAATAAACATTTGAAATGCAGAGAAAATATAAATGATTACTATATTTATTTTAGTTCGAGACAAAATATTACATACTTTAGCTTCCACTATTACCAATCAAGTTAATATAAATGATAACTATACATAAAATTATGAAACTTGAGAAGTTTGGACTCTGTAAAAAAAAAAAAAAAAAAAACAAATTCATATAATAATATTTTAAATATTTTATTTATGTTTCATTAGGAACCACATTTGGTCCATTTGAACCGTTTTGGTGGTATCATTTAGTACACTGTGCTATAGATTGCCTCATCTATGCAATCAAAAGTTATGCAATAAGTGTTGTTACATATTATCATTTATTATATATACTTATGTAATAGATAAGACTTCTGGGGCCACGGCAGTGCCACCGCCAAGTCGAAAAATATATTTATTTTATAAGTACTGTGCTTTTTTTTGTATTGAATGTATAAGATGCTGAATTATGCTACATTCTCTTATTATAATTGGTTCTTTTTTAAGTAAAGAAGTCATAAACACACACAGGGAAGAATTAATGGAAGCGCGGAGTTGAAACAGAATTTATTATTTGATTTTCAGGATGTTTCCTAATTGAACACTGCGTTTCCGACCGGTACAGCGACCGTTCCACCACACAGGTCAGCACCTGCGTGGCGTATTTATTTCATAGCTGTGTGATGTTTGTCCGTATTGATTCTACAACAGGTCTTTGAACATCTAACAGTCAGTATTCTATGATCATCGAGGACGAGACAACTAGGGCATAATTGTACAATCAAACAAACTTACCAAGTGTAGTTCGATTGAAATTATGCTCCTAGTTGTCTCGTCCGAAGATGATCAGTCCCACCCTCCCCTGCAGGTATTACACCTGCTCCCGAAAGTTGTAGAATCAATTAAGTGTAGTAACAGATGTCCATGGGCGGCAGTAGCCACTTGACATCCGGTGGACGGCATACTTGTATGCTACTCCTATACTAAAATATATTTACAACTTTAAACTGAATGACAGCTCGACGTAATGACAGCGCGTGACAGACAACGAGGTACAGATTATGCAGAATTTTTATTTTCAGAAAGATTATTTAAACTTATGTGGCGTTAGTAAGTGCTAGGGAGCTAACTAACAGTCAGTATTCTATGATCATCTTCGGACGAGACAACTAGGAGCATAATTTCAATCGAACTACACTTGGTAAGTTTGTTTGATTGTACAATTACGCTCACGCACGTTACCGACGTTCCACTGCGAGCGAGTTAGCGATAAGTATACACGAAACATTACATTGTAAAGTTCCATTTGCGCTATCTGATTACTCCATGTTTCATTTTGCAAAAAAGGTCCAGATACATTTTAAAAATAGATTGATAACCATTCACCTGAGGATAATACTTGCCATATTCTCGTGTGTGACTAATTCAGAGCAACTAGAAAACAAAATTTCGGGCAAATTTAGCAAATTAAACTTTACCAGTTATGAGTTTAATTGGATATTAAATAGTTAGAACTGCCCAAATACTTATATTCAGTTTATCCTTAATTACAATTTAAAAGGAAACCTGCGTTATCACACTCTTAACTCCACGTGTATTGTAGTGTATACAGCGCAACATACTCAATATTTCTTTAGTATCTACTCGTTGCTCATTTATAGTGAAACTTGTACCTAATATCCACTTATTACGTTAGCCGTGACATGGCGACATTGCGAGAATTACCTATAACTTCTGAATAGAGCTTTTAAAATCCAATCTATACAGATAGGTAAAATGCTTATCAAAATTATGTTTAAGTAATACTAAAATGTACGAAAACGTTGAGCAATAATATTTATAATTACATTTTATATGAAGTCGAACTTTTGCGCGTAAAACTCAATATTATTTATTGCTGTAAATATCTTTATCTTTGCCTAAAGCCCCATAAAAACATTTCAATAAAAATAACAAAATATTTTTATACATTTTGGTATCATAAAATCATATAAGCGTGGCTTTGAAAATGATGATTTATTATACAATTACTTCCATCAATTTTAACGGTATTAAAGATTTTGTTAGTTATATTATTTTAAACACAGGTATATTTTTTACATAGTACCTCTGACTCTTAAGTTAAAATGCCTAGGAAACTGTCGTCTCTCCCTTACAGCTTTAATAATATTCAAATCTGAATATAGCTGTAGTAAATAACACTGCTGTAAAAGGCAGACATAGGTGATGGTTCTAGTAGGAGTCTTACCACCAAGAATTCTACTCGAAGAAAGGGATGATCTGATATTATCGACAACTGCAGCTTTTCAAAACGATTGCATTAATTATTATGTAAGCTTGCAATTAAAACATTTATGTATGTTTGGTGTATGGAGATGATGGATTGTTAGTTCAAGTGTTCTGTTTGGATTTTCTTATCTCGAGGCCCATTTAGTTCGAATAAAAAGCTATTAGCTTCTAAAGATGGCACGCTCGAGCTGAAGTGGCTCGTTTTTTCTATTGCCTCAGCTCATCTATTAATATATTCTAAGATCTCGTTCCATCATCTAAAAAGTTTGACTCGTTTTCTTTATTTGTTTGTTTAAATTAATAAAATATTATTTATCCTCCTTCCCATCCTTTATGAAGAAAAATACATACGCCCATTTACATAATATAGTATAAGTGAAATACATGAAAATTTTCAAATCATTGAATTTTTATTCTAAGATATCTAAAAAAACAATAAAGAAAGCAAGATGTACAAGTTTGCCATCTTTATCACGGTTTCGGTTTCGGGTTCGATCCCTAAGGATGACAGAAGTTTGAATAATAAGTTTTTGAGTGTACGTTTTCCTGTACATATATGTCATTTTACCCACGACACCGAACTCTCTTATTAGAGCTAGACGTAAAGCGTCATACTTCAGTAGACATTAACCGTAAATCAATATCCGTACTGACATTCGAAAACCAATACTTTTAGCTTAATAAACCTGGCTATTCCTAACGAGACACAATTCAACAAACTGTCAGTAAAACACGTCTATTACATTAACAAAGGCTGTAGTAGGCTTGAAACTACGCAACAACGGTGTAATACTGTCAGGAGCACAAATTACAGTGTTCATGACCGATAGTTGTACGGTTTGTATCGCTACTCGTAATAATCCGGCACTGTGACAGGTTCGAACTGTTTCATATTACCTTGATGACAGGTAATAGCTAGCTAGTGATGACAGATAGCTGTGGAATAGTAAGTAGTAAAATAAAATGATAAACAATAAGTGCTCATACGCCTGTTATAAATTATCAATGTATCCAATTTTTGCCTACAAAAGTTAAAAAAATGTATGTACTCGTATATTTTTAGATGTCAATTTTTGGTAGATAAACACTGGACAGATCAAATGGTAAATAGACATATGGTCGGGACGAGGTGTGACGGTCCCACGGAGGAATAAATTACCACCCAAATTTCGATATTTATTTAGACTTTTGAATATTATAAAAAGGAACATTCGAAATTTTGCCGAAATGTTACCGTAGTCACCGCGGTTAGTGATGCGCGTTGATGAACGAGATGAATAACTTAGTTGGACGTTGCTGCTACTGTATGCATTACAATATACATATAGGTAATATTTTTAGTAAATTATACATACATACTCGGATATACATACTCAGACGGGTAACGGCTAGTACCTAGCAAATTTTCATAAATGTTCCTACTTTAGGCTGTTTCAATATTTCTTAGTGGATACAATTTAAACAGATATGAAAATAGCGATTAAACTGACTAGCGGATGTTTTATCTTCCCGGCAGCCTCCAATAAAAAACCATAGAATCTAAACGATCTCCTTTATTGCAAAACTCGGCAAACTGAATAAAGCAAAACATTTGAAGTGGCACAAATAGTGCAGTGCCTGTAAACGTCTCTATTTGTCAATCCCGTATTTAATATGATTCCGTTTTAAGCCGACAACCATTAACCGAGCAACGTTACTGCAAATAATTTGACATCAAATATATTAAATTAAGATGGACATAATTTGTACGGCGTCTAATACTAATTTATGGTGTACTCCAAGCTATATTTATTTCGCTTTTAATCGACATTGTCATATCGAATGTAGTTAAACTCGTTATTAATTAGAGCAACGAATGATTAATTGACCAGATCGCAGGCTATATTTAACCGCCCCTGTATTTGCTAGACTGATAGCAATAAATTTACTATTTATTACTTGTTACTAATAAAGGTTCCGTTTTATGTTACATTTTTCATTAATGACTTGAATGCGTACCACCTGCTGTAACTTGTTCGGTGTAAATGTAATAAAGTTTTAGTAAATGTAATGCGCGGGCGCAAGTGGTAAAGCTCTTTTTCTATTTGTTTTGCGTGTTACATATAATGATGTTTACGAGTTACTTACATTTCTGTATTTATTCATTGTAGGCACTAAAGGAACCAAGCATCAATTTGTCCGTTCTGTTACCGAGTAAACATCAAGTTTTCTATGATTTTGCGGGAATCGATTGACTACTTTTCGAGATTTGCGGGAACAAATATACAGATTTGATTTTATATAAAACTAGCTGACCCGGCAAACGCTGTATTGCCATATACATAAACAAAATGTTAAGGGTGAACAACCCTTATCACTTAGGGGTATTAA
The DNA here is from genome assembly GCF_041222505.1 of Epargyreus clarus. Lineage (NCBI taxonomy): Eukaryota > Metazoa > Arthropoda > Insecta > Lepidoptera > Hesperiidae > Epargyreus > Epargyreus clarus. The sequence goes on along the minus strand of NW_027332227.1, from coordinate 12,496,909 downwards.
AAATAGATAGTAGCCGATTCTCAGACCTACTGAATATGCATATAAATTTGGTGAAAATCGGTAAAGCCGTTTCGGAGGAGTACGGTAACTAACATTGTGACACGAGAATTTTATTATATAAAATTACTTCATAAATATTGAAACTACACGAGCTACAAAAATATCCCTATATTTATTTTTACATACCATCTAACACAAATAACATTTAAATATTTTACTGGTTCGTTTAGTACTTTCGCGTTTTATTTTTAAAACAATCAACAAGTTATACCAATAACGTCGGCGTCGATAGAATTCGTTCGGAAAATAAATATATGCTTTTTCGTACAAATACCAATTTGAATGAGACGCAAAATACTAAGCAATAACAGTAGTTTTAAAACGTTGCATATTTGGCATTTTGGGTATAACAATTTAAAGATCAATAATATAAACTGTTATTGGAATTGGCGTTTCCGGAAATATAAAGTGAACGGAATATTGAATATTAAATATTAAATGATTACTAGAATTTCAAACACAACAGCAGTTGTTTTGCAGGGTTTGTACACATTATAACGTCCCTTTGCTACTTCGACCGTGCAAGCGATGCGCATATCACATGTCCGTCGGATGTGGTGTTACCCGAATTCATGGAACTATGTATACCAAATTCCTCAATAGGTTAAATTGCGAACATTCTAAACTATGTACAGTATCATGAACTTTAACTGTGCATTATTATTTAATAGATTTATATAAAGCTTTTTATACATATTAACATAAATATATAACCAGTAAAATTGTCTAACACTGCGAGAAAGTCTTTAGAAATAGGTGAAGCTATTTCCAAGATTAGCTCGTATAGATAGGCATTTTAAATATTCTAAGGTTCAATAACGACAGCAAACATCAAAATATACCTATATCAATCATCAAAATAATATTATCTTGTATGCACCTTTATATTCTGCATTTCAGTGACACTAAATAAAATTTGTCTCCATTTAGTTACTCAGAAATATGTATAGTACTTTATATTTCGGGACGGTACAGTATAAAGCAAAGTATCTAACAATTCACATAACCGAGAACTTACAGTACAATATCCAGGTTAAAGTTCTCGTTTTATCCGCTCCCAGAGCAGACTTAACCGAAATAGTTTACGAATGCCTGGCTCCGAACTCACTCAAGAATGCGCTTACGAGTATGCTAAGCACTTCACACGAGCATAAGCATGGGACAATACATCAAAGTCAGCGTGCACCGTAATGGTGGTGTGCTTATATTGCAACACTGCCTTACCTAGCCTATAAATAGCTGTTGCAAAGCATTAGTGGGTACGAAGCTATATTGAAACAATGTAAAATTTGGTAGGTAGGAACTCGCCTGGCTCGACTATGGTAGTACCACTGTCTACTGGAACGCCAATTGTTTCGGGAGGTAGAAGCTTGTCGGGCTCAATTTACGCCCTATAAATACAGTGTGACGCGAATACCTATGTTCTGATTTGAAAGACTACGGTACTTTTTTATAATATAGGAGTAGCAGACGAGCATACAATCCATCTGATGGTAAGTGGCTACTGCCACCCATCTGTAATCAACCCCAGATAGGATTAGATATTCCTACCTGAGGTCGGTCACAGATGCGCCGCTACCCCTGAGGACTAAGCTGGAACGCCTCGAAAAAGTCTGTCTCCCTTACCACACCATTCAAACCGGAACACAGCAGCGATTAACGCTGCTGTTATTAGGTAGAAATAGGTGTGGCGGTGGTACCGCCGGAGTCGAACCACAAAGGGTTCTACCACCTTCAAGGTTTACCTTTTACTTACGGAAGATACACTTATAAAAAACATTTTAACTTTGTCTTGAAAGAAGCAGTGTCTGTTAGCGACTGAAATGGTCTCGTGTGCTTTCAGTACTTCAACTTTCCTTAAGTATAAACATCCTGTAAGTAGTTGTTTGATACTATTTAATAGTGTTTCAAATAGTATAGACGACTTACGACTAGTCACTATAAGATTTTAGACTAAAAAAAATAATCACTAAAAAAAATAGTCACTATAAGTCTGATATACAAAGGGTAAACAAAGGAGTTTGATCTCCCGCCAGGCAGACATCTAAATGATGAATGTAGATTTCTTTCTGCGTCCAAGTCTCTTATCTTTGTATGTCCATTGTATTCAGGACATAGGTTATTACACTGTGAGATTATGTACAAGACCTAGATACTAGAAATATAGGAATGGTAATAAGATATACATCTTTGATTGACACGGTAGCAATAACCAGTTAATATCAGATTGGCTGCATGCTTACTTGCAATTTACGTTTAGAAGCTTAAATAAATTTAATATAAATAGGCAAAATTTGTATTGTTTCCTAAATTTTATATATTTTGCTATTTTTAACCGACCTCAAAAAAGGAGGAGGTTTCTCAATTCGACCGTATTTAATATTGATAAACAAAGTATACATGGTTTCCTAAATCTTATATCTTTTGCTATTTTTAGCCGACTTCAAAAAATGAGGAGGTTTCTCAATTCGACCGTATTTAACTACAAATTTGTTAAGCAAAAGTTAGGTCAGTTCTATTTGATATGGTATTTAATATTTAATAAGCAATCGTAAGTGAAGATACATTATATACTCGTACAAGGAAGCAGCGACAATCCAATAGTTCGAAATAGACTTAATATGAATCCATAGACTTCACTTAAAAGCCAAGCTAAGCCCATTATTATGAAAGTTCTATCCAGTCTTGACTACAATTACTCGAAACTTTGTAATAGTTGGCAACCCAAATCTAAACTAAGTTAAAACATTTGGCACGAGCTGATGTAGGTACCCTAATTCGGAACAGATATTTATGAATTTTATTTTTAAATGTGTGCATAATTTTATAGGGTTAATGTAGAAAATGAGCATAGAGTGCACCAGTTTCCCAGTAAGTGGTCTCTGCCGACCATTGTGATCTGTAACCAAATTCAAATATAACAGGGGTTCTACCAGAAAACCAGATCCTACGAATAGGGCATCGACATTGTTTCCCCGAAGCGCAAAAAATATTTTGCGCTGGAAATGACTATGGCGATGGCAGTGATCGAATCATGCTGATACTGTCACGTTTAAGTCTAAGTGTAGTTAAAACGCATGCCCTCAGTGAAACGACGAAGAACTTTGCCCTCTAAAAACGTCAAAAAAGTCTTTAAAATTATAAAAATGAAAACGAAGGAAAATGACTCTTTGTACACTAATCGCTTTACATTAGAAACTTGTCCTTGGATTTTGGACATACATAAAAAGAAAAACATAGAAACACCCAGACCCAGAACAAAAAATTACGTGATTAAATGGATTTTTGCTGAAGGAAGGTAGAGTCGAACCAAAAACCCTCTATAAAATTTACGTAAATTATATTCATGTCAATTATACAAGTAACATAGACCGGATATACTCTCAACCTCAACATTTGTTACAACTATTAGTAGTCTATAATTTGTATAGCAATGATTGGCACAACCATTCATTATTCAATTACCTACAAGTCTAGTTTACCGCTTTACGTCTTTATTTAACAAATGCGGTGTAATTATGGTCTATAAAACATCAATCTCGGGCAACTGAGAGCTAGAATTAAATGCCCGTTACTTGTACTAAACTAGGCTTAGAACTTATGCCCACGTGTCTATAAACGAGTATACGAGTATTACGTACATAATTGTTATTTAGTCCCTATTCACCAGTGTTCTCGTAACTACCGATTTTTCGGTATTTGCACCGATTTTTGCACCTACCGAAATACCGAAATGCATTGATTTTCCCACGAGCATTGATTTTCCCACGATTTTTGAGGATGCAAATTATATCGATTTTTTACCGATTTTTGATACAAAGTGGCGAGTGGAGATTGTATTATTGTTGTGTCATATACCGATTTTGGGTACGAATATACCGATTTTAGTGGGCAACTCTACCGATTTCCTTTATTTTCGTTCGAGAACACTGCTATGCACGTGAACTTTATCAAACGGCAGTGACAAAATGTCAGCAAGCAGTGGTTACGTTGTAGTTGTGTTGTGGTTGCGTTGTCGACGCATTAAAGTTGTGTTACGTTTCTGTTGTATATTATTCTGAAAATTACTTTAATGTGTACTCCTCTTGTTTCCTTAGGCAACTTAATGATCTTCTTCCTTATACTTAACTTCAAAGGTACATACGATTAAAATTTCATCGTATGGTACTACCGTTGTGAATTGTCTGTTAGTAAATCATTGTTAGCGTTTTATGAAGAAAATAATATAAGTATATATATGTTTACGTCATAATATCATATAATTAAATAAGGTTGGATTCTTTATTAATCAAAATATAATTAATTTGCGCATCAAACCTAAAGTTTCTGATCTTTTGGTTGGTTGGTTTGGTTCTATTTCAGTAGTATTTATACGTATTACTATATACTTATTCTCAAACCATACGACATTCGAACCGAGTGACTAAATTCGTGTCAATACACTTAGAAAGCAACTTAAAGACTTGGCAACGCCCGCGCTGAGGTCGGTTTGGCCTAAGTAGAGTGCATTGAGGCTGCCAAGTATTTGGGCATTACGAACTCCTATATAATTAAGCTTTACTGTACTGTCTTGTTTCTGTTCAATTATCTTATTCGATACAAGTTTCAAAGCAATGGCCTGATTTCTGTAATTGTGTACTAAACGGTGAAAATCGGTCAATTCCCGTATTTGTGATTTTTTTCGTATAAATCTATGCCATTTAAAAAAAACGTATTACATATACAGTTCCAATATTTTTAATTATTTGCTAACATAGATGAAATCGTATCTATAATTTAATATATTAACGGGGGCATGCAATCGTACGTATACACTTTTTCGCGTTCATCCGATTAATTTCATATATACTTACCAGAAATACTTCAAATTACATTTGTATATTATACTCTAACGGTATGTGTTATAATATACTAGGCATACCATTACTACATAGGCATAGGAAGAAATAAATATTTTACTCGAATGTTACACGTATTGAATTTACTCACTGGCGGTCATTGTTTACACAACTATTAAATCTATCTCCTAGCTAACCCATGTTATGGTTATAGTAATTATATCTGAATCATTTAACGCAAATATTCCTGTTGGAGCAATATTTTCACGAGAACAGCCGTCTTATTGCCGCAACGGAACAGCGCTTCTTGCCAAATTGCCAACGCGCTCCACGCCTCATTTAGCCTAGGTAGCTACGGGTTTAGATTTATTATTGTAAGTGAAAGAAAAATATTTATTTTAATACGTGATTTCAACGTTAAAGTCACTTTGATAGGTATTAATGTTATATCAAACCAGTTTATAACCGCAACTTCGTCTGCGTCGGAAATAATGTATCATTTTTACGTAATTCTTATTATCAACGTCTGTTGTTATGATATTATTATTAGTATATTCATTATCCTTTATTTACCCGCGGCTTCGCTCGCTTTTTGTTCAATCATAATAAAATATAGGCTATAGCGCTCCTGAATGGTGTAACTTTCTGATTGTGTAAGAATATGAAGATTAGCCCTTACAAGCAAACAAAGTTACAAACAACAACAAAGTGTAGAAGTAATGATAAGTCAAGTAAATCAAAATAACTCACTAATACATACGAAACGTGTAATAAGGTTTGTTTTAATAAGGCTTATTTGATTGTAGTGAAATAAGTTGTGTAAATAGTCTTGAATTGTTCATAAAATTTCGAATACAATAAAGAAACAATAAATATAGGTACACAGAAAACATAAAAATTAAATAAATAAATTCAAATAACACTTGTTCTTAAAGTCCATATACACCAATTTGCACGTCAATAAACACATAAAACCTAACTATTATACGTTCATTTCCGATACATTAAATGAAAATTTATAATTTTAAAATATTACACAATATAAAATTCGAAGAAACAGCAAATAATACATAACGGTTTCCGTCATTGGTAAATAGCAACTTCGTAAATAAGCAGGATTTTGTTGAATTTATTTTATTAAAGTCCCGATCGCCACAACGATTGTGGTCTGGATACGGCTGAAAATGAACGGATTAAATAAAATACGTACAGAAATTTACCTGTTTAAATAGTTTTATGTGGGTATCTTTATTATTTACTCGTATTTATTTACTCATATCGGCATAAGAGTATTTATACTGTCATGCAAAATTTACATGTAAATATTGACAAGTGCCTATAATGTTATTAACAATTTGTGATAATTCTTCCTATTGAATTTCAGTATTTTACTGAGTGTATTATGAACCTATACTGGTCCATTTCAGTTCAATATAACTTCATATTATATCTTAGTAATTATTTTTTATGGCTATGTAAAAAATAAAAAATAAATGATAAAGATCATTCATACACATAACAAATTCTGACATTTATAATTTTAATTAGGTATATTATGTACATAGTAAAGTTAACATCTTTTACAAACTAAACTGCATAATTTCCATGGGATTATTTCCTTTGGCCTCATTAACACACCTGCATCCGACAATACACTAAGAACATCTTAATACGTTTCAATAAAAATGTCTACTTGTATATGTTTTCACACGAGTCTTATCTACTTAATTACGCAGAAACAAAGACGGGACTAATTGTTTTTAGTGTCACGTAATTGGTAGGAACGTCTCAGGACTTTACCATAGGCGGCGGATGTACGCACCATCGCCGTTTCCTTTGAAATTTTTACCTTTCTAATTACCTCTCACTTATCACCCGTAAAACAGAGCGGGACAAATATATCCCTTTGTCTACGAACAGGTGGTTAATTAAATTTAAAGGTTTGACACGAATTGGAATAAAGCGAATCGATTTACAGCGGACGAGAGATTCGATTGTATTTTTTCTTGCACTGAATTCAATTAAAAATCGAGTTGGTACTATAAGTGAACGAGTTGTAATAAACGTACTTGATGCGACTCAGTATATTGAGGAATAAAACGAATTCAAATTAATAGTTAAAATGATGTTCGCCTTTATAGTTCATTGCGTGTGAGGACTAATTTTTGATAGGCTACAAAATAATGAAGGCTGAAGATGTAAGGTGGTAAAGCCTATGTGGTTCGACTCCTGAGGCACCACCGCCACCATTTTTGTGCCTAATGACAATAGTTTTAAGCGTCACTTTGTTCCGTTAAGAAGGATGTGGTAAGGAAGACTTACTAATCGGAGGCATACCAATGCAGTCCTCAGGGGTAGCATCGAATTTATGGCCGACCTCAGGTAGAACTTATTTGAGGTTGATTACAGATGTCCATAGAGGGTAGTAGCCACTTATCAGCAGGAGTTCAGCTGAAAAAAGTTCAGAATAAAAAAGAGCTACTAAAACTAACGTTTTCGTAGAAGACGCATATACATACAGAAAACAAAGATGTAAGTATATATCTATAGTAGGTATTATAAAGTTACACTAAACGTGCCAATTTGTGCCACAATGTGGCAATGAGGGCACGTCCGGACCCTCCACGGAGACCTCAGATCAACACTTGTCAAAGCTTCCTGCGACACTTGCTCGTCATGTAACTGTCAATCTATATTAACATGTGTGCGATGCGCATGAAGACTAAAAAGTATTTAATTTTAAGTGACATGACTACGAGGTTGTAAAATTATGATGGACATTAAAATACACAAGTTCTTAAATGTGTGACTGATAAATAAATTAATAACACTTTCTAGACTCCTAGTTCGTTGGTAATCTCTTTACATAGTAAATATGTAGGGGAAACCTAAAACTAAAATCTAAAATCAGATTAGCACTAGTAAGCTGGTTCGTGGCTCTCATGGTGACAGAGAACAAGGCAGATCCAAAATAAAAATGTTATCATCGTTTAGATGTCTGTAAATCGAATTTCGACTTGTTGTCGATATTTTATCATTTATAAAATAACTGACAAAATAAATACATTTCTACCACAAATCCTTTTATAAGTCTCGTATGAAAGATGGCTCTATGTATTGAACATAGTGTTTTAATGAAGCTATCCTAAAAGCGACAAGCAATTGGGAAAGTCCAAACATCGGACAGGTCATTAGGGGGTCCAAATCGCGCGGTCAACAAAAGATGCAGGAAACGATGACACTAACAAGTGTCTGTCTACGACCCTCTGCGAGGGTTCCCAAATACTGAATTGGCGTGTTCGCGAATTGTTGAGATATCAGGGGTGCGTTTGCTATCGTAATATTGGTCTCCAAGATTGGAAATACGTAGTACAATCAATGTTAGCATCTGTTTTTATGAATTGTTACAGCTGTGTATACTTCAGTTTTTTTTTTACTTTTGTGTATGTAATAGAAGAAGCGAATAAGCAATTTTATCACCTCGCTTATCACACATATCCAAACCCAACATTATATCTTATACCGTTACTAAGAGACAGAAATAAAAATGATCCTATGTTACATGAGTCTTAAAAATTCAGACATGTTTAAAATTAGTCCTAATAGTTATTTTTTGTAATTATCCCCATAAGCATGTATCAGTATTAATCTTACGCTTAGTAAACAACCTGCCAATAATTGACCTGATACTTACGAAAGTATCCAAGTTGAAGAACTTTGCGATACTTTGAAACAGCGACTTTGTACCAATATCACAAACGAGAAAGTTATGAGAGCAACTAAACAACAGGAAGAGCCTCGTATTTTATAGGACAGCTTGCGCTGTTGAAGTTCCATTGAAGTTTACGTACAACGCTAGTCAGCTTAGTTCCCAGGAGATGATAACATTTGGTATTTATATTAATGATATTACTTATATTAGAAATATAAAACTAAAATTAATATTCATTTCTATTTCATTACGAACATGACATACTATAACCTTTACCTACATCATATAATTGGTATATTTATATTTCGCTACGTCCACGAGAACTGGACATATGTAATACAAAAAAAGTTTATAATGAATTTAATGTGGTGATACACGCGATAAGAGCAGAAACAAATAAACATTATTATTTAAAGCTTTAGAATACGAAGAATAGAACTTCAAATTTAAAATATTTTTTGTAGTTAAGTTAAAAGGAATTAATTTAACATTTGTACGCAAAGTGTCAGATATTGATCACGCAGTATGTGGTAAGCATAAACCGATTACTAAAAAGCGCAAAAAACAAAATCGAATAAACAGTGCGGATTACACATCCACTGGATTATTACCGCTCATTGAACTAATACATTAAGCTAATTAATAGTCAGCAAGTTCTGATTTGTGTTCATGCTTGACGTGTGTGTAAGCATCGCAATTACTTGTCTCAAACTCATCTACCAAAATAATGTGCTTTGATCTTGTACGACGCAACAAAAGGGATTGATCTACGTGCTCATAAGTATGGGTGTCGATTACGGCGCAAGTTGGAAGCGGATGCGTTATCGATGCTTTTAAGTCATTAAGCTACTCTTTTAAAACCTGAAGTAGTCTCAAATATACATTTATTTTAATGTTTCGAAACATAGAAAAATCCCCTCCACAGCTTCGAAGCTGAATCCTTTAAATTTCATGAGACAAATAATTTTATTTGTACTCGGTATTGATATTCCCTTATTATTTTATTTCAATTGATAAAGTGATAACTTGGTAGTTTAGACACTTACCTTAATAAGTAACGTGCTAACAATAATTATAATATTCATTTTGGATTTAGGCTTAAGTTCATACAAGATATAGAAATTACTTCAAAAACGCTCATTTAGTTTGCAATATTTTTTACGGTTTATCCGCATAAAAATACATGATATGTCGCTACTCGCTATCGTTTTCCACTTGGACCGCTCGTGTAATGTTCTCGTACGTGCCCGTACCGGGATCAATGGAGCATCAAAGTAAATGACAATGAATAGCCGGCAGGGCACGTCCATACGCAGTTAGTTTTGCCGTCACATAACGATGTTCTTACTGAAGTTACATGGTGACATCTGTATGGTATAAAGACTAACTGCACACGCGTAATGTACACTATTGACACGCCAGGGCCCAGGTTCAATCCTAGGACAGATTTACAACGTTGAATTAAGGTTTTTTGTTTCGGGACAGTTTGTGTCACTTTTAGCGTAGATGGCGTCAATAATTAATGTAGATGATTTTTATGTTTACTTCTAATCTAATCAAATTAATTATTCTTTATAGCCAAATATTTATAAATAATAAAAATTATTAACAAAAAGTAGTTAATAATTTATTTATCCAATAAAAGTCAAATAACAATATTATCTACTTGTTTACTTACTTAAATTTTCATTTCCGTCATTGTTTACAAAGCTCATGAAAATTGAATTGATAGGTCACATAAAAATATCGTTCAGAGCAATATGCAGAACTTATAGTAGTATTCCGAACTTATTCTTCGTTTTTCTTTACAATTTAATCCAAAACCAACGTTGAACAAAGAAAAATTATTAACGAACACACAAAGATAATGATAAAATATATAGATAAAGATAAAATATTGAAGTGTTATCTTTAACAAAACTTCCAACTCACGAATTTTATTTCAATTAATTTAACTGCCTCATTATGATACGATCTGATTTCATTAAATCATTAAACGATTTCCGAGCAAGACACTTTCGGGGAACAAAGGTGTCCGATATTAAAAGCTCATTAGTCAAATAACACAAAATTACCATCAATTGGACTGCTCCTAAAGTCCGAATTTTTGAAAATTACTCACATCCGGATGGATTGGTCATTAGCGATGAACAATAAACGTAATGACAAAGATCGTGTGTCTAGATAGAATATCTACAGAAGATTATTTTTTGACACGCGTGGCGAAACGGTGATCATAACGGTCTATACGTAGGGTTGCAGGTTCGATCCCCGGGCAGAAAAATATCTAAATTATGATTTCAGATGGGTTCCTGGTGTTTGTTTTATTCGGCGTTGTATAGGTTTATTGCAACCACGACACGGGTGGGGCTTTGAGTGTAGGAAGCGAAAGGGTCTTATTGCTGTGTATTCACTAAGATTAATTCATTATTGTGCCACTGTTGGACACGAATCGCCATGGACCAAATCCGACTTAATAGATTTTACACACCTTTAAAAACTTTTTATGAACATGTGACTCAAATTATTAATGTTAAAGTTTTATGAACGAAATATACTTTTTTTGCCTTGATATCGCATGCGGTTTTAAAAGTTACATTTTAAATGTAATGCATTATCTTACTTTACGTAAACTAACAATAATACAAGACCTCCATTTATTAAAAAAACTGAAAACGAATCTGAACTAAGAGGTATTTTGAATGGGAATTCAGAAATTCTTTAACGTAGAGTGCGGATTTCTTCGCAAAGAATTTATATTAAAATTGAAGTTTTCGCTGTAAACACGCTCTGTTGATCCGAATATCGTATTGTGAATGCAAACTATTATTATAAATGCGATGTTTGAAAGTATAGATGCACGTATTGTATGTATATAAAATATACATGCAGTATATCATTTTATAAAATTGAAATTAAAGTATGTATGCAGTCAACCTGATATCAGTACCAGTATGAGCTTCTACGTTTTTACAAAAAAAAAATTACAAAAGTTTTGGTATTTGTTAACATATTTGCCCATAGATTTCTAATTAGCGCCCCTGCGGATTGTATCAGAACTAATCGGTTAAATGGGTAAAACGTATAAAAAATAAACAGACAAATAACATAAAAAAAATCCTATGCCTGGCTCGAGGATTGAACCTGGAAACTTCTGCGGATCTGACCAGTTTATTTTTTAATATGAGGTGGTCAAGTTACATTTTAAATAGGCACACCAATACCATTAATTGGCCCTTAAGCCATAAAATATATCAAAACTATATAATCAATCTTGGAACAATACCCATGTGATCATATTTCTTAAACAATAGAGCTTTCCATTTAAGCTTCTCTTTTATACTTCTTTTAAATTCGAGCGCAATTGCAATAGTTATTTTATATTTTGCAACGAAATATGCCAGCGATTTTATACACAGACCATAATATTATGTAGCTCTTTGTTCAAAGTTGTATTTAACCGTGTATTTTGTACCTAGCACGTATATATACATTTCTGTATTGGAAAGGCATAATATTTACCTCACTACTCATATCATTAAACTTCAAAGATTTCGTTCAAATATCATGCCACTTGACCTAAGCTTATTTCATTGTACTGATGGCAATTCTTTTCTAATACAAGGCGTCCTAACTAACCGATCTGCTAAACGATGTACATGTAATGATTTCATATACAACTCTAATTCTATTCAGAGTTAAATACAGTTTATGTGCTGCAGTTGCCACTTTGTATTAGATGGCAAGATCCTTTGCTTCGTAGATTGTATTAAAAAAACCTATATCGCGATTTAACGCCCTATTCTGGTATTATAATGTTATATGCAACTTTTTAAGTCATAAAACTCTCTGTGGCACCTATTTCTGCCTAATAATAGCAGTATTCAGCGCTGCTGTTCGAGGCATTCCAGCTCAGTCCTCAAGGGTAGCGGCGCATCTGAGGTCAACCTCAGGTAGGAATCTATATTTATCTGGGGTACATTACAAATGTCCGTGGGCAGCAGTAGCCACTTACCATTAGATGTACTGCAGTTCTAAAATATACTACAAAGTGCAAAAACCCAGAAAATTCAAAAGCACTACAAAGATGTTTGTAGCCACGTACAAGGGCAACATAATAGGGTCTTTACTATTATGGTATATTAGATAAGCGCAAACGGGCCGAAACTTATCTTATCGAATGTTGTGCCACTAATGACCTGACCCGCCATTACTACTGACAGGCCGACAACTACATTTTGGAGATGTTTTTTTGTTGTTTCTAGTCTAGTAATATATTGTTGAAACTGGTTATAACACCGATACAAGTTTACAATTTATAATTATCTTATATTATTTTGAATGGATTTTGCACAGTTAAAGAAACAATAATTTTTGTTCTTTTGATTATTTCAATTCAAATTTTAGTTCTTTTAGTTTCTAGTGATAATACACGGTAAACAAATATTTATTGCACGTGACTATGTATATAACTTGTAATTTAACAGTCGATGTAAAAGTTTTTTTCTGAACTTAAGAGAATTTCAGCACTCTGTTATCATTACAAAATTTAAACATTTATCATGTCGGCTTACATCAATAATTCATTTTTTAACCAACGAAAATTGGCTGGTTTAATTTTTTATTGTAATATCGCTCAACAATCAAATAATTATAATATCACTGATAATAATCTAGTAATGGGTTTAGAGATTTATTATATTCATGCTAAAAGCCCATTTAAATTCTCGAAAAACGAAAACTACATTTCACACAGCACCCTAACTGAAAACATTTCACACTTGAGACACAAAATTGAGTTGTCAAAAAGGGTTAAATTCTAATTGGTCCTATTTCTACCCAAATAATCCTTCGACCAATTTACGATAGTGTTGAGGAGCAGGAATGAAACCACAGAGCCCATAACCCTTAACTAATTAAAGCGACGCGATGATTCTAAAAACGTACGCGGATCAGCCTGACGTAGGGATTAGCGCAGCTATAAATGGATTTCTTTAGGGTTACGTTTGGTTTAAGTCATAAGCGATTAATTAATTCTATAAATTAAACAAGCTTTGACTTTTTTTTTTAAATTGGGGTAGCACACTAGTTTCAGAACACCTAACAGTAAGTTGCTACTGCCGCCCATGGACATTTGATAAGATTGGACTCCTCCCTGAGGCCGACCACAGAGCCCCCAGGGAAGGCTTTAAATGGCCTTGATAAATAAATAGTGGTAATAATAGTTCACAATCATAGAGGCACAGTTCTATGTTTTAATATGGTTTTTACTAACTTGCTTCTGTGGCATACTTGTTTTAAAGGCGTAAAAAAATAATCGATGATCCTGTACAGTGTAGATTCTGATAATACGAAGATGCTAAAGATGTAATAATCTCCGTATTTTGCACAGGGAAATATGACTAGACATATTATATGTTATATTATAAAAATAATTTCAATGATATAAAGTTATAACCTAACATATTTAAGCTTTTAACTTAGACCATGCGTGGCCGACGTAAAGTAAGCTTGTGAAAACCTATGAGATTTAAGGACGGCATTAATTTAGATAGGATCGGTTTTAATTATAATAAATAAATAATCATCATAAAAGCAACTCATAATGGTTTAGTGCATACTTCGAATTACAAATATGTCTTAACAATGGTTATCTTTCATCATGTTTTGATATGAATTTATCAAGCTTTTGATGAATTCAATGATATACGAAATGAATAAATCTCTTAAGATGAGTTAATCTTTAAAGCAAAAAGATTTAGGGGACCTCGGACCTTAAAACCAATTTTATTGATCATGAAGTCTTAAAGCAGAAGTACTTTAAATACGTTACTTTTTTGACTCCTTATTTTATTGGCGAAGCTTAAAAGGTGAAATTTATATTCGTCTTCAACGTCCGCACAAATTTTCTCTGAGAGCGACGGTGAAGGGTTTTTCTTCGCTTAAATATTATAATATTTTTTGAAGAATTCTTAAGCGTGTAATTTACGATACAGCGATATTTTCAATATTAAAGTAATAAACTAATTTGATTTGAGTTTTAATTGAGTTGTTTTCCAATACCAACATAATCCGTATACCACATATCCCGATACGTATCTGAATTTGAACGTGGAATCCTATGGGGTTTATTATGAGGCCGAATTTTAAACCAAAATCATATCGTGAAGTAATACTACTCATTACTTTGAAAATACACATAAATTGTAGATCTAAACGACTTCAATATATGAGGCGTAATTTTATACCACGAACCTCTTACTGCCCTAATGATAAATGTAAACACCATCATCAATTCAAATTCATCAATTTTGTACACGAAAAAACATCATAAATTCATAGTTAGAACAAACATCGCGTGAAAAACCACAGGTCAAATGTCTTACAAAATTAATGACTTTATCATTACCGGCTAGTTTCACCGTGTATAGGTACGCGATATAATGACAAAAGATAACCGCTTGGAATCGAGTTACGGTTTTCCATCGAGGAATCTCTATATCTATAAATTATGAATTTATTTTTTTGTTGTGTGAATGTGTGCACATACTTTTTATAATATAGGATTAGCAGACGAGCCTGCAGTCCACCTGATGGTAAGTGGCTACTGCCGCGCATGGACATCGGTAATCAACCCCAGATAGGATTAGCTATTCTAGCCTACCTAAGGTCGGCTACAGATGCGCCGCTACCCCTGAGGACTAAGTTGGAACGCCTCGGAAAAGTCTGTCTCCCTTGTGTTTATTAGTCCACAATATAGGGAATTCTACTATGCAGCTATAATTTTAAAAGCGTTTTAATTAAACATTACCAACATTCTTTACAAGGTTTTTATAAATATCTTTTCATATTACATTATTTTTAATGAAAATATTTTCAATGATTTTTATGTAATATTCAACTCATTACTCATTGAAAAAAGTACAAGTACCTACATCAACAAGGTCTTAAATTATGTTGTAAATTATTAGCATAATTGTGCAATAAATTTCACGTCAAGTCATTTTACACGCTACTAGTAACTCGTTCACAGTGAAACAAATACGTTATTAGAATTAAACCGTGCCATGATGTGCGTGTTTAAGCTAAAATCGGTCCAATTCGGTATCAAAATGCGGTATGACAGCGAGACCACTGCCTTCTGTGAAAACGTATCTGAGAGAATTTGTCCATTAAAACAAATGATTTTGTAATCACGTGGTAACCATTAAGGTTGATTTTATTTGGTGGAAAAAAAAAACTAGAAATCATTGAAAAACAAAAATCTGATGGCCTAGAAATATAGCCAATGATCACCCCTACAATTTAAACTACGAGTAATTTAACGATATCACATATTATGTTAAAATCTGTTCGGGTTGGGTGGTATATCAAAGAAGAACCTACATACGTTCGAAAATCAGAACCTCGCCAATCGGGTAAAAAAAATTCGAGTATATTAAATCAATACTTTTATCCATGAACGAAGTCTTAGCCAAAATTCTTGATCGGCTTTCATTATGGATAAGTCTAGATTTATTGGCTCATGTTGCCTGCGGAGTGGCCTTGGATAAATGTTGTATGTAATGAAGAACAATATTATTTAACGAAGACATAGTTTCAAATACTTATCTTCTATTCTGAAAGATTCTTTTTTAGTAAAGTGTAGATATTGTATTGATAATTTTTACTTTAAGTGGTATTAAATCACGAAAACTATAATTTTCAAAAGGAAATTATAATTAACAAGTTTAAAATTTTTGTCCTTAAAAGTTACAACCAAGGTTTCTTTGAAATAACAATAGTTTCACTATTTACATTAAAAATTATTTGTAACTTAAGTATTTTCAAGTAGGTACCTACGTAATAGAAATGTATGTGAAAAATATTTAGGAAATTAGAACCACTTCAACAATACCAAACCATTTACAAAACTAAAACTAACGAAATAAATAACTATTGAACTTTCAAGTGCCAAGTGTCGCTCAATACGACAATATACATTGGCGCTCAAAATTTCTCATGGGACTCGGGACCCGAGTGATGAATAAATCGATACTCGAGAGTCTTATTGTAAACTCGAGTGGCTTTTATCGGTTTCTCGATCTCATTCCGTTTTAACAATGTTTACGATGTTTTATTGCCTTCCACATATTTAAGCATCATTAAGCCTGAGACGGCTTTCAGGGAGCTCACCATTTTTCCTTTTTGTTGGCTAATTCCTTTACCGAACGTTCATGTGGATTTAAGTAGTTGTTTTCGGCAAAATTCGGTTCCTGAAATTGGTTGATCGAACTCTATTTTACATGCAATTTACTACCCATATCGGTTCCATAGGTAATGAATTTTAACGAACTAATCCAAGTAGGAAACTCCAAGTAGGTACCTCTTAAAAAATCCCATCCTATTTTCATTATGAAATTGTATGGATTTTGTTTTATTAAAGCTTATATTTTTAAGTAAGCCAATTTTATGATACAGAAAAACAATAATTATTAATAAAATATCCTCTCCTCCTTTTTTTTTTTGTTTACGAGGGGGAAACCTTCAAAAGGTACCCGACGACGTGGGAGCGACGCCGGGATATGTGGGATTTTCACCGCACTAAAACCCCCCCGGTGGCCGTCCTCGGCGCTTGGGGGAGAACTCCGAGATCTCCGATGGAACACAACCGGAGTCCTCCGAGCGCGATGCCCCAATCGGGCTCTTCCCTGGGGGAGCAGTTTACGCTCCTCCCACACACCTAGTGTTTACAACGGTATGCGGCCACACACACCGTCGTCCTTCCCGGGGTTATTTGCTGGACGGTTCGAGCTCCCACTCTTGCCGCCCGCAACCTTAGAAGCCCCCTTTTAGTCGCCTCATATGACAGGCAGGGGATACCGTAGCCCTATTCTAATCCCGAGACTACAGGGACAATCCTCTCCTCCTAGTAATGTTTACAAAATAACAAATTGTTTAAGCTCTTCAGTTTATTTGAGCAATAGCATTTCTGTGTTTGTTACTTCAAAATGGTTACCTTTCACTTAATTATAGCACCGATATAATCGAATATTCGATATAATCGAAAACGATTCAGTCGACTAAGATAAGACTTTTTAGCAAAGTAGAAATTAACTAGGTAAATCTTACTAAAAGAACTTAATGATGTCTGTTAACTACGTTAAATATTTTAGACACAATTCGAAAATGAACTTTAAAACCACAATTCCACGTGAGAACAAGCTCAAATCATCTCAGAAGCCAACAATAGCGGGTTACATTACAATTTCGTCGCTCGAACAATCGACGAAGGATTTGATTTACGTAGGCAAGGCTTATCTCAGATGAAATCCCGACTGCTCAAAGATAAAAGGAATAAATCACACGTCAGAGGACTGTCTTACGCCGCACGAATCGTGAATCCGTTCAGGAAAATAAGCTCACAGTTATATATTACCTGCGCTTTGTTCGATTTATATGATTTATGCATCTAATTGAGTAATTTCAAGCGTTTTCGGCGGCTTGAAGTAATCCACAAAGTTAAGTAATGGCAAGCACTACTGGGAAATGGATGGGTAACCGTTGGTGGCAAAATCCTATGCGCACTTTTGTGATTTGGAAAGAGAATTAAAGCGGTGGTTCTGTTTGTTATTAAAAAACGATCGTGAAAAATCTTTGTCCTCTCATGCCATTCAGACTAGAACATGCAGTTCTTAACACTGCTGTATGTATTAAGTTAAATAGGTGTACTCTTCTCGAACAAACTATAAACAATTGCACCATAATACAACATACATACCTACACCTATATACGAATATAGAAAGTAAAATAAACCCATAAAAGACTTACACTAATTAAATTAATTAATCAAATCTTCCAATTTAATTCTTATAAATCTTTAATAACTGTATCGAAAGCAACAATACTGAACGTAGGGAAGTAATAAACCGGCAATCAAGTGTTAAGAACACCAATAAATCTCTTAATCTCTCCGTTATCACAAACGCGCCGAAAAACTTTACTAACGAATTAATTTATAGTCAATTAAGACATTCTTCACACGGATCGATTATGTTCAGTGTTTTCGGTTCCTTTCATCGATTTTCGTTTACTACGATTAGAATGTTGCATAATGTTTTGTATATAAATGTGACGTTTTAAGGAAAATACAGGTGATTATTTAAATGGAATACAAAGTATTTACAAATTGAATTTGTACTTACGTAAGGGATTAATGTTCTAAAATATGACTTTATCATCCTTTGCAATTGTAGTGCAATAAGTCAGCTTATATCTAATATTCATTTACATAAAAATATTCATTTTGTGTTAATTTAAAGAAAACTCATTTTAAATTTAACGATTTGAATGGATCTTGCTATCAGTATGAATTTTTGACTTATAATACCATTCTTTCCACTATGAAGACTAAGTTGGGAAGGTATAATGTATGTTGGTTTGTCGTTTTTCAAATCAGGACAGTAGTTAGAACACTGCTGCTATAAAGCAGAGATATTTTAAGGCATTCTACCATCTTTCGTATATTAAGCCGGTGACAGCAAAACATAATCCATAACTTGATCCATCGTTCTAAAACGAGCTCCAATAAATATCTCGACATTATTAATTGCGTAATACGATAAACAAAATTAATTAGGAACGGTCTATCGCACCCCTCGCTATGAGACACATTTGTCAAGCGGCAAACGAAAACAAAAACGTCATCATAACGCCCGGGTTCTGCTACATTCAAATTTATTTATTTGGAAAATTAGGTAAATGTCGCATTGATAGTTGAAAGCGATAACGACCTCTGATATCGGTACTGACACAGCTAACCCAATTGAAGCTACTTTATTCAGATGCCTATATTTGCTGTCAAAATTTATAAATTCGCAAAGAAATAAGGTTTTTTTTTAATAATATAGGAGTAGCTGACGAGCATGCAGTCCACCTGATGGTAAGTGGCTACTGCCGCCCATGGACATCTGTAATGAACCCCAGATAGGATTAGATATTCCTACCTGAAATCGGCCACAGATGCGCCACTACTCCTGAGGACTAAGCTGGAACTTCTCAGAAAAGTATGTCTCGCTTACCACACCCTTCAAACCAGGACACAGCAGCATTTAATAATGCTGTTATGAAGCAGAAATAGGTGTAGCTGTGGTGCCGTCGGAGTCGAACCATAAAGGGTTCTACCACCTTCATAACTTATGTTATAAGTAATTTTTATGGAAGAACTTATCGTGGTTTATTTACTAAAACTACTTTGCATGGCCGTATATAAAGTAGGTTCCTATTAGTCATCCCAAATATACCAAATGCTTTATAACGTCATTAGTACACAAAAAATGCTACCCGTGGAACGCGATCATCGCGATATACCACAGATATAATATAAACTGATAAGGAAAACACGTATTACAAAATCACACGCTCACAATACGACACATGCCTAAAGCAACTAATTCACGACTGCATTAAAACCAAACGGTACGTTGACAACTATATACGCATCAGTTTTTACGAGTTCTACGTACGTTATTTATTACATTTGTCACTGCTAAAGAAGGAAGCAGTAAAGATTGACGTGTTTTACTACACAGATATTCAGTAAGGCGCTAACGATCATTTACTCACTGAATATGTTGAAACAAAACGTTTACGTAAGTTATAGGTATTGTGTTAAAGAAAATAAAGTTTAATAATGTCGACATTTACCCGATACGATACTGCTAGTATTGAATGATATATATCTACTTAGACTGAAGCAATGTACATAATATGAGTGTGGATGTTAGAGGGAAAGGGCATTTATTCTCTTGTTTAATATAAGGGTACATTTAAGTGTATTTTTTTAGTAAAACCAATAATAGAATAATCTAATTACAGACGCCATCTAAAATAATTACGCAAATATTCGTCTTACTCGTGATTTAAAACTCTTACTTGGTCTGTTAATGTGTAAGATATGCTTAAATGCGTCGAAATTACGCCGTACGTAATATCTTTATAGGTTTATATACCTTTAAAAATAAAACACAGCAAGAATCCTATTCATTTATGTCTTAGGACCAACAATGTAACACGTCATACGTTAGTGAACCAACAATATCAGGTCAAACAATACCTGCCGCATGCAACAAGCCTGGATACTGGGCAGTAATGCCCGGATTACACGAAGCCTTGCTAGGTTCCGTAGCATAACTTGATATAATTCTAGTAGTTGCTTTACAAGCGCTAGCCTTGCACAATCATACTGTGATGGTTTACAATACTGAGTTTATATGATCAAGATATAGTAGATATTGCTCAGAGTATAAAAGAAAAGAATTAAAAGTTACATTATTTATATACAACATTAGACACTAACCTAAGCTAACCTAAACCTCTCTTCAGTTTCACTTTTAAACTATCGATGTACAGTCATGTTCCAATTCATTACAACAATCAACATTGTACGGCACTTGACAATCACATCAATAAATCAAATCCGACCAAACATCTCAAGATATTTCGTATTCATAAATAAATAATGCCTTTGTCAGCGCACGCCAAAAGATGAAAAAAGAATTTGTCAATACAAATACTTTGAGGAAAGGTCTGGTAAGTGATATCGTGTTGACTCGAATCGGATCGCCCCGCAACCTGTTTGCTCTCGCCACAATCTGAGATTGGTAATAAGATGCGACACATGTATTATCCCGATTAAATCCCCTCGGAAAAGGGGCTTAAATATAGTGATGTCTTTATGTGACGAGTCTCCCGAGGGTCGACATTGACTGCGAGTCGATCGAAACAAAATATGTTTCATAAAATTGAATGGGAATGCATTTGTTTTTTGTGTGTTTATTTTAAACCCGTAAACGATGTTGGGGTATTTCAGTTGACAGATATTGGAATTGTATCCCCATTCGCATTTTAGTGTTGAATAGAAATGTCTAAAAATTGTAAAAAACGTTTCCTTAATTTAAAATACTTCACATTTATATTTACGTTACTCATTGAAAGATTAATTTATTTATTTTAGAAACAATGATCTATTTACATACCTGCTTTTAAAATACAGTCTACCAGATCTTTGAAACAAAAAAAAACGAATAACACTTAGCTAAATAATTTATAAATATATTGTTTGACAGTTTGACACATATTATAATGAGACAAATTGGCAGTCGACAATATGCTCGTATCTTTTAAAATGATCGATCACCTCGCTTACAAAGTGAATAATAATTACCAAGAAGAAAATGTAATAAAACTCGTTTAGAGGTACCTATTATAAAATTGTATGGCATGGTGATGTGAAAATGAAACCTTTTTATTATCAGTTGCTTTAATAATCTCTTATATAACTAGTAATAAAAAACCCCGAATACTAAAACAAATTAAACTGAAAAGGTTAAGTTATGAAATCTTTAAAAAGGAACATAAACATTAGGCCTGCATATTATATTTCCTAGGTAATAGAATTTAAAGGGTCATTGTAATTTATAAAACAAAATAATAAATAGTTAAAGAAATAATTTTTTTGTCCCAAGATTTTATCTACAAAGATGGATAAACGTTAAAATTTGTATGAAGAACAGAACACCCAAGGGTATAGCCATAGTGAAAAGCCAGCAGATAAATAAACGAGAACAATAAATATGCTGATCGCGCCTCTACGAGATGATTGATTGTCTAGCTTATAACTATAAGCTGCTAAGCTATTCACAATGCTTATCAGGTAACAAAAACCTGTCAATAGACAATGTTTAAACATGCGAAGGATCGAAGCTAGTATTAACATTTTTTTTAGTCCACCTGATGGTAAGTGCCTACTGCCGCCCATGGGCATCTGTAATCAACCCCAGATAGGATTAGATACTCATACCTGAGGTCAGGCACAGATGCGCCGCTACCCCTGAGGACTAAGCTGGAACGCCTCAGAAAAGTCTGTCTCCCTTACCACACCCTTCAAAACGGAACAGCTGCGCCTAACACTGCTGTTATTAGGTAGAAATAGGTGTGGCGGTGGTGCCGCCGGAGTCGACCACAAAGGGTTCTACCACCTTCAAACATGAAATGTTCAAAGCACTTTTTATCCAACTGTGGAGGGTAATGTTTTATCTCACTCTTAAGCCTGCAATCCAAACGGATTAAGGATTTAACGTCTAAGGTATCGTTGGATACGCGTAAATTTTGGAAGTGACATAGGTTATATTTTAAACAATCGATATTTTTGGTTTGTCTTTAAAACTTATAAAAGATTATTTTGATATTTAAACATAATATAAAAAGGGAGGAGAGCTACTTTTATATAATTAGTTCTCTATTTTTTTACTGCGCAAGCTATAAAATGCAATTTTTCACTTTTATTGAAAAAACCCAAAATGATATTTTTTCTTAAAAATATACACACAGCAAATAAGTGTTTATGTTTCGGTCTTCTCTCTGAAAGTATGTAAAATGATACACTGATTGATCACTCACTTAAAGAGCTTGTCGCGAGAAAGCATAACATTGTTACTTGTTTGGCTTGTAATCGAGGCTGAGTGAAATCATCTTACCGGAACTTTCGATGGTACATAAAGGAGATTATAATGTTAAAAAAGTTCATTTTGCACCTTTTGACTGTAATTTTATTTAGTTATCGTGTTTGTGATAGATCTATTGCTGCAACCTGGAGGCTTAGAGCAGTATCCACCACGATCCTTCGATAAGCTGGACGAACATAGGTATATTATGTTTCAATGGCCATCCTTTTGAATCGCTAACATGAATCGTTGAATCGAATATTTAATTAGATTTAGTTTATTAATCGATACTTAATATCTATGTGTATATTATGCATATGTATTGGTATTTTTTGGATTTTATTCTAAATATTTTATTTACAGTCCCTTTAGATTTCGTTCTGATCTGAATTTGGTGCCACATAGGTACACGCTCCAGTACAATCAATTAAATTCAAGTTCTAAACCTCAGTGTAACTACGAAACAAACTTAACACCGTATGCATTAGCATAGCGAAAAATATTAAACGCCCGGTGTTACACCAATAAAAATAATTGATCTCCTCGTCTCGAGAGCTTGTCACGAGAAAGAATAACATTGTTATGGCTCTTGTAATCGCGGCTGAGCGGAATCCTCTTACCGGCGCTTACGATTGCTGCTCGGTACGGAAATAGCGTCGAAATCGCGTAAAAGTTTAAACGAGCGTCTCCAGTGAGCGATAGGGATTGAAGGGAAATTGAAAACCTATCAGTAGGTTTATTATGATAACGTCGTTTGAATATTTCCATGATATTGAATGAACTGATAAGCTTATATCTACATATATATACACTATTTTAACCCTTTGTGTTTCCACTCAGGAGGCACCACCGCCATAACTATTTCTTTGAAGGTGATAAGGGAGACATACTTATCAGAGATATATTGTCTATGGTTGATTATAAATTTCCATGGGTAGTACTCATTTACTCCCATATGGATTGCATACTTGTTTTCCAAAATTTTACCCATAGAGCAATGTAGGATCCTAATACAAATGCATTTTTTCACAATTGCGAGTGAAAAAAATGAAAAATGAAAAGATAAAACTCCTACGCAAGCAAGCGTTGGTAGCTACAATCTCAAAACATTGTCAAATCTCAATTGACGCCAATTAGCTGTGTCGAGTATATGAAATAACACATCCTACATATACTAAAGCACAACAATGCTCCGTCAAATTGAATAAAACCTTTGTTTTTTAAGTTAAAGCGGTTCAAGGGGTGCAGTGGAAACATAAAACTAGGTGAACTTATTCGGTTAGCGGGAAATTTTATTTCATAACTCCATTCTCGAAACTGGCTTCTATATGTTGTACTGAGGAATCTAAGGATCCTGTGTATATTTATAGCTTTAATAGAGTGAAATTTGATTTTCAATAGGTTACACCCACAGAAACATATACCTTACTTACAAATAATTACTAAAAGTAGTCTTGTCTGTAATTTTGATTCAGCCGTAATTATATATTTACTTTTCAGATTCTTGTATATTTTAAAATAATATAATATAAAATGTTATCGCAATTTTAGTATAAAGTAATTTCAACATTTCGACATCATTTTCAAAATAAATAATTTATAAAATAATAATAAATAAATATTTTTTAACGAAACATAAAAGGCGACTACTTAAAATAATTAACTTATATAGCACTCTTTAAAATGTATAAGAATCCAACGACATCTCATACTTCAAAACTCGACAAGCCTTTTAAGCCCTAGGGCGTGCCAAAGAATAAAACATACCTACATATTATGTACACTCGAAAAACAAACCTGCACGTCGGGTAAAAATACCATTAAAATGCTCCGCAATACTTGTCTTCACTCTAAAACGTATTCACAAATCAGCTTATTAGCGTAATGTCAACTCAATAGAACACCAGCGGAAGTCACATGCTCTGTAAAATAAAACCAACTTAGACCACCGGGCAAGGCGGCGGACATCAAAGGTGAGTTTACCCTACACGCGTTTATACTGCCTATAGCCGCCTATAGCCCACTTGTTACGAGTAAACAGCCTGTCAGAGGATGACTCAAACTTTAATGAGCATTCCGATGCAGATTTTGCGGTACTTTAGACTGCGAACGAGTTTGACAATCGGAATGTGGATGTGGTCGATTAATCGTAAACTATAAATTACCGATGTTTAAAGTATTACGCGATAGATTAAATGTTTAAAAAAATATTACTAGCCAGTTAATTGCCTATGTTTTTGGTTAAACGGTCTTAGTTTATTCATCCATTTCTACGTGTTTGGATCATACCGGATAGTATTGGAATAGTCGTCGGCTATGCTTAGATTTCACTACTTATAGATTTTTACGAACAGTACAATAGTCTTAAAATATTTTTGGGTACAATAGAAGGAAAACAAAAGGAATTGTTGCTTATAAACTTATATTATACATTTTTACATAAATATCGTGTCTAGATGAAGTTATCCATTTATAAGGTAGTTCCTATTTTGCGAACACGTTTGAGCATTGGGAATGTTGAATCGCAATTACCCGCATAATCGTATTCGCCTAATCGTAACCAAAATTATCAAATGATATTTTTACTTTTAAAGAAAATCCATAACAGATAAAAGTAGCTCAAATAGACTCGACAAATAATTAGTTGTTTCCAAAATATTCCGTGCAGAAAAACAGTGATATAAAAACAAAACAATATTTTTAAAGTGTTTTCTGCCGCCATGTAGAGCAATGCAATCACTGTAAGTGTAAACAAGGAAGAAAAACTAGAAGGGTTAACATTAGGGTGGCGAAACCATTACTCAAAGGCATATCATACTTTCGTTGCCCTTTGAATAAGGAGAAGGCGCGCGCCAATCGATTTACATATAATTAAATTGCCTCTTAAAAATATATCGCTAATTTGGTAAAAGTCAAAGTTGATTTAGCTTTATGGACTAAATATATTTTACTTAAGTAATTACTAAAATATTTTAGTAACTATTTGTCTTTTCTTTAAACTATTTTAGGAACGTTTTACATAATTATAATTAATTTACAGTACCAGTATAATGTCTACATTTAAGTAATTAACTTCAATTTAAATGAAATGAGATAATAAAAGTTTTACTAATAGACGCAAAATAGACTACGTTACATTTTTTAGGGGTACATACATCCGATCCGAAACGAACCTTTATGCAATTGCCCTTCTATCAGTCTATCTGTCTGTCTCTGTTGGTGACAAATTCGTTATTTCGAATCTAAATAAATATAATATAGATGTTAAAGAGAAACAAGATAAAGCTTCTGCTCAATAGTTTAAAAATAAATATCTGAAATGTTATATAAATAACTATTTACTCATTGATCATAAAAAGATAGTTTAGATAAACTATATTTTAATAGAAACGAAATATGTAGTACAAAAACCTGTCCAAGTGAGACAGATTCCCACATAACGTTATTTCATAATAATAAAAACATTGCGCTCGCTAAGCCAAGTAGCATGGGAAAATATGAACATTTATAAGTAGCACATATAAATTGTCATAAAACCATAACCATAATAAAGAAATTAAAGTTTCCACTACTTTAAGTTCATTCTCCTTACTTTACCACCCCTCATAACATCATACCCGTTTTAAGACCATTCAGTTTTACGATCGCTCCAGTAAATGCACATGCGATGATCATGCAATTGATGCAACGTGGCATTTCCGACTCCATTGCATTTATTACTAAACGGTACTTTTCGTCTCAAAACTTAATGATGCCTTCAAAGCGCGTCCTTTTGTGGGATCATGACATTTACCTAGGAAGAGCTCTGTCCCCGCTTTGACGAACCGCTTCTTACCTGAAAAGAGGAAATTTTAAATTACTTTAAGCTCTTAGCAATGACAGTTTTAAATAATTATATCGTCCACGTTTAAATTTTTACGTTTAATTCTACATTTCAAACATTTGTACTTCTGCGCAAAGGCTTGCCTAGTTCCGAGAGAATCTACTGCTCTACAATTACAGCGTGCAAAATTAAAATTTTAGTTCTACATTCTCGTTTTTACAGCGTCCTCTCTCCATTGTCTTTGCGAACAAAGACAAAAGCTCCTACAAGGAAGTCACTTGACTACGCTCGTGTCCTTAGTATACATAGAACATACGGATTTTCAAGATTATGACGGCAGAGACGTCGTGAAAGATGATCTGGTTGCATGGGCGTATTTTGACACGGTTCAAAATGTGGAACATTATAAAGCAGAATCAGATTTCGTCAATAAATACGATGCCACACGCAATAACGTTGAACTATCTGGAGATACAGTATCATCTGACGATAAAACGTATTGAGTAGTAACGATCGAGCTTGGGCGTTTTATGTTGTCTGAAGCGAGTGACAAACGTGGCGCAGTGAACGAAATGTCCATAACGCTTCAACTATCTCAACTACTAAACCATAAAACCCACTCATAGGTAGCTCCTAAACTTGAAACGACTGGACAATTTCCAACTTTATAATCCACGTCCAATATTGGATTCGATTACATTCCATTCGAGCCGCGACTCCCCACAAAGATTTTTATGTGCTGTGTCGTTCATACTGTCAGGTAATATTTGTAATGGGGCTTATCTCAGAACGCGGTATTGAATTGTCAGTGCGGTATCAAGATGTTGCCAGGTATGGCCACGAATCGCTTCTAAGCTAGATTTCAAACGAGTCCGCCGCCGCAACCTTTTAAAGCGGCAATATTCGAATCTCCCGAGATATTATTAAAATTTGTTTTAGTAGAAAGGTGCTTCTATTTAAATATCGTTATCTGAAATGGCTTTTATCTCTATTGTTTCACTCAGTAAAGCTGTTTCTGGCTACGTATTACAAATATTAGGGGTCACAGCTTAGTAATGTATTTCAATGCATTTTAATGAGTCAACAGCGAGTGTCGCGTTGTGGACTATCTCTGTTTACTATTTTATTTTCTTCTGCTTCTGTATTTTCAGTATGTGTCGTGAAGTACTTATTTATACATATACCATACCTTGTTCACGAATATTAAGTTACATTTAGTTGTGTATTTGTATTTTGTGAATGTCTATTTTTTAAATAATATTTACGTAACAAATTTATTAACGGTGTACTACGGGTGTTTTATATTATTAATACCGTTCAAGTAATGAAAACTAATTGAAACAAGAATATAACATTATCCCCAAATTTATTTTTACGAAATATTCCGAACGAGCGGTTTGGAGCCAAGCTTCAGTGGATTCATGCCTAAAACATTAAATAATGAAATAAAAATTTTACAGCACCTTATTTGGAATAATTCGGGTCGACGGAGGTAGTTACAGGTTCGTGTCGTGCATGCAAATTACCAGCCCGTTCAATGCCTTCTCCAACCTTAATTTTGTTATTGGACCTTTCGAATACCGTTACGTTAGATTTTGGATCGATGCGGCTTGCGGCTGCGGCCTGCTTTGCAAGAAACAAGTTTAGATGCTCTATTATTTATCTATAAGGCGAATGAAATTGATTATAAATAGGTATTATGGTTATTTCATTTATTTATTTATGCTTATTTTACAAAAGTAAGTACATTAAAAGTACTCTTTAAGTATCGTCTATGTGTACTTTTTGTATATCATTACATAATGTTTTCACGAAAATGTCATTTACAGGTGGTATAAAACTTAAATTGCTAAGATAAAATCCATTATACCTATTTTTTTAAAAGAACCCGTTTTCTGCTGCATCAAAAGAAAAGCAATTAACTTAATCAGCATTAATAATCTAGAAAAAATCGCTTGTTTTAAAATATTTCATGAATTTAATTAATATGCGTCGTGGTGCTGACATATTCTGCAAAATTATCGACTTCCCCTTGTAGAGTAATGGAAAGGCTTTATTCTGACAAGTTAATTAAACATGTCGATCCTAGCATTATTTTCAGTTATTCCACTACCATATTATTTTGACATTTCACTTAATTTAAGCTCATGCCAAGCACTAGAATATCTCTGAAATGGATATTGAAGGCACGTTTAAGTACACGTCATTTCCAAAGATAGTCATCTTAATATCATTTATACTGGCATTTGATCTTAATCTCGACTGAAAAAAGCGAATGATTTTACCATAGTCGTATTAAATTATTGTTTTACCAACGATTAAAAACATAATTGGAGATCGTCTTAAGAAGTGGATTGATTTAAATATATGTCTCATAGATACTAATGCCTGTTAAAGCGATTTTAAAGGAAACACAAATTACAAAAGGGTTTGTTTTAGATAATAGTTCTTAACCCATACTTCTGAGGCTTGGTTGTATACCGTTCATTAAACCCACTGTTCAAGCGAACCTCAGCCGTTTCTATTCTATTGTTATAAAAGTTATTGTTCTATTATGCTCTAATACTTTCAAACATAAACGACTTGTATTTAAAAGTAAGTACTGTTAGCGTAGCAGTTTTTATTTCACAACAAGCTTTCAGTTGTTGTGCGTTATTACTTTTCCTGCGGCATATTGATGGTAAGTGAGCTTTAGAATAATTGCAGAAGCGGGCATAGCTCCGTGGTTTGTGTAGGTCACAGCCGCTCTACAAAGTAAAGCAATGTTTAGCGCGATCAAAATTCGAATAGGTCTGTTTTTATCAAAATTTCTACTTGACTTATTGACTTCCCATTGCTATCATCGTCGTCATACCTCGTCAAAGGTCTTATAGCGTTTTGAAAACATTCGCAACGGATCTGCCACTAACACGTTCAAGTAAGCTCCAGATCTTCCCCAGTTATGGGAGAGCAATGAGACATCAAAATGGATAGCAGGAATTCTATTAAGCTCAGTAAATAATTGTTTAAATGAACTTAAACTATAAACAATAATGCAAGTAACAAGAGGCGATAATCCGAAGAGTTGCATTCAAAGTAGCGGGAGCGACAAACTAAATAAAACAGTCGCAGAATCTATTATAGAACCTGATATTCCTCGCCTTTCACTGCAGCTACGTTTGGGAATTAAATAAGAAAAGGATTTACTCCCTCTTTTCCAAATCTGTTGTTTGATTATAACATTATTTGTAGTTTCGTAAATGTAATAGAAAAATCTGACGAGTTAATCATGTTTTCTTTCATCTATTGTAAGATTTGTAAGTATCTAACAGCTGAAATGTTTTAAAGGGTTATTAAAGAAATCTTTCTGACACGGTTCTTTCAAAAAATATCCAACTAAACAAAACAAGCAAAACTTGATTTGTTATTCTTAATCAAACTAACTTGCGGTAGTACACTCACTAATTATATATATTCCTAATGATTATTATCGGTAGAAGTGATTATATGCATGAAAGTCCGCTAGTTAGCAAAAATAGTTATATATTCCGAGATTGACTGTCACTCACTCACTGAACGTAATCTATTGAAGCGTCTATTGAACTAAATATCCGCGAAGATCAAAGCCTTCAATTCACTACCGCATCCGCTGACTGATTCAATTCCACACCGTGTGAAATAACACGTCACTCAAACACAAGCTATAATAAATTCAATTTTCCTCCCCCGCCGTCGAAATGACGACTGGACAGGATTAAACGTTCTATTCGCTTGTTCACAATTCCTACCTTTTTAGGGTTCCGTGTTCGAAAAACGAAACCCTATTACGAAGCCTCTGTCTGTCTGTTTCTCACAGAGATCTATCTTGAACCGTAATAGATATACTCTTGAAATTTTTAGAGTGTGTATAACAGTGGCCGCTATAACAACAAATACTATAAACAAAAAATCTTGAAAATACAAGTCGCCATGCAAGACACCGCTATTTTTCAGAATCCCTATCACTTTACCGGTGGTGGTGGCTTTATCCCTTGAACTATAACAGGTATACAGCTTAAATTTTCACAATGGATTTACTTCTGTAGCTGTTATGATAACATATACAACAAATCAAAACAATATTTTTTTGTATGTGGAACCCTTAATGTGCGAGTTAGACTCGCACTTAGGCATTTTTTGTATTTTTTGTTAGCTCGTCGGCTATCAGTAAATACTGGATGTAAAATAAGCTTTCAAATGAAAGAAACGGAACGTTTTTGGCTGAATCATTTCAGGTTAAATGTATGCTTTTTAGCTCAAACGTTCCACTCGGAATAGTTCCGATGCAAAGTAACAAAGAGGTACATTCGCTATTACTCATTCATATTTCAGTTCTAGTACACTACTGAGAAGCGGACATCGGAATTTGGTCTGACATTTACAAATAAAGAAATGGACAAATAAAGGAAGTAGACGTTATTTGCTGATATTGCAAAAAATTACATATTGGTAATATTAACATTGTTCGAAAAAATTGAGTGAAGTGATTTACGAAATAATTTGTTCTACTTACTTTGGATTACTACATAAATAAGGCTTACGTTAGGAATACATCACACATTAACATTACAATGTTATAAATAAATTTTATAGTTAAAAAAAAATGTGTTAAAAGAAATATACTCAAGCCTTTCTGTCCCTTACACGTTATCCCGAGTTTTTCACCAAAATATTGCAAAACACAGAAATACTCCATACATAGTACCACACGAAGAATGTATATAATCAATGTGTAGACAATAAAGATAAAGTTTTTTCGATAAAATTAACACCGAATAACTTAGTAATGTATTCCTAACGATACCGCATATTAGTAATGTATTCCTACCGATACTCGTGGCTACTGCGCTTGTAAAAAGCAAAAAAGAGTAGCGAGAGCAAACACCTATGCAAAATCTCATGAATATAAAGGCAGGTCCACACTACGTGCGTTATCTAGTAAGTCTATGTGCTCAATGCTGTCGTCTCAATGAATACGCGGTGTGGACCTCTATCGTATCTTCTATATTTCGGAACAATTACTAAAGGTAGTGTCATGGAAATGATGGTACGTGATGTGGACATGTGTATGTCTGTAAATGTACCGAGTTTGATAGATGTGTTACTTAATAATATGTTACGTGTCTATTGATATTGATTTATTTTGAAAATTAAAGTTCTATAGCGGGTATTTCGATCGGGGTTAAATTATGTTCGTAAATACATTTCGCCTTTTATTATTATGTCCGTATTATTTCATTTTTCGTTAGTACAAAATTGTAAAATTTATTTTATTTTTGTAATTAAAACACAACGAAAATCCAGTTCGCGCTGAACGTTAATTGTAGAGTTCGTACAAATTTTACAGTGCCACTCAACTTTCTCTTATTTTTGACGTTACAATTCCGAATATCAACTATTAATAGCATTTAAAAATAATAAAATCGGAAATAAATGTGAAATTTTACGGAAAACATTTTACGGATTAATCAATTCACCGATATTCGCGAACAGGTAAGCGAGGATACGATTTAAATGTCGAAAAAATTTGCGAGCAAAAAAATTGTATACAACGAAATACGAAATATGATTTCGAGTTTCCATATTTAAAACGGCATGAATAAAAATCATTACCACGGAAAACTGGACGCAATCATTTCCCGCGAATTAACGAATACATTTTGAAATTCGAATCCGAAGCGAAGCGTTCTGGTTTTTCACTAAAGCAGCATACGAGTCCACGGTCCACGGCGATGTTAGGTTAGTGACGGCTTGTTACGTATTGACTTTTGAAAAAACTTTTTATATTAGACTCAAACAAAACAACGTTCCAATAATTGTGTAGTGTTAGTATTAGGAATACTGTGTTCACGCGCTAGGGTCCGGGATACGAAATCGAGGTCTCTTAAGTATTAAGGTTGCAAGCTAATCAGAAATTATTTATTAATCACTTTGATAACAATGGCAAAGAAAAAAATACTTAAGAAAACTACATTTCTACATAATGTATTGAAGGCTGAATTTCATCTATCTATACCTTAGTTATCCTGATGGACTATGGCATAAACCTTTTAACTCAGTTTTCTTAGTCTTTCACATTATTTCCGATCAATTAAGTCAAACGCTTCTCATATTCCTCCCATTAAATACACATTAGTATTACCAAATAAATAAAGGTTTTTACATAATTATGTAATATCGATAAGAGGGGGTGCAACTCTATTCCGTAAAAACAATGGATTGTTCTCAATAACTTCAAAAGTGGGACATATATATAGGCGGGGTTAGTACAAAAGGGTTGAGCTTACAAGTTAATTGGCTGGATGTAAAGCTTTGGTTTAACAATACCACGACGGTTGAAAGACGCCATTTTGTTTAGTTACGAGGGAAGCCTGTTTAGCGTAGACAGAAGGGCAGACGAAGCTGATTCAAAATGCCTACATGTATATATGCATGCATATGCAAGTGTATAGTGCATATGCAGTGTATCTTTTAAATGTTGGGGTAATTTACATGTCACAG
This sequence comes from Epargyreus clarus, assembly GCF_041222505.1. Lineage (NCBI taxonomy): Eukaryota > Metazoa > Arthropoda > Insecta > Lepidoptera > Hesperiidae > Epargyreus > Epargyreus clarus. The sequence goes on along the minus strand of NW_027332227.1, from coordinate 12,463,473 downwards.
AAGTCGAAGGACGTACAATGCACCGATGCTTAAGTAGTCATATCGAAATCTGAAGTAGTCAGATAAGATTGTAGTCCTACTTGGAACTAGTCTGAGAAATAAGTTAAAAGAAAGAAAGAAATATTTATTTATAATATCCTATCTGCCACGCAGAGAACCAAATATCAATATTGGCAATATGTTGAATGCCTCGAATGTACCTAAATTAGCCAACAAATAAAATAGCAAAAGTTATAACCTCGGTACTCAATCGGGGGGACTCGAGGTTCGATTCCCAGGCGCGCACCTCTGACTTTTCAAATTAACTTGCATTAGAATTTAATTGTCACTTGCTTGGTAGTACCAACATAGTCTCTACAAATTTATTTACTACACCTTTAACTTTTTAAATAAAATCATTACCATTTTCATTAAAGTCCTAAACTAATTCTAATATATAATATAATTACTAAACATAATTAGAAAAACTCACAAAACACAAAAACTTATGAATAAAATCCGATTTTTGAAATTCGCTTGCATTTTAAAAGTCCCATCTACAAGACTTAGTTTCGAGGATTTACATAAAACTAGTCTAAATGTTAATTCGGATTATGACGTCTCAGAGGGGTGGTGACCTTTCAATCTTGATGGAGTACGTTTTTCATCTCATGAGCAGTTCATGAGATAACGTAAGGTTTTCTGATGAGATTGGTTACATCGCATGATACGAGACATATCGAATGAAATATTCATAGTTTAATTAACTATATATCTAGTCTATCTGAAAAAACATGCCGACGACTGGTTAAAAGTTATGTGTAATTAGCGCATAAGAAATGAAAGGCCATCTCGAGTTTTTCGTGGGTATTATGAGGACTAATAAGAATTTGTCCATGGAATGGTAATACGGCTATATTCTGTGAATTTTCTGATGAGAGAGATGATGAGATTAATAGAGCAATTTAAGTAACGCATTTGTTGTACCATAAATACTTACAAATATGAAGACATAAACCAGAACCCAGACAGAAATCTAGTTATCATTACATTTATCAACGGTTCAAAACTGGAACCTGCCTGATCAGTATTGTCTTCGCCACGGGGTCGTCAAGATGTGTGGAGTTCACAAACCTTCAAGCTGCATACATAGATACATGTATGCTTAAGTGGAGTTTAATAATTCACGTCCCTACATGATGCTAGGGTGTCTCGCACCCCGACAGGGGCTTCTAATCCTCGAAGCCCGATTGATTTCAAGTGCTTAAGTCCGAAATTCCGAGTTGAATGTTTTGATAAAGTTAGGCAATTTCGATTTAACCGGCTCGAGATACCGAAGTAAATAATAGATAGGCGGTTTTGCAACTGATATTAAACTTCTGGATTTTAAAATAAAATTCCTAAAGCAATGTAATTGTTTTCAAGTAATTCAACGGTGTTTTGTGTAAAGTCATTGGGTATTCAGTTCCTTCAATATGAAGTGTTATTAGTATTTTACGTAACAAACGCCAAACAAAACAGGTGCTCCTTCTGGAGTCTTTTATGGGTATAATATGTCTCTCTGCAAAATTGCGTCTACAGTAGATATCAATTTGGACACAAAACGAATCCAAAATATCCTTTTCTAAGAGTATCTTAAGAGTTAAGAGTTTTGAAGGTGGTAGAACTCTTTGTGGTTCGACTCCGGCGGCACCACCGCCACACCTATCTCTACCTAATAACCGCAGTGTTAGGCGCTGCTGTGTTCCGGTTTAAAGGGTGCGGTAAGGGAAACAGACTTTTCCGAGGCGTTCCAACTTAGTCCGGCTTAGGGGTAGTGACGCATCTGTGGCCGACCTCAGGTAGGAATATCTAAACCTATCTGGGGTTAATTACAGATGTCCATGGGCGGCAGTAGCCACTTACCATCAGGTGGACTGCATGCTCGTCTGCTACTCCTATATTATAAAAAAACAAAGTTAATAAACCTCCATAAGTTGATAGATACATGGGTCTTAGGGGACGTTTAGCTCCGAACTATTAATAGACAAACTCAAATATTTAATACGAAAGGAAGAAGCTGTCTTCACTGATGGGTCAAATGACATGTGAATGTCAAGAATATAATTGCTAAGGAAATAAAAAAGGCGTGGGAAATAAGCTGAATTATTCACAATTGACGCAGATGTCAATTGTACTTCTGTCGACGAAAAACTATAAATATGTCATCGCCTCATAAAGCCACAGACAGACGTACCACATGCATTAATTGTTATATTAATATTAATACGGGAGCGCTCCAAAGAACACAGTAATTATTCATTTACGTTTTACTCGGGATAATAAAGGATGGATTTAAAAGAGTTTGGAATTGTTCTTTCATTCTTATGGTAGGTTGTAGGTACTACATACTTTTTTAAAATGTCGTTTGATGCTTCCAGCAATCGAACTTTTACATCATTGACATTGGCAGATAAAACATAAAATATATCATGTTAGTATATAGCTAAAGCTAGAACAATACTAGCATAAAGGTACTTCTAAATGTATTCGAATGTATGTGAATGAAACAAAATGAAAACAAACAAAGAAATATCTTACGGATCTTTTTTAACGCACAGAAATGTATTTGAAATACATTATCATCATGTTCTTCTAAAAATTTATAATTTAATATTAGAATTAGGAAGGTTGTGTTGGTTAGGAAATTAATACTAGAATTAGGAACGTTCAAATCTTTGTTTCGATTGCGGCACCACCGTCTTATTTTTCTTCTCAACAGCAATATTTATTTTAAGCTACTGCATAAAGGTTTGAATAGAAAGCCTTATACGCGACATTTGAACTTTCTCAGTTTGCTTTTTCTACATCAAATAATATTTCCAGAACAATAAAACATGTTCATTGCATAAGCATAATATAGAAAATCGTAAGTATTCATTCAGACATGAGTAAATCATGTACAAATGTAGTGTAGTCGTTAGTGTGGGCGACATATTAAAGATTATTATAGCAGTGAAAGAATATTTTATATTTCAATGAAAAATAAAGGTTTAAAGACTTTTTATTGTGCCTGTAATTCTTCAATAACCGAACAATAATTCAACAATTTCGGCTTCCACGGAAGCGAAGCCAGTGACCTCAAGATCTATATTATTACGAATACGAAATTACAATGATCTCAGACAAATTACAGGAGAACACCGCGTTGCCATGTAATTGGGCATGGACGCTTTTGTGCTGGTTCAAGACATAAGAAAAAAGCCTAATAAGAAAAGGATGGTTTTGTTAAGTAAGGATCGAGGAATGTAACATATATTGAAATATACCTTTTTCTTGTGGCTTTGCTCGCGGTTAAAGGTCCATGAACATAGTTGATTTATCTATACCTTGGGATAGTACATTTTTTAGAATAAAATATACCCTATGCCCTTTTCTGCACCCTTGAAGACGTGTATACAAATGAAATCGTAACAAACAAACTCAAAAAAAAATAAAAAAAAAAACAAATTTAACATAAACCAAATTATATGTTGTATGTAGTAAGGCAGACTACTGTCATAAGGGGCAACAACGCATCTACAATTAACACACTGACAAACGTTGGATGCCTAATTTGGACTTTGGACAATCATGACGAGTTACAACAGGTGGGTCTGTAAAGCTGTAATTAAAAACTAAAGCTAATATCATATGTGTAAAGATTTTCATTGTATCAGAAACTACATCAAAATATGTGTTTAAAAACGATCCATAAAAAGTTAAACGCTAATCTCTCCTCTCACTACTTACAATCTCCTTCATCACGAAGATATGAACACGCTTATTTCATACCATACGTACACAGCGACTAACAAATAAGTAATGGCTCTGGATGTGGCTGATTATATTCGCGTGATGGATGACCTGATGGCACCCTCTTCCTGTCGTTTGATGACGTCATGGGACCGTCGGCAAATAAACCGAGCCTATACATTAATGATTCATCTTGAAGTAATAGTGTTAGGTACAATCAGGAATAACGTTGACATTTAAGTAGTCCAAATTAAAATACCACTTCTTAGTTGAATAACATCTTAACTATGCATTATTGTCACGATGGATAAGGCTCATCTTCTATTTTGGACAAACCCTAACTACGATTAAACTTGTCATGTTTAACTCGAGAGCAACAAAGAATAGGATAAATTACCTGTTACGCGTAAAGAACTTACAAGTGCGTTCATATGATCCTTAGTTAGATCTATAAATGTACTGGGTACAGCCTAATTGTTTAGATGAAATTATTTCTGTTAATTTTAGAAAGACGTTTTCCGCGGAACAAACTATGTTCTCTTAAGGACCAAAGCGAAACACAAAACGTTACGTTTGCTTCCTTACGATTTTGCCGCTATTATCAAGAATTAGAAATAAATCTGAATCTGGATACAAGTGATTACGGGATGAATGTTCCATTTACCTTCTTCCTGTAATTAGAAGATGCAAAAACAAAAGCAAATAATGACGAAGCCAACACGATAAAAGGGGAAGCAGTGCAGGAAACAAAAGCCATTATTGTAAGCCAAGAAATGTTTCATTTGTACGCAAGGAACTTTCATAGAGAATTGATTTATATTGCAGAGGTAGCGTGATAGACTATTGACTAAGCTCTAAATAATGGTATCTTCTAAGAGGGAAGTCCAGTATGCAGAAAAAGTAAATAAAAAGGTTGATGAGGAATTAGAAGTTATGTCTGATCAAAATATGACTGGTGTAAAAGTTCTTCAATATTTTGAAAATTATAAAAATACAAGCGACCAAAATAAGAGATTTAAATTACGTAATTTTCATTTATTTACAAATTTTTCTTTACTTTTATTTCTAGCTTTTTCATCCTTCTAAAAAATACCAAATGCAATTTATATTATTGTAATGCATAGTTTAATGTTACTGCCAGTAAAAACCACAGTTTTAGAAAGGCTGCAAGAAAAAATAAAGGACTCAGACCTCCGCATCCCTGGGAACCGTTACAATGAAAGGAAAAAGGGAAGAAGTTACTCAACAACAAACATTAATATTAAAGTAGATGGCACAGAATAAATAATACATACTTCGATAGTAGAGGGCCCTTTTCAAACAACATTCGTTCATGTATGTTTTAATATTCAATATCAAATACATTCTTTATTGATTCAGTCGATAACTCAAACGGAATGTAGAGGTGCTTGCAAGAGAAAGAACAATTTGAAACTTTCCATTCAAACTTGACCTGATGACCTCAGGTAACCATCGACGGAGGTGGGCGACTTTATTCATATATAAATAATGACTATAGGCCGTATAGAAGTACTTTAAATCTTTAATATAATCCCACTATTGCCCATTTCAAAAATTCAGTTTACTGACAAAAATAAGTCACTGTTATCAGCAAAAAATATATACATATACATAATAAATGATCGATAAACGAAATTTGGTATATCAACTGCTGAGTCAAATTTTACAAATTTTAAACAAATAATAAACAATAGGACTTATCTCCGTAGCTATAAACGCTTCGAAACTTTTGTTCGCTCCAATACAAAGGGATTCACTTAATGTTTATGTTTTAAACAGTTACAAAGCAGCAATAATTAGGGCTTTCGCTGAAACGCTTATTACTTCAAAGGTTAAATGCCGACGGAACAGTAGACAAAGGATACACTTAGCAACTAACAATACGCGACTGGCGATGTTTCAAAAACTTGTGACAAATTGTGACACTTTGTGTGAAATAGAAGTAACAATTGGGCACAGAGACTGCGGTTAGGAAGCTGTGGATGAAGATTTACATATTATGTACAAGCGTGAATAGGGCAAGAGTTTTAGTTAATGGAAAAATATCAGCTTGCAGTAATTTGACTGATTTCGAAAGCAGACTTCTGTCTTTAAGCTTTCTTATATTATTTAAACCAATACAAACGAGAAAAAAATAAACTAAACATAAATTTTCTAGTTTTCAATAGTCTTTGGGAGGTCCATCTGGTATAATACTTCCATTTTCGAAATTGTCTGTAATGAAGAAAATAACGAGGAGTTTATTATGTTTAACCGTCTAAATCCATCTCTGCCCTTTCGTGTATTAAATTCTACACAATTGTTAACAGAAATTTATTAGTCCCCACAGACTAATCATAACACTCCAACAAGTCAGAACATCCGACGGGGACGGAATATCTAATAACACTTCATAAGATAGTTACCTTCTGACCACAAACGATAAATTGGATTGGAAAGCAGAAAGCATCAGTAAATCAATCAACTCAACGTGAAATATGATAGCTAGTATATCAATATTATGTTTCGAATCGGTTTGTTGATTAGTATAGATGGCTCGAACAACAGCGTGAAGCCAAGAGCTGGCGCGGCGCAATACCGGTCGATGCAGTGAATTTTCGGTTCGATCCCTGCTCAGACAGATTTCGAACAAAATTGGATTTATGTTCTGGATTCTGGGTATGAGTGTATTATTTGTATGTCCAAAACCCGAGATACACGAATACCTAGTATAAAGCTCTGAATGTACGAATCCTTTCTTTATTTGACGACCTTCAGGTGTATGAAGCTAAATTAGGTAAAGCAATATCGGCATTTTCCTATTAGTTTCATTATATTCTGATCGTGAAATTTATAGTTCAGTTCATTGAAATATGCCATTTACATTCAATTACGATTCCAATTTCCATAAATTTATTTTAATCCCAGGTAAAGGCTCATAGAGACCAATAAAATTTTATTGGATACAAATTGTATCGACTCTGAATTATTACATTTCACATGTTTTGGTAGAAAAATGGTAATATTCATATTTTTATCTTAATTATGTTTCAATTGCGGTATCAATATTTTGGCGATAAAATACGAAGCAGCGTAATAAAGGTGGTATATTAAAATGTATATTAGTTCAAGGTATGTGATGGACATGGACGGCACGTTTGTTGTATACTTTCGAAATAACGGAAAAATGCTTTATGGTTAGTGTGTGTTGTGATTTTATCGTAAGACATAATTATATAACCATTGATACTCTTCAGTAAACAATTTGTTTCCTATCATTCACAAATTTAATTTGGAATTTTATGACCAAATCATTAAGTGACAATTAGATATTAGTAATTTAGAAACGACTAAACAGTATTTTTTTAGTTTGATGTAAAAATAAAAAAAAAACAATACAATTCGCGACATGCGTGGACAAAGATATTACAAAACGTTAAAGAGTCCGGCGTAAAATCACACAATCCACTGAGAAGTTTAACAGAACCTTTAGTATAAACCTTTTACCACAAAACCGTAACAGTTACGTATTAATAACCCTACCGTGGTCATTTGTCAGAGCAAAGTTATTTCGTCCTTATAATGAACACCTTACCTTATCTGGCAGTAGTTCTGACGCCGGAGTTATGATTTATTTACTTTGTATTCTGAGTTGGGTTAGGTAAGGTACGCGCATTGCGGTAACGTAAAGGGTAGTTTGTACTACTGTAGGAAAATGTAGCGAACATAAGAATAAATTTTCGCAGGTACCTCGCAATATTGTGTTACCTTTATACACAATTGCTCTTTATATCTATATATGGTTCTTTATATCATGGCAAAGTTTAAAAGTGACTCGATTTTTAAAATCATATCTATTGGCTCAATACCGATTCAGTAAATAGCCCCATTTACTGAATCAATAAAGATTCAGTAAATGGGGCTAAAATAAACAAATGAACAAATTTCATATTCATGGATCATAGTAGGTATAATTATGCTTGTTTAGTGCAATAAAAGAAAATTATAAAATTCAAACGTAATACGCAATGCGTCGTCGTCTAATTGGTCGTCGACTAATTTATTAAATCCAACAAGAAGAAATCAGCTACTATTTTTAACAAAAAATTGTACCTTCCCTAAAATACCGACTATATTGACGTCCAATAAAAAGATACCTAATAAAGTAGCTCCGTTTATAATCTTCATAATCCAGTTAACACAAATATACCAACGTAATATATTTAGCACATTAAAATTTCCATTCACAACAAGTTCGTGACTTTGTTAAGGTAGGTACTGACCACGAGTATTCGAGTGTAATATATCAGTTCCGAAACGAGCGTTGCTTCACTAACCACACGAACGTATTACCACGACGCGTCAAGTTCATATAATATGCCTAAAACCGTTCGTTACAAAAACGAATGTTCCTGCAGTCAGTACCTTGACCTATCGTCTGGCGTAATAAGATACACGTACTCGTAATTCAATTCCGGATTATTGTATTACATAAAAATGCCCCCGGTCTGTACTCTTCTTAAGAGACACTTTAGATTGGGTACACCGACACCAATTTGTACTATTGACATGTGAGATTGACAATTATTTGAACAAATAATATTAGATGACATAAGGGTCTTCAACCTCTAGGGACGAACGACAAACATTGGGTCCAACTCGCAAGTCACATGAAAAACGTAAAGCTTCCGAACTTTTCCACAGTACAATTAGTTACAGAAAGTTTTGGCAACGAGGGAGCCAACCCTAGAGCCACAAAAACGATACCCCGTTACCATGACGACGCAGAAATCAAGATGGCTGACCACACACGTTGTACAAGTAGCCGTTATTCAAATATTATGGACTACTAAAAATAAACGTTTATCGTATAATAAAAGCAATCAGGCTTTGCGGGTTAAAGAACTCCAATTATGGCCTGATAATTATATTTACTACGGTCCCTGCTAATGAAGAAACGGGTGCGTAAATACATATCGCTTCGTTATATATTAATGCTGTTAATTTTATGGTCTGTTATTAAATTTTACTACCGAAGATATTATACAGAAATAATAAAATAAATGCACCTTTTAGGTCACGGCACAGATAAAAATAACAGTTGAAAGCGCTGAATACTCTAGATATTATTTTTCTGCAAAAACGGATGCGATTTCTGAGAGAGCCATAGTGCATCTTGGAATGCTGCTGTAAGGAATCGAATGCAATTATTTATACAGGGTGAATCTCCATAAAGTGCACATATTGAAACAGGTAAAATTAAACCGCATTTTGTCGACAAAAAAAAATATAAAAAAAATTAAAAACATTTTTTTTTGGGTTTTACGACCTTTTGAATTTTTTTTTGGGAATTGTGCACCTGAAGTAAATAAATCGCTATAACTTTTAAACTAAGAGGGTTATCAGGTTCAAACAAAAATAACAATGATTGCCAATGATAGGCCGTACTGATCCATGAAAAAAAAAACCAAAAAAAAATCATCTTCCCAGGAAAAAAATGTCAGAGTAGTGCAAAAAAGCACTTTTTTTAGGTAAAATTTTCAGTAATCATCAATTTCCTCAAAATAATCTAGGCATTTTATTTCTTTATTATTATTTAATGCAATTCTACGTCGTATTAGCTTTCAAAGACTAAAAAAACCACGCCTCTAACTCAAGTATAAAGTTTGCTAGGAACGTTTCAAAAAAGACGCGACGCACGTGCGCCCTAATAAAACTGGTATAGTCCGACCCATAATTAGATGTCCAAAATATAAACAAAGGAAACTATCAAAAATATGTTTCAATGGTAAATTCATGGTAGTTTCTTATTTTTGACGATATTAAAGTGATAAAACAGTAATAAAATAAATCTTTAATAATTAAAAAAAAAACACTAGTTTGTATTAAAAATGTTATTTATTACCAACACCCTTAAGAACTGCCTTTGTTTAAGCGCTCGTAGGATACTTTATACTTAAGTTAGAGGTATGCTTTTTTTAGTGTTTGAAAGCTAATACGACGTAGAATTACATTAAATAATAAAAATAAAATAAAAAGCCTAGATTATTTTGAGGAAATTCACGATTACTGAAATTTAACCTAAAAAAATTGCTTTCTTCACACTAATCTGACTATTTTTTTCTGGGAAGATAAACTTTTTTGTTTTTTTTTTTCATGGATCAGTGCGGCCTATAATTGGCATTAATTGTAATTTTTGTTTGAACATGATAACTCTTTTAGTTCAAAAGTTATAGCGATTTATTTACTTTAGGTGCACAATTCCAAAAAAAAAACTTCAAAAGATTGTAAAACTTTTTTTTATTATTTTTTTATTATTTTTTTTATTTTTTTTTGTCGACAAAATGCGGTTTAATTTTACCTGTTTCAATATGTGCACTTTATGGAGATTCACCCTGTATTATATCGCGTTATTTATACTATTAGAATTGTGCTAACACATAAACTGACAAACATAGAGATAGGCAATCTAATAGTTTGCAAAACCGAGATTGTTTTTATTATTTATCGCTTACAGAAACAACTTTATCAAGGGATGCTGTGGATTTTTTCTTAGAATGGAAATAATTAAACCATAGACAGTAACACTAGTTAAATCCTGGCTGGTAACTCTAAATTTATTTTTTAAGTTTGCAACGGTTTGTCACGTCTACCCTTTTCCTGATTATAGACAATGGCCATAGAAAAAAGGACACGTAGCACTAAATTCAGGATAATGTAATTGTGGAATAAAAACATTAACTTTCGCAAAATCATAAAATAACATTTGCTTTCCTTAAAATGTAATCAAAGTACAATCATTGTTTCCGCTAGAGTACATCTACGATCAACGAACAATAAAATTGTAATCACAAAAGCAGAAAAAACATTTGTAACAACGACAAACAATCTATTCTGGAGAAAAACATCCGAAACACGAAACAAAAGGTGGTTGTCGAAACGACGCAATCGGACCACAGCTTTTCCTTAATCCTACTATTTTCCGGAAAAAATCGGACTCCGTACAATGACAGATTAAAATACTATGAAAGTTAAAATCGCGGCGGAAAAGAAAAGTTTGAATGAAATAAAAATCCAACAATTGAAAGGGGTTTTACTTAATGAAGTTTTGTCGATATTAAAGTGTGTTTTTCCGTTCGTTCTATTTATATTTCCATTCCGTTAAAATGGAGTGGATTTGACGGTATTACATATTTTGCACTACAAGCTTTCTGTTTTTAAACCTTTATATAATAGGGTCTTGTACTCAAGTTCCATAACAGTCTAAGTTCTTGTACTTCATTAAAAATTGTATCCCATTATATTTAGTTTTATATCTGGTGTAGTCTTGAATGTATGTTGCATATGTATAGGTATTATTATACATTATCGTTTGTAAACATCTACTAAAATATTATTTTATTTAACTTTAATATAAAATTTGTAAACCAAATATAGTTAATAGTTATACTTAAGTATATATTGTATTTTTATGGGCACAGTTAAACACACGCTTTGTTAAAACTGTAAAGATTATTTTTTTGGTAAAATAAATACCTAAATAAGACAGAAGTTTCGTAGTGTTTCCAGTCGACATACCGGTAACTACAAGCTAGTCTGTTCTACAAGCCATGCATGTATCAAACCAATTCCGTACATACGTTTGAATTCAAGAGGACATTTAAATCAATCGGGCCACTTGGAATGCGACTAGACAGGTTCAGGTATTATTGCTAACGACGATCAAACACGAAGACTATTCGATTTACCAAATACGGTGAGTTGAACGTCGCGGCTAACCGAACCCCTATACACCCTTGAACACCAATTGTATTACCAGTAGGGAATAGAGTTGAGTTTCGCAGCACAGTACGTGCCTCGCAAATCAAGTGTATTGAAGAGCGGATGGAAACGCGACGTCTATGAAAAATCGAGGGTGACGGGAAGAGGAAGATGGGGGTAGTGTACCAGTGCTTTAATCGGAAATACGTGTCGTGACGTGTCGTGTTTGTAATGAGGTAAACGCTTATCAGTTTTTTTATAATATAGATGTACCAAAGGAGCATACAGTACATCTGATAGTAAGTAGCTACTGTCTGCCTACTGATAAAGTTGGAACGCCTATTATTCTCTATAGCGATACATTTTCATGCCCGCTTATTCAAGAACCACTGAGAGATATATTTCTAAGTGTATACTACAATATCAATGTAGGAAACACAGAACAATAGCGTTACTGAGTTAAATTTTTCATGCCTTTAATATTATATTTGCAAGATATAGGAATCAGCGAACAAAATACACTTTAGTTTTTGAGCAACAACGAAAACTCTTCTTTCTTACTCATTCTTATAAGCGTGAGTGGGAGAGAAAATCGCATTTAGCGCACCGATACATTCTTCATTGGCTAACGAGCATTATTTACTACTGAAGTGACTGGTAATGCTCCAGCCAAGCACCTCAGCATTTTAAACTCGATTAAAAATCGTCATTACATACAGAACCACGATAATGTGCTCGGGATATTTTTCTTTCGAAAATACAAATACAATTTATGATACCCGTGATTCTTTAATGCTAATTATGAACTTTAGCTAATATCTTTGTTGCATGATACCAAAATGTATTTGTACGTTACATTTTTTTGAGATTGACTGGTAAGTGATCAATGTCATACCTATATACATATAACTTCCAAACAGGAATCTACTTGATTTCGGTCACAGATCCACCGTTACCCCTGAGGATACTTGGAAACTTGCAATTCCTCGTGTGTTTTCATTGCATCCCTTAAAGTGAATATATGAGTAGCATATAGTAGCGTAGTACATGTGTAGCCCTCACAACTGTTATTAGATGGTTTTATTAACATGTGACGATGGTGCCCTGGTATTTAAACTAGGACTAACTTAAGCTTTAAATTCTGCATTGAATTGTCCAGGTAATCTTGGTGCAAATTTTCTATTGAAAATGTACACTACAATTTTAGGAGTTTACGTAATATTTCGAGCAATAAACGTTCCTCTCTTAACTGCTAACTGCGAAGAGGACAGGAAATTGCATTTAGCGCACCAATACATTAAAGTCTTCATTGGCTAACGAGCGCCATTAACTACCCAGTGACTGGTTAATGCGCCGTCCGGGTGCATCTTGGATAGTACATTTTTAGCACAAATGAAAATCTAGTTGAGCCATCCCTAAGTTTACCTAAAATAAAGTGCAGTCCATCTGATGGTAAGTAGCCCACGTTCATGGATATTTGTGATCACCAGATAAAATTCCTACCTGAGGTAGGTACTAATGCTGCTAGCTCTGAAGACTAAGTTTGAATATCGTGGATAGGTATGTCACCTTTCATAACTTTCAAACCAGAACGTTTTAGCGAATAGCACTGCAGAAGTCATTAGGCATGTGATTCGACTTCGGTGGCACCACTGCCACACCTATTTCTGCCTTATAACAGCAATGTTAAGCGCTGTTGTGTTCTGGGTTGAAGGGTGTGGTAAGGGACATTCTTTTCTGAGGCGTTCCAGCTTAGTCCTTTTGGGTAGCGGCGTATCTGTGGCAAATATGAATATCTAATACTATCTGGGGTTGATTACAGATGTCCATGGGCGGCAGTAGCCACTTACCATCAGGTGGACTGCATGCTCATCTGCTACTCCCATATTATAAAAAAAAACAGAATTCTACCATTACTATAAATAGTTGTAGCGTTTTATTTCTTAACGTTTACATCATACCTGTTTAGGTAACCTAAATTCAATTTAATTACAACTAGCTGACCCGGAAAACTTTGTACCGCCTCAAAATCTATTTATCAAATATATTTCATATAAAATATAGCCTATGTTACTCATGGATAATGTAGCTTTCGAATGGTGAAAGATTTTTAAAATAGGTCCAGTAGTTTTTGAGCCTATTCATTACAATCAAACAAACAAAGAAAGTTTTCCTCTTTATAATATTAGTATAGATAATCAAAAATCAAAGCTTACAAGCTCATGGATATAAACCCATCCAATTAGAACTGAACATAAGTCATGTTAATCAAGAAGATTCACAAATCATATATGAATAAAAGATGTTTATTATAACTCCTACAAATTCGGATGTAATCCAAGCAGCCCACAGACCTCCTACACGAACACCCACAAGACCACACAACTAACTTCCTTTGGATATTCGCCCTAAGGAAAGGAAGCTGTTTTATTTTAATCAAGTAAGTTTTGTATTTACTACTCGTACCATGTCCCGATCCAGTAAAATAAAATGAAAGACTATTTTACTACGTAATTAAAAATGAATGCCAATTAACTACGTTTTAAGTGATTATTTTTTATTCTTTATTTTTTTTACACAATATTTAATGTTACCAAATGAAATTATTTTATTTTCTGAATCACATTTATCGTTTTTTATTTCATTTTATTCAATTTATTTTTATGGACACTTATATACGATAACGTTGACTTTACTAAGTTAAATAAATTAAATAGCACTAACTAATTAATGCTTAGAATACTTAAGTGAAGTAATATCTTAAAAGGCGCTTTCCAATTTTGCTTTTTGAATAGCAAAATTTGAAACACGTTTCTGAATGATACTTGTATGTTTTGCATAATGCACTTTGCTTCTTGATTTCGAATATAAATCTTATAACCTTAGTATTAGAGTTCAACATATGGTAACAACTGTACCTACTTAAAGGAGGTGTTACCCCACTGTATTGGCTAATGAATTAGCCTGTCAATAAAATCAAAGCGGACGCCAGCTGTCAATTTCAAAGTGATTCGGATTTAAAGGTCCCCCTTGAATTCGATATAAAAGTTTATATCAAAACACACCCTACTTTAGTAAGCCACGGTACAATTCTGAATGGCAAATTTGCTCAAATTACATGTCACGACGCATTTTTGATTGATTGCGACTTTTAATGTGTCAATTGCGTGCGTACAATGACAAATGATTGCAATTTCGTTAGAAAATAATGTAATGAGATGGAATTTTGGTGTAATTTCCGTGCTTTCGGATAGCGGTGGAAATTAACACCTTTCTACCATCAAACAACTAGGTTCCGGTGAGAAACTTGAAACAAAGCTCGTGAATAGCGTGATAGAAACTATGCACTACCATAATACATCGTACCACATTGTTTGATAAATTGAAATTTCATAGCGGTGTACACTTTGTAATTAAAATTTATTATAAGCTTAGAAACGTTAAGAAAATAATACAAAAAGACCATTTTACATGCTTTATTAACAACTATATCAGATTTTATCACAAAATTATAGTATGAATTATGAAACACTATAAGTCGACAATTTTAGTCTTCTTTAGCGGTAATAGAAACAAAATTATAATGAATATGAATAATTTATTTAGACCATAAGTAACTTATAATATACCAATTAATTCATTTGCAATCATTAGAATTAATTTCAACCATTCACAAGTCCAGATGGATTCTGTTATTAAGTGAAAGGAAAATCTACGCTTCTTAGTAATCGTTTACAGCAATTCAGATGTAAATCAAAATAAATACAGATATACCCCACGTGTTGCTACACATGAAAACAATGTTAGTTGCAATTAATTACCTTACTAGATGATACCTTAATGACATTGCTATTGTTGTAATGCCTTCAATGGCAATAAACAAACTGTACTTCAAAATAATAGTGTTAAACTATTCGTATGTAAATTCAAAATGTATACATACAGATATTCCCCCGAGTATACCAGTTTGCCCCACGTGTCGCGGGTCCGTATCATTTGCATGTCAAAGCGATGCTACTTGTAATCACGATGGATGCCTCCTTAATGGCATTGGGCAATAATGCGTTCAAATCGCAATAAATACGCTATATTTCTTAGCAACAGTTTGTAGCAATTCACATGTAAATTCTTAATGAATACGGATATTCTCCTATAAACCGGTATTCCCCACGTGTTACTAGCTAGAGTTTTTTGCATGTGAAAGCAATGTTAGTTACAATTACGTAGATAGATAACACCTCTATACATTTAAATGCCTTTAAATGACAATAAAGGATCTGTATTTCTTAATAACAGTTTGTAGCGATTCACATGTAAATTCAACATGTATACGGATATTCCCCTGTATACTGATATACCCCACGTGTTGCTGGCTAGTGTTATTTGCATGTCAAAGCTATGTTGGTTGCAATTAGTGCGGTGGATGACACCTTAGTACAGCTTTGCGCAAGCTTGGAGTATATTCTAATCATTCAGGGTAGGTCTCTTCCTGGTCAAATTTGACATATTCTCTACAATATATTTAAAAGATTATATTATAATAAAAAAGAACAAGTAAAAATACGTAGAAAATGATTATTTTGTTAGTAAAAGAAATATTCAAAGTTTCGACTTTACATTCAAGTATATCTTATCTAAGTTGAATATGAATAAAATATGAAACATCGTAGAATTATGGTTCGGAACGCTTTGGTTGATACTTAGACAAGAACAAGCTCATTATAAAATAACATACTATGTATTCCTCTGCCGTCTTGAGAATAAACAGATATAGAATCCAGTAATATGGGATTTTGTTGTATATGAACATATAATAGCGTCTAATATTTTCGTTGTCAATGTAGCCCACGGCATTACACAATTCCTATTACTGTGAACACACTATTTGAGGTCTTTGGCATTGCTTTTTGACTATTTCATAATATGTAGCATGATTATTAAGAAACTTTATATTACAAGCTCTCGGGGCGATATTATGTTATGATCAGTTCAGTGTGTGACAATATTCTATTATACTTTCTTATTCATACAGATATATGTATGTTAGCATCCTTTCTTATATAGTGTTAAAGCTACGTCATAAATGTAATATATTCATTTGAATACGCAGCACTAGAATCGCTTAGTTGGCAAAGTGCCGATTGAATTATCCGATATGTTGCGGCAAAACGCTAAATGAACTGCTTAACATAAGTAAAATAAGACTACGTAGCGTTCATGCTAAATCCTTGCTAGTAAAGATCACGTAATTTCATATTGTGGACTGAAACTACCACTTATGGTAATACAAATCAACATAATATCTTGTACACAACCATCTGAGGCGGTGATGTTTCCGCTTGTAGATAAATTATGTACTGTTCGTAAAATATTATCTGATATGTTGGAGCGACGTGCAAATAAGCCATTGAATAGTAGGTATAGTTACTAAGTAAATATCGATGAGTGTATGAATTTGAAATTTCATTTATAATGATGTTGTAATTTTATATTTTAGTAATTGGGATAAGGCTATGTCGTAAGACTATGAATTATAATTGCTAAGACGCAAGAACCACTCAGTTGGCAATGTGCCAGCGTAATTATCCGATATGTTGGAGCGCTCAATGAGCCATTGCGTAGCAGTTACGAGTACATAAATCTAAAAGGTAAAGTAAAAAATATTATTGCAATGTATACATGTAATAAATTAATAGGTAATGTAAACATTGATCGAATAAAGTTATTGAAGCTTAATTTAAAATTGTATGGTCACATTGGATAAACATTGGTAAACAATACCCAATATAATACAGATTTTAAATCAGACCTAAGAGTACATGAATCACTTATCTAATCAGACTTAAGAGAACATGGCTAAAATTATCTTATAATATGTTGAAGCAGGACAGTCAATGAGCCACAATATAATCGTTATACCTTTATATATTTTTGTATGTACTTACACAGGATGATAAATCAATTATGCACAATTTGAAAACGTGCAGCAGATAAAGTGAAAAGTATTCAGTTACATCCGGTAAGAAAAACCGTATATAAATATATATAAATTAAAAAAAATACCGGTATATGAATCGTCCCTGTAGCACCAGGACCAGAATAGGGCTACGGTATCCTCTGCCTGTCGTAAGAGGCGACTAAAGGGGGCTTCCGGGGTTGCGGGCGGCAAGAGTGGGAGCTCAAACCGTCTAGCAAGCGACCCCGGGAAGGACAGCGGTTTGTGTGGTAGCATATCGCTGTAATCACCAGGGGATGTGAAAGGAGTGTAAATTGCTCCCCCCAGGGCAGAGCCCGATAGAAGGGCATCGCATTAGGAGGACTCCGGTTGTGTGCCGCTGGAGATCCCGGAGTTCTCCACCAAACGCTGAGGACGGCCACCGAGGGGGTTTTAGTGCGGTAAAAATCCCACATAACCCGGCGTCACTCCCATGGCGTCGGGTACCTTTTGAAGGTTTCCCCCTCGTCAACAAAAAAAAAGTTAAATGAACCAAACGATTATTGGATATCGGCGACCGTCGCGATCTATATGCCACAAATGCCACAACACAACATAGTAGCCTATAACTTCTTATCACTTCCAACGCTACTAATTGACCAGGGACATACGCGAAACTTTGGAATGTTTGGAAACAGAACAAAGTTTGTTACATTACGTAGACAATAAATCAGAACTGCAAGGACGCGAACTGCTTAGTTGGCAATGTGCCGGTCGAATTATCTAATATGTTGTTGCGATCAACTAAATGAGCCGCTGCTTAACAGATATAGTAGTTTGGTATGTAATTGGCTAGAATTATAGAGCAGTGATTATAAAGTAAAAGCCTAGTGGTATCAATCGATCTCACCGTCTATGTTTTATTTTTATTACTTACAAATTATTTAATGAATATCACTTGCTTCAACGGAAATAAATCGTTATGAAAAATACCTGTATGAGAGTTTTCTGAAAAGTTTTTCAATTATATGATCTTCCATACCGGGTTTAGGCAGCGTGCAGGACTACTTTAATCATTCTTATTCAGAAAGGAATCCCAAACGCAACCGCGGAACATAATAATATGTAAATGGCTTAATGACAATAATTATGATGATAATGATAGTGATTATAAAACATAAAAGGGTTAAAAGTATTTAAGCTTTAGATCACTTATCAAACTAAGTATAAATATTGTACAAATTACCTAAATGGAATAGAAGTTCTCATAGTTCGAAATAGAAGCTAATAGAGGGAAGCTTATTAAGCACAATTGTACCAATAGATTCGTCACATCGCGAAGTTAAACTTCTGCCAAGTAATTTGAAAGGCAAACGTGTTAATGACGTGCTTAATGTTGAAATTACACCGCAAATTTACATTGAATCGCTGTACAAAGACTCGTAAATATTCCCCAATGGCTAGATAACTTTACTGATTAGGTTGAGGGGAAATAAAAACGAGGAAGCAATCTTATGTTGTGTTTGTTGGACTAAATCGTACGTTTGTGTTGTTTACACGAGTATTATTTGTGTTATCAACCTCGTAGAAATAAACACAAAGTAGCATAGGCATTTTTACAATTTTACCTAATTACAGCTGTGTTAATAGCTGTTGTGTTATAGTTTGAAGGGTGTAAGGGAGGAAATATTTTCCGAGGCATTCCTGCCTTAGTCCTCAGGAATCCCAACGCACCCCAATCCGACTTGAGGTAAAAATCTCAACTTATCTGAGGTTTATTATGAGTAAGAGAGACAATAATCACTTAACATGCAATCCACCATGCTCGTTTGCTACTGCTGTGTTATAAAAAATAGAAATGAAATCCTATCTATCGACGGCTAAGATACGTAACAGAAGAACTAAGAAGTAAGATGTGGAATGAGATTTCTCCTGAGGCATTCCCGGAGCGCTATGACATGGGACCCTTAAAAAAGGTGCAAAAAGAGCTCTTATACAAAGCTGGCGATGCACTGGCGATTCCTCTGGTGTGGCCAATGTCCATAGGCGAAGTTGACTACTTTCCACCAGGTAACACGTTTGCCTAATCGTTAGGTTAAACAATAATAAAAAAAACTAAGTTAAAATAAGTATAACATCAAACCAGAGAAGCACTTGACTCTGATTTTAAGCAGAAATATTTGCAGCATTGCAGTTAAACCACGGTGGCTACTGTAGTTATCCAGAAATCAGGTAGAATCTACGCTTCCCACTCACATAAGAAACTCATCGCTACTTTGTATATAAAAAGCAGTCTATTCCAATATCCCATTAAAGGTACATTAAGAAGCTCACTCGTACATACATACACAGTTTTTATTTCTATTATTATTCGCGTTGTTACAAAAACGAGTTTCGCGTGGGAAGGCGAGCTACTGGCTTATAATTAGGGTTGCCAACATTTCTCCAGAATCATCTACAAAATATAAAGTATATTGCAAAATTTACTATTTTACGGGAGCACGCAAAATAATTACTTCTATGAAAAGTATTTTTTGCAGTTCTTGCATCATAAAACATATTTTCTGCGTTTTGCTTTATTAAAATCGAATTGAAAAAATATAAAAAAAAAATTGCGTCGTGAACTAAAATGTAGTACTTTAGCCTACTCTTAGTGTACTTGTTTTAACAGTATCTAAGTAGCGCATCAATCTGAAATATAATACAATACTAGATATCATATGGTGGGCAACCCTACGTATAATGGACTGGCAATGATGGATCAGCTTCACTGGATTATAAATATCCTGTACCTGATCTTGGAATGTCAGGTAAAAAGCAGTTATTCTTGTACCTTTTAATAAGTTGTCAATTTTTAAGTGATATAGCGATCCTCTTTGTACGTCTGTGTCAATTAGCGGGCCTAATGAATTCATTTTGACGAACGACAATGGTAAAAAATTAAGAATAACAGTGATAGTGTAATGGTTTCAAGTTCTACGTTCCACACGAGTCCAAGGTACCAATCTGAGTACACAACTTTTTCTAATTAAGGGCTCTTTTAGCTCTACAGACATAGAGCGTATCAGGCTCGTGTCATGACAGACAAAGGTAGTCTAATAAAATATGTAATAACGTATTTATATTTACCGTAACACAGCCGCGCTGAACATAGCTGGTCGTCAAAATATTTTATATACTTTGTCAACACGGTCCGTGTCTGATACGCTCAATGTCTGTAGATAAAAACCAGGTGTGTATTAGAAATAACTGATCACATGATTTTACGGTGAGGGAGAATATTAGAATATAGGAAGAAAATTACTTCCATATAAAAAATCCTCAAAGGTGTGTGAAGTCTATCAATCTGAATTAGGCACTATAGCGTATAGCTTATGACTTGTACGAGAGGAGATCTGCGCACAGCAGTGAGACAAAAATAGGTTTATAACTATGAAGAGTAATCTGCAAAAGTGTAACAAACTTTAAAACAATATTTTAATCACTTCTTAATCAGATTACTTTGTTGTTTTGTTTCTTTAGTAATGCTTAGAACTGTTTACTGTTGAGTCTTAGCTCAAGTTTCAGTAGAAACTTTGCAAACTTTGGTTTGTTGTTATTTTGCATCGTTCAAATCTTTTATATGAGACTTTAGGCGTATTGAGACGTGTAAATATTGTGTAACCAACTTCAAATCTAAAGGACTAGACTAAGACCATACTTACCGTCTTTATTTGACTCTTTCATAACACACCTTTCAGATTAGAGCAAGTTGGTTTTACATAGAGATGGCTCGGCTGGAATAAGTGCGAGTTATTTTTAGTCTAAAACCTTGCTCTTAATTTAAAACTGTCCCATGATTAGATACGGTTCTCTCCTCAAAGTGAGAGTCTTATAGGCAAAATAGTCTATCGCGCATTAATTGTAATGTAAGCGCACATAACCTTAGAACATCAGAGGTGTACTATACCTTAGTTTAGACTTAGGCTATCATTGCTTATATATCTTGTGATTTAAATAATATCATTGAAACTTTTAATATATAATAGCTTTAATTAAATATAAAACATTTTAAAGTTATTACAGAGCGCCAGCTTGCCATCATTTGTCGCGATCGCCGAACCCTTCATACGTCCCGTTACCGAACTTTCGCGTGCAAAAACGGTATAATGTAACAAAAACCAGTTGAAAGGAAACCCTAGCAGTTCGACTGGCGAAAGTAATTAATCGCGAGTCGACTGTCGCCGTGTCGGAGCGTATCAAGCCTTCGTGACGCGCTCTGGCGGAAAATTGAGCGCCTCGACCGAGAAATACGCTGGGCCCATTCACTCATACGACAACCTATACAGCTATTATGAATGTGCATTCAGTCCACACTTCGGTATTCTGTAATATTAATACTATTAAGGATGCGGTCCGTTAAGATGCTTTAACTGAGAAATTAACTTAATTTGACGTACAAAAATTGTGCGCCTCGACCCAGAAACGTGCTGGGCCCCTTCTATCATACCACAACCTATACAGTTATCTTTACATGCATTTATTCCACACGTCAGTATTCTACCATATTAATCCTAATTGAAACTCTATTAATAAGAGGAAATTTCAATAAATCGAGACTGGATCCTGGACTGGATGGAAAATCCCTTAACTGAGTAGTTCATTGTTAATATGACAGACGTAAATTGAGCGCCTCGATCGAGAAACACGGTAAGCCCATTTATTCACATGAAGACCTGTAGTCATTGTTGATGTGTACTGACTCCTTCATATATCGGTATCCTGTGCAGTTAATCCTATAAAAGCTCTCCTCTAAATAATAGCTAACGGTGTCATTCAATACTTTCAAGTGGATTATATTATCAAAGAACGTTTCTATTTATAAAGATCTATAAGGCTTTTCTAGATTATAAAACACCTCAACCAAAAAAAAATCATTATAAATCCTTTGATTATATCATTCATTTTTAAAATTCATTTTTTAATTTCTAAAGGCTGTGCTCAAGCAAAAAATAAATGATACGGTTGCAAAGTATCGTTATTCATTAATTATACTCGAGATATTGTATCAGTTATTAAATAAATACAAAGTAGAACTTATTTATTTTAATTATTCACGAATTATTTTTCGCTATGTTGGATCGTATCAAGACGTAGCGATGCGCTCTCGTGGAAAATTGAGTGCCTCGTCCGAATTATGGTGAGCGCATTCACTCATTCGACTAACTATGTTATTAATTTCATTTTCTCTTGCAATTTTTGCAGTTCATAATATATATGGGGAGAATATATGTACATCGATATTTCTGAAACATCATACGAGCGTGTAGTCTGCTTGATGCTAAGTAGGCACTGCTGCCCATACATATGTGTAATCAATAGGATAAGACAAGATTGCAGTCGACCACGACCACGGAAGATGTCACCCCTATGGACTCAATAGAAATGCTTCGCGTGTAAACCTTCTGTCTTACAACACTCTTCAAACCATTACACAGCATCTGCTGTTATAAAACGACTGTTGCGCCATACCAGGTATCGAACTATGAAAGGGTCTACTACGTTCAAATATAATTTATTTTCTATAAATTCTTATTACAATGAAGGCTGCAAGTATTAAAATACTGCCGCAAAAACAATTTCTGATAAATAAAGTTATAATAAAAATAATTTCAGGTCAAGTATTGTTTGTCCTTACAATAAAATATAATGTAGCCGATAAAAATACGCTATTATGATAACAATGGACCGACTTCTCAGTTATTTTTATATAGGTCGATTAAGTATAAAAATAGCTGTGAGTACGAAACGTAATCGCCTGGAAGATATTAAAGAAGCTCATTATTTCCGTACGGAGATATAATCGGAGGTCAGAAACGGTAAAACGAAAAGATTATTTAGTAAACCTTATTTAGTGAATTGGAATTTGCGGTTCAATATTCCATCGGTCCTTAGATCACCCTTTCTTGTTCATCTGTGGTGGGATCCTCACATTTATATTTTGAACTTTAACAGTGAAGCGCTTCTGTGTGGAGATATGAAGGGTGCGCTAAGGCGTGGACTCATACAAGGCGTTTCAATATAATCCTCATAGATACATTTGTCTCACGACCAATTATTACAAGCTTTTTTATCACATGGATCTTCGATGGACCAGTATTGCCTATATACTTTTATAATACCGATTGGTACATATTGTAGGTAAGTAGAGTAATAACTGATGACAGAGAAACGCCCACCGTTCGATGGTATTTATTTAATCAGGATATGAATTGAGGAAAAATAACTTTAAGAGGCTGAGTTCATATTTCGGAAAAATATCTGTACAATCAGATACAGGAGATCTCTTCCATGAGCACGAAAGTTTCGTCAATTACTTTCGGACGGACGCGAAACTTCGGTGACGAATATTGAATAGGCCTCCCGAATAAACGCTCTAGACATCGTAATATAAATAGCCCGGATAATTTATATACCATTGTTGGTCACGACACAAGTAATAAGAATTAAATAAGAATATATCTCTGTCGTTTTGTTATTCATATAACATTACCGTATCTTCCCTTTCCAGTCGTTTAGCGTTGATTATTCAGCAGTATCGTTTCGTACCATCTGCTTGAGTTATTTATGGGATTACGGCTATTGTGCTCGTAAGAATAAGGTAGGGTTTCATCTGACCGCAAAAGCACTGATTTAGGGCTGCTAACTGTGTCTATTGGAGGACTTCCTGTATTTAAATCAAGATAACATAAACTTACTAAATAAAAATATTAAAATTTTAATGAGATCAAAAACGATTAAATGAAAAAAATAGGCATTAAGAATTAGTACAAGTCCTATAATCTTTTTGGGTATGGAACCTAAAAAAATTATAAAATGATCTTTACTTGTAATTTTAAAACAATTTTATTGATAAACGAACAGCATGTAATATTTTATTTACCTTTGTTAAAATAAACCTCCTCGATCACTTGTAGGTATACCGTTCTGAATGTAGAACCATAAGAAATAGTTTCGTTCAAAATGATAAATATTTTTGTAGTCTTTATTCACTAGTTGCCAACCCTATCTATAGACATTATTTTGTCACAATGGTAAGCACCGCCCACAGAGGCAGAAGCGAAAACTGGTGATGCACTGCTTTGGGAACGAATAAATTTAAGGCCACACCACATTGCATACAATCTCTGTATCTTAGACTATACTATAGCTTTATTTAACACACCCAGAGGAATAATGTACGTCCAGACGAGAAAATAGCTGATATTGTGTGCAAAATGTGGCTTGCGAGAGTAAGCGTAATAGCGCTATAACCATTTTGGGGCACATTATGTCTTTGGTTTGTTAGGTAGCGGAGATAAACTATTTATTAAACCTTTTTGTTAAGGAATATAAAGCAACTTGTGCATACATCACGTCGGCTTCATGACTTCTAAGTATTTTATAGGCAATTTACAGGGATTATTTGTAAGACAATATTTCAAAAGTTGGGTCATGCGTTTATTTATTTTTTATAAATTAATTTTTGACGATTTTAACGTTAATCTTGTCCCACGATACACTCAATGCAATATAGTATTGTTTCTGATTTTTACGATTTCCATCACACTTAATATACACGTCAGGTTTACTCGGGTATTTCATGTTCAAAAAAGATAATTGTAATTGTTCAGGTGGTTAATAAAAATTAAATAATAAATTAATGAACTACACAAGGGTTGTTTCTTAATTTGAAAGCTTTGAAACATTTAAAGAACTGAATTTACGTTGCTTTTTCCCAATAATAAGATTTTCAAGAAATACAAGAAACAAAAGCTATTTAATGAGTTACGAGCTTAAAAAACTAACTTTCCAATAATAAGATATATAGTTGTACAAACTTCGTAGGTAAGGTGCATTAAGAAACTACTTTAATAATAACAACACGTTCGCAAAAAGAGTGCAAAAGAAAACATACAAACGATCGAGTAACAGTACGCGGAATTAGGATTAGACGTGGAACTAGAAACGGCACGTACCGTGAGAAGGCGGCGACCACAACTCGTGGCGTCTCCGCAAACCGCAAACTCTGTGTAATCTTATACGAAAAGCTCATCGACACTGGCTTTCATGGTCGCCAATATCGTATTACAATAACACTACCACATGTCACTTGGAAAACTAAAACCCATACAATTTTGACACTTTAAGCCATAGTGTTAAGAACGGTGGCGGTGTCTGTCCACTGATTTTGTGGTTGGGGACCGATTCATAGATTACTTTTTTGTTCAAGCTTGGTCGAATAAATGAGAAATAAAAAGCATGTTCGTTCAACGTAGGTGGCTATCGTGTATCGGGTACTATACGAGTAATGCTGTGAACTTCGCGAGAACCGAGTTTATTCTTGCCTTCGAGCTAATCTGATCGGGCAGGTAGATTCGGTTTCAATAAGTGAATTAATTCTTGAAAGTCTAGATCATTTCTTTTGTCGCGTTAAACAAATTGAATTTGTGTTTTATTATCTATCGATATCGATGCTGTAGCAATTTCAGGGAATATTGTTTTTTACAAAGAGAATTATAATGGCAACTTTGCCCAATAATAATAGTAATATAATCGAAGGAAAAAACTTTTTTCGAAGTCCCTCTGTCTCGTGAAAATATGTTTATATTTTTTTGTGAATATTTTGGGTTACTGCGTGATAAATGAAAGAACATGCACAATAGGCTCGTTTAAAAAAATATAACATATTGGAATCTACATTAGTAATAGGTACTAAGAGAAAATTACCTAGCTCCCAGGTTCCACATAGACATAGCTTCCCCAAAGTAGACAGTCTTAAACTAACCAAGTTGCAACTATTGATCACAGGTGCAAGTAGAAAGTTCGACGTGTTCCTCAAATTAATGGCCACTAGACTTCGCCTTTCCCAATCTTCTAGAATCTAGATACCTTACATTATAATGAATCAGTAAACTTTGAAATTGTATACATAGATAACGATAATAAAATAACTCTCGACGGTACAGCGAATAAAAATATTCATTCTTTGTATATTTAATGTAATAGGTACATATGTCACTACCATAGTCTTCTAATCTCAATGGGAACAGTTTGATAGAAAATATTATGAATCGAATATACTTTAGATCCCCATGATGAAAAAAGTTGTGATCCAATTTTAAAAACTCTATATATATCACAAAATTTGTAGGTATAAATGGTCCTTCGAGCCGGATACAAGAACCAAATAATTTTACGTACTAATTCAGGATATATGTGGGTATCATTGAACAGGTGGAAAGTTCGACGTGGCACTCCGATGAATGCTCTCGTCTTTTCGAATTCTCGTAAATTCGTAAGAAGCACGTTCTAGCGCGCATCGTCCTCTATCTGACACGTCGGTCTTTCGAGGAGCGGTGAAGCTGCTATTGATGATACAAGTGGGATAATTAGTACCTTTAATTGAATTTGGAGACAGTACTTTAAATTTTGTGTGGTAAATATGACGTCGATATTTGTATATTTACATTATATAATGGGATAAAGAATACATTTAAGATAATTACATAGAATATGCGGGAGGTAATATTTTATGACTGTATGTTTGTGTTAGGTGGAGATTATCTTAAAATCTTGTTTTAAAAATGATTTATAATAATACTTGTCATATTGTCTAATCACCTTAGGAACGGCTTTTTAAATAGCCACTACAGCCCATTATCACCCGCATACCATCAAACTCTACACCTCTATTTCATACTACGTTAACCTCTTAACATCACACAAGCGTAACAAAACAATACACTCGGCAAAGTCAATTTAATAATAGAACATATCAAATATTAGCCACAATTCCTAAAGGCATTGCGAAGCATACGACCGCCTTAGCATTTCCAACGTAGGCATTCCGCAACTACATAACGCCATTTACATAATTAAGTTCTCCCCAGGAGTGGCTTCAGATGTTCTGTTAATAACTCCTCGTTACATGCATGAATATTCGATTACCACTTGATTTATCAGTTATCGGTTTTATTCCAATAGCGTGTTGCAAATTAAATAGCATGATGGGATATTTTTAACGGGACTATTTAAATGTTATAAGCTGGACGTTTTCAGAAGTTTATCATT